>NC_134869.1:18449414-18793164 GCF_049852395.1 Peromyscus maniculatus bairdii | reverse complement strand
TTGCACTGGACTGGCCTCTAACACCAGCTTTCCTGGGTCTCCGGCTTGCAGTGCTCTCCACAGTCATGTGAGCCCCTTTGCCTTCCCACTGACTGGCTCTGTATTCTGGATCTGAGGACATGACCTTGCCTGAGCCCATCCTGTGTCCCTTACCACAGAACAAGGATGGATCCCCGCTATCCAATGGGGCCACTGATAGTCTCAGAGGGAAGTAATTGGCAGGCTGGACATAGCCTGCTCATACTCTCCCCAGCTAGTCTCCCATACGGACACTAGTTGCATTTACTTGGGGTGGGGGTTGTTTTGAGTTTTGAGACAGAGTCTCACTATGTAGCCCTTGGTTGTCCCAGGACTCACTCTGTAGACCAGGCTAAGTCTCAAACTCACAGAGATCCGCCCGCCTTTGCCTCCCAAGGGCAGGGATTAAAGGAGTGTACTACCACAAATAGCATTTGAGATGGACCATCAATCCATGGCTCTTTCTTTTCTTTTTGAAAATAGGTTCCTATTTTCAGGTTCTGGGTAGACTGATCTGGGGAGGGACAAAATTAATATTGCACCCCGAATAACACCTTATACCCACAGTGTATACTAGAATCCATCCCAGCCTCCTGCCTGATCCTTCTGCAGGCTGTGGAGCAACATGAACCTTGGGCACACGATCTACAGCTTGCCACTCGGGCATCAGAGTCACTAGCTGGACCCAAGCTCAGCTGTATTCCTCCTGGGCTGCCTGACTGTCAGTGTGCCGTGGAAGCTGTGACAGTACTGCAAACCTCTTTGGCTGGAGATTCTCTCCTTTTCTTCTCCATCTCTGAGAGAATAGAGCCACATTGAAGCTGATGGTTTCTGATTCCGCCACTGTCGTCAAGCTTGTTAATTCTAATGAATTCCAGCGAAGAGCATGCCTAGAGAGTGCCCACCACCCATGTAGGCGTTAAATCTTCGTCAGATTTGGAAGTGAAAATCAAGCGATTCCTTGCGTCAGGGCACGGGAACTCCCTGTCTATCATGAAGTGGGAGGATGAGGGGAGAAGATGGCGGAGGAAAGAAGGTAGATACCCGCAGAGCTCAGTATCTCCCATCCTGTCCTTCCTCATGACAGTAACAGGGTTAACTGTTCTAGCCATAAACGCTAAATCAGTCCAGCTAACCGTCCATGACAAGTTAATGCACTCAGACTAACCCAAACTTCTCAGCATGGCATGTGGCCCCCTAGTCACCACAGAGCCTAATCATACCAGATTACATAGAGCAAGAACACACTGATATGATTTTTAGCACCCGAATTCACAGATGTCTGCAAAAACTGGGGTGTGTTTTTGTCTCCTGGTCCGGTCCAAAGAAAATGAAACACACCTTTTAAAAATCCTGTAGATGCGCCAGCGGTGGAGGCGCTCGCCTTTAATCCCAGCAGCACTCAGGAGGCAGAGCCATGTGGATCTCTGTGAGTTCAAGGCCAGCCTGGTCTATAGAGTGAGATCCAGGACAGGCACCAAAACTACAGAGAAACCCTGTCTTGAAACAACAACAACAACAAAATCCTGCAGACGCAAGCTAATATGCTCAACATAAAATATATACCCATAATAAAATCTTAAATAGTCTCTGTATAGGGACTGGAGCCACGACTCATCCACTGAGAGCTTGAACTGCTCTTTCAGAGGAATTGAGTTGGGATCCCAGTATCCATGTTGGGTGGCTAACAACTAACTGCCTGATACTCCAGCGCCCTTTTCTCACCTCTTTAGACACCTTTACTCACGTGCACGGACACACACACACACACACACACACACACACACACACACACAAAAGAACAAAACAAGTATTGCGACATTTCAGTTGTGAGCCTACCCTTTATTGACTGATCCATCTCTCCAACCTGAAAAACAAGATAAATTATTTAAAAAAAAAAAACTTGTATATATTGCATAAAAATATCTAAATTCAGCTATCAGTGGCTTCCTGGCTTTTACATCCATGACCACACAAACTCCTGCACCCAGCAATTCTAATTCCAGGAACTTACACCCCAGAAAATAACCAACCCTGAGAGCAAAAAAAACCCGTGTGTGCTATAGTGTCCGTGGAGTGCCATTTAGTAACTTGGGAGCTGACTGAGTAGCTGTGGCATACCATAACCTAAACTGCTCCATGATCTTTAGCATGATGCTGGGGTCACTCTTTACCTGGCGTCCATTTATTGTAAGTCAAAAGGGGGGGGGGAAGCGATGACTCAGAAGATAAAGACACTTTCCAGCAAGCCTGAGGACCAGAGTTCGAATCCCAGGGACTACATGACAGGGGAGAGCTGAATCCCACAGGTTGTCCTCTGACCTCCACACATGTACACATGCAAAATCAATCAATCAGTCAATCAATCAATCAATCAATCAATCAATCAATCAGTCAATATACTTCCAAAGTGTAGGTAGGGATGGTGTACCGACTTCATGTGGTGACCCACAGAGGCTATCTAGCGAGACCTTACTCAGGGTCAGAGAATCTGAGCTTGCTTTACCCAGCAGGGTTGCGTAAGGAGATGATTTGGCCACCGTCGTGGTTACCAAGTGTTTGGAAGGGTCTACACTCGGCTGTACGGTGTGCTTTGATCTTGCAAGGGGGCGGTCTTTTGCCTCGCCCCTTGGTATATTATAAAAGGTCTTCTGAATAAACCTCTGGGCGACTGGGTATTGACCCAGGGCTCTCCCGAAGCTATCCTATGGTCTCTTTCTATCTTTCTACCTGAGGTTCCCTCATTTCTCTTTCCTCCACCCAAGAACCCTTCGTAAGGTGGCAGCAGGTCGGAGCTGGTCTCCCACGGTCCCCCACAACTTTACTCGGTAAGCCACCGACTTCTAAACCAAAATGCCTGTAAGCCCTTCCGGAATCTTCACCCCTTCAGGGTGACAGACTTCCTTCCGGTTTGCCTGCCCAACACTGAAGGCGACTCAGGCCCATTGAGGGGTAGGAAAAATCCCTGCCCCTTGGAGTTCCTTTGTTCGGGAGATGTCCTGCACAGGGATTCCCCACCCCCACCCCACCCCCACCGTTTTGGCCCCAGAACCGCCATGGTCTCCGGTCTCCAGCTAAGGCTTGTGAATGGATGCTTCCGGGTCTAAGTCCTATCGCCAATCGCTTCGAAATTTGTCCAAATGAGCTCCCTCATCCAGGTTTGCGAGCATTGCATTCCCGTCCCCTCCCCTGCTTCTGCCTGCTGGCATCTCATGCTCTCGCTCAGCAGCTTTCCCACTTTCTCCCACCTGCTGCTTCTGTCTCCGTACCCTCCTTCCCTCCCTCCCTCCCTCCTGCTGCTGATACCAAAGCCTTGTCAGTCCCGCAGGCTTAGGGTGTCTACAAGCAGGACCCCTCCCTCTGCCCGGAAGCGTCTAAACCCCGCCCCCCACTCCCACCCCTACCCCTACCCCCACCCCCCACACACCCGCACCGCCCCATGAAAATTTTTCGTCTTTCTGTTAGAAAGTCCTGCCTACTTTGTGTGTATGGATGGAAATGTGGCCATGGTATGCTTGTATTTGACTGGCTTCGAGTGCTTGAGACTACATGTTCCATGTGTCTTGGTAACAGCTCAGATATGCTCACAAGATAGCTGCTTGAGCTCAGATTTTTGTAATGACTGAAAAAAGTTATTTTATGCTGTTCTACCTTATTATAAAGAAAAACAGGGAGGAAAATGGGTATGGTTAAAAATCTGTAACAAAAGTTAGCTTAAAACTGGTAAAACCATTAAGAACAACCGCATGGCCAGTCATCATTAAGAACAACCACGTGGGCAGTCATCATTTGGACTAGGGACAGGGAAGAGGGAGGTCATATGGCTTTACCACCATCTTAGATAGAGGTGACCAGGTGGAAATGGGTCCATCAGGAGATATTAGGTCTCCAAGGTGTTTTGGATTGGGATAGGTTTCTGTGTGATAATTCCTGTCCTGTCCTAAAAGCAAGGTTTATAAAAGATAGGATTTAAAACAATGCTGGTTTGCTGATGTATTAAAGCTGTGCCTCCATGCATTCATGTACAGGGATGTATTTTGCTGGCATCGAGACTCTGTAATCTAAGAGTAATCCCCTTAATATTGGTTAAAAATAAACAAACACTGAATTGTTTGCAAATGTTAAAACTTGGTTTTGCCTTATTGTATCTTAGGACCACAGCTGAAAACCAGAGACTGAAATATCCCTTCTAATCTTCTTGCTTTTACTAACATTGGTAAGCTGTGACTGATTGGGCAAACTGTATGTCCATATTTAACTTGTATATGCTCTCAAATTTAAGCCTAAACAACATTTATCTAACTCAGCTATACCTAACAGATAATTATAGCCTGATCCTCAAGTACTTCAGAGACCTGAGAATATGACATTTTAATAAAAAGCTTCTCATGACTGAGATGCACCAGCTCCTGGCAGCAGCATCCTATACCTCCCCCAAGGCCACAGAAGAACTTCCACCTGGAAGCTTGCTTTAAGTGTGGCAAAGCCAGCCACGAAGCAAGACAGAAGAAAAAAAAACTGCTTTGCACTTTAAACCGCTGCCAAGACCCTGCCCAGACTGGACAATGGGACATTGGGGGTTCGATTGCCCCACTTTGCCCAGACAAGGTAGGTCACACTCCCCAAATTCCTACCCCACAGGCAAGTCTGTCAGATCTTCTGGACTTGGCAGCTGAAGACTGGTACTGCCTTTGGGACTTCTGTCCCTAATGACCATGGAGAAACCGGGGACTGCCTGGGTAGCTGATGGTGTTTGATGACTAGGGTACTTATAAATTGATAGAGTACCGACTACAAACAGTTTCCAGAAGTTCTTAAATTTCTGTGGATTTTACCGGCCCCAGCTTTTAGAGACAGGTTAGCTTTAGAGAGGGTATGGAAACATGCAGGTGTCTTCAACTCCGTTCCTCCCCCACTCCTCAGCCTCTCTTCCTCCTCCTTCACTCACTCAACCTCTTCCATTCAGTAAATTTCCTCTGGTTGCCCTCTGAGTACAGACTTAAAGGTGTGTTTCATCGGGCTGAAACCAGGCCCTCGGAAAAATGTTCACACCTTTTAACCCAAAGCCATAGCCTTTTGCTGTGACACCAAGATGTAAATCTGTTCCCGTTGTTTTACAGACACCTGCAGGCTCCCTCACAGGTCTACCCCTCTCCTTGTGCCAAGGCCAACCCGCAGGGGGTCCTCCAGATACCTCCTGCACCAACCAGGCAAACCTCTCCAGACTGGAGGGCATATCTGCTCTTTGGTCTGGCTCATTTGCCCTTGCCTGCTCTGTACAACCAGGGCACATCTCCATTCCATTCTTTCCCCACAGCTAGTCCCATTCATAGGGCCAGTGTTAATAATCTGTTTATCTCCTAGCAACCTGCCTCCTCAGGAAACAGGTTCCTGGGGTCTCCAGGATGGCAGCCAACCAAATGCTTCTTCACCCACATCTCCCACTGAGTGTGAGCCCACTGACTCCCGGCTTCCCCCACCCCCCATATCGACCCTTGCCAACAGGAAGCAGCCAGACTTGAACCAGCGTCCATAAATACCTGAGAAGGTAGGGATGTTGGGGATCTCCCCTGGAGCTGCCCTCTCCAGACCCTGCCCAAAGAGAAACCGCCAAGCAGTGACTCCAGCCCTGGAGGGTATTTAAGGTCTGGCCCACAGACCTCCCCTTTACAGTTCTCCTCGTGGCTTCTCCCCGTTCCGGGGACCACCCGGGAATGTTTTGCTCAGGTTAAACCTGGATTTATTAATTCGGCCTGACCTGACTGAAAGCATGGGTGGAGTCACTCACTACTGGGGGATTTTTACGTATCCAACAGGCCTTTGTAAGACGCCTTGAGTGACAGTGACTGAAACCTCACTGGACTGGCAGTGCAAATCCAGGAGCAGATTCTCTACTGTTAAGACTCTCAACAGAATGGGAAAAGATCTTCACCAACCCCACATCTGACAGAGGATTGATCTCCACAGTATATAAAGAACTCAAGAAACTAGACATCAAAATACTGAACAATCCAATTAAAAAATGGGCTAAAGAGCTAAACAGAGAATTCACAAAACAAGAATCACAAATGGCTGAAAGACATTTAAAGAAATGCTCAACATCCTTAAACATCAGAGAAATGCAAATCAAAATGACTCTGAGATACCACCTTACACCTGTCAGAATGGCTACGATCAAAAACACCAATGACAGTCAATGTTGGAGAGGATGTGGAGCAAAGGGAACACTCCTCCACTGTTGGTGGCAATGTAGACTTGTACAACCACTGTGGAAATCAGTATGGCGGTTTCTCAGAAAATTAGGGATCGAACTACCTCAAGACCCAGCCATCCCACTCTTGGGCATATACCCAAGGAATGCTGATTCATACCATAAAGATACATGCTCAGCTATGTTCATAGCAGCACTATTTGTAATAGCCAGAACCTGGAAACAACCTAGATGCCCATCAACAGAAGAATGGATGAAAAAAATGTGGTACATATACACAATGGAGTACTACTCAGCAGAGAAAAACAATGAAAGCATGAAATTTGCAGGCAAATGGATGGAACTAGAAAAAATCATCCTGAGTGAGGTAACCCAAACCCAGAAAGACAGTCATGGTATGTACTCACTCATAAGTAGATTCTAGATATAAAATAAAGAACAATCAGACCACAACCCATAGAACCATGAAGGCTATATATATAGCATGGAGGTCCCTAGGACGACTGTGGCTTATAATAAATTTAGGTTTTACTCAATTATTGAAAAAAAAAATAGCCAAATGAATGGAAACACATGAACTATGAACCAAAGGCTGAGGGGCCCCCAGCTGGATCAGGCCCTCTGAATAGGTGTGACAGTTGTTTGGCTTGATCTGTTTGGGAGGCAACTAGGCAGTGGGACTGAGTCCTGTGCTCACTGCATGAGCTGGCTGTTTGAAACCTGGAGCTTATGCAGGGACACTTGGCTCAGTCTGGGAGGAAGGGACTGGACCTGCCTGGACTGAGTCTACCAGGTTGATCGCAATCCTCGGGGGAGGACTTGTCCTGGAGGAGGTGGGAATGGAGGGTGGGCTGGGGGTAAAGGGAAGGGGGTGCGAGGGGGGAGAATAGGGGAACCCGTGGCTGATATGTAGAACTGAATGGTATTGTAAAATAAAATTTTAAAAAAAAAGACTCTCAGGAAGTGAGAGTTAGTTTCATAGGCTCAATCATAGAGTTCTAGACTAATTTTAAATACAAGTAACCAGAGCACTCCTTACCAGACCCTCACTGCTGGGAGCAATTTGTATTCAGCTTTCGGAACCCTATGCCTACAACCCAGTGAAAATGAATTTTCAGATCCCCTTGGTGGGAGATTAAATATATATTACATATATTTAAAAATATATTTTAAACCATATATAAATATATACACATATATGTGCACACCGTGTGTGTGTGTGTGTGTGTGTGTGTGTGTGTGTGTGTGTGTGTGCGCGCGCGCGCGCGCACACATATCCATCTCCCACATCCATCTAAGGATCAGACCAAGGTTCTCCCTGACCCGATACCTTTCCAGTTTTCTCCCCACCCACCTGAACAAATACTAGGAGGAGAGGCTGTGAACTGTGGCCTCGGATGGTGTGGATATATCTGAGCCAGCAGTGTGCTGTTTACCTAGAAGCCAGGGACCCCTGGGTCCTTGGCCTGCTCTGTGGCCCGCCTCTTTTAACAAGGTCAGAACCCAGCAGAAGGGTGAGGAAATGCCTGTCAGCTTGACCTCTTCACCATGCTGGCGTCAGACTCGCTGCTTTCGTGTGGACTTTTCTGTTGACATTTCTGATAGCCCCTTTGGGCAAACTGAAAAACATAACTAAAGGTCAAGGGTCAAGTGGAAGCGAGTCCCCCTGTGAGCGCATCGTAAAGCCAGTGCTGTGGGGCCGCTGCTTAGCACTAACGTGTTTTTTTTGTTTTTTGTTTTTTTTTTTTTAGTGCTTTAAAGTAGTTTAAAATGGTGTCTAAAGCGGACCTGACTCCCTCTGCTGGCACTGCCCTAAAACAGCATTAAAATAAACTAAGGACAATGGGAATGTCCACAACTCATTTATTCATGAGCATTGGCCCGAGTGACGGACATTTTATCTTTTATCGGAAGGTCAAAGGAATCCACAAAATAGAAACAACTATGCCTATATAAGGCTAAGAAAGCTGTGCCTTGGGGACATTTCACAAAGATGTCCTGAGGTCAGCTCAGATGAGAAAGAACAGAAGCACGAGGAGCAAGACACGTTTGTGGGACCCCAGTTGGAACCCTTCCTTTATTCCTGTGGTCGCCTAAACCTGGCAGGGTGCGTTCGCCTGCCAAATGTGACGGCTTGGCGGAAATTTTATAATATAAAAAGTCGGGACTTCTCTATGCACAAGTGACTGTATTTCTCTCCTCCACGATTTCTATTTTTTCCTTCTTCCCCCTTTCTTTTCTTTTTCTTTTTTAGACAGTGTCTCACTCTGTAGACCAAGCTGTCCTCAAACTCACAGAGTTCTGCCTGCCTCTGCCTCCTGAGTGCTGGGGTTGAAGGTGTGCGCCACCACCCCTGGCTAATCTCTCTCTCTCTCTCTCTCTCTCTCTCTCTCTCTCTCTCTCTCTCTCTCTCTCTCTCTCTCTCTCTGTCTCTTTCCATCACGAATGTTTGTGGTTGTTTCTACATTGTGAGTAGTCTTTGTGTCTCTCACTCACATTGTCTAACTTCTTTCTGTTTTTTTTATCCACCCCCATCTCTCTTTTCTTATAGGACATGGAGTGCCGCTAAAAATATTTGTTTCCTCTAAAAATAATTTTAAAAAAAGATACTTGTTTCTAATCTGCTCATCTAAAGACATTTTGCTGTCTGTTTTACAATGGTTTTCAGGTGACCCACAATTAACCTTTGGGTTTTGGGTTTTGCAGAATAAGCCTATTTTCATGGCATAGTTTTCTGTCACCCCCCACACACACACATACACACACACTTCTACTGTAGTATTTGCTGGTCAGCAAAAGTAATGTTCCTGTCTTTGCATGAAACGTACCATAGAAACCAAATAAAATAAGGCTGGTGATGTATGCCTTTAATACCAGCACTGGTGTGTGTGTGTGTGTGTGTGTGTGTGTGTGTGTGTGTGTGTGTGAGAGAGAGAGAGAGAGAGAGAGACAGAGACAGAGAGACAGAGAGACAGAGAGACAGAGAGAGAGGTGGCCAGAGACAGTTGGATTTCTGAGTTAAAGGCTATCCTGGTCTACACAGAGAGCTCCAGGACAGCCAGGGCTACATAGTATGAGACTTTGTCTCAAAAAAAAAAAAAAGGAAAACGCTCCCCAAATATATACATACAAGTAACATTATACAGACTGAGCAGGTTGTAGTTATGTGTTTAGGAATACACACACACCATATATATGTAAGAAGATAAAAGAAGTCATGAATTTGAAAGAGAACAAGGGGGTTACATGGGAGGTTTGGAAGGAGGGAAGGGAAGGGGGAAATGATGTCATTATAATATCAAAAATATTTTAAATATTTTAAAAATGAATCTGAACAAATCCTGGTGCCTGCCAGCCTTTCTTAAACAAACTGGATGCTGTCTACAACCTGGAGCGCACTCGGTGTGTAGAGGTTACTAGACTCGGGTGGGGTGGGTGTAGCGGTGGACACCCAGATCGAATCCGATTTTACCTCAAGGAGTTTGGACCACAGTCGAGACCTATCCTTCAGGAAGGCGGTAGGGGCAAAGCAGACAGTGGCACCAAATCGAGACCCCGCGTCTCAGCTCCATCCTTCCCTGCCCCAGGTCCGCTTCATCCTGGGGACCGCCTGGTAGCAGGACCCTAGAGTCGAGCTGACCAACCGAACAGTGCGCGGCACCCGCAGCCCTCCGCCCCGTGCCCCTGCCGCCTCGCGGGCACAGAGCTCCCACCCTCCCCTGCTCCTGCGCCTCCACCGCAGGTTCGGGCCCCCACGCTCCCGCGGAACAGCGTATCTCGGTCTCTGTGCATCTCTCTTTCAGTAACACACACACACACACACACACACACACACACACACACACACACACACACACTCTGCGCGCACAGAGTCCCCTCCTAAGTCTCCATCCCAGGCCCCCACCTCTGGTCCCCGGGGCAGAGATCCCTCTCCACTGGCGTCCGCTGTGCGCGCCCTAAGGACTACACTTCGCTTGGCCGTGGCATCTACCTAGTCCCACTTGATTTCAGTGGCTACATTTCAGAAATTTATTTGATCCAAAAGTTAGGGGTTGGGAGTGATGGTGGCTATAATCCTGACCTCCTTTACCTAAAACCTGAAAAGGAGACCTGGAAGGACTGGCGTCCACAGTCGAGTTTATTGCAAAGAGCGGTTGTTGTTGGCACTGCTCTTGCTAGCCAGCTCCCGCCCCGCCCCGCCCCGCGCGGCCCCGCCCCTCCCGGGAGCCCCAGGCCACCCGGGACTCTACCGTCCTCTGCATCCCGCCAGCAGCTAGGACGACCATGGCGAACAGCCACCGCCTCCTGCTGGAGAACGCGCAGCAAGTGGTGCTGGTGTGCGCCCGCGGCGAGCGCTACCTGGCCGGGCCGGCGCTGCGCAGCCTGGCGGTGCTGGAGGGCGCCAGCCTGGTGGTGGGCACGTGAGTAGCTGGGGACAGGCTGGGGGTGGGGGTACCAGAGCTAGAAGCTCTTTCTCCCAACAAAACACCTTCAGAGCGTCTTTCATCGCGGTCATCATCGATGACACCAGATCTGCAATCTCAGCACTCAGGATACAAAAGGAGAGGTCAGTAGTCCAAGGCCATCCTTGGCGGCATGTAGAGTTTGCACAGGAGACCCTGTCTCAAAAAATAAGAACTAAAAAATACTTTTAAATAACAGTAACATCACATCCTTCCCCCTTTTTTTTTCTTCGTTCAAAAAGCACCTGCGGTGTGCATTATGTTGTCAGGCATGGTGGCTCATGCCTTTAATACCAGCACTCTGGAGGCAGAGGCAGGTGGTTCAAAGCCAGCCTGATTTACAAAGTGAATTCTACGACAGCCAATGAGACCCTGTATCAACACACACACACACACACACACACACACACACACACACACACACACACACACACACACACCAGCTGACCTGCAAAATCACTCAAACCCTGCATTAGGGAATTAATGCTAACACGTAGTTTAGATGCTTTGTTTTTCAGTTCTTTTCTGAAATTAAAAACACACAAATACCCACACGTCTGAAGAGAAGGGATGGATGTGTATTATTTTAATGCTTTCCCCCCCACTTAGTAGTGAATGGTGAAATCTCAAAATTCAGCTAAGAAAGTTCAACGGCCACTAAAGGGGCAATAACAACAAAAACCTAACCCCTTTGGAAGATGAATTCTAGCTTCCTTTAAGAACTATGTTATTGGATGTGTGTTTTGTTCAAACATGACACCAGGAACCTACCACTGAGTGGCAGCCCACATTCTTAGAAGGTGGAGAGCCCTGTGGTTAGTGCGGTTGGGAAGAGAGCTCTGTACTCTCAGAATCCTCCCACACAAGCTGACGCAGACAGAAATCTCCCTCACTAAAACACAACAGCATTCCGGAAGCATCGAAGCCGTGGGCTTGAACGGTCCACTCCCTGCAGGGCCCCCTGTGGCGCCTGGCTAACTCAGCTTCATGCCAACTGGGCATGCCTCTGACAGCAGAGGAGCTGTGTTCAGGCATCATTTAGGGATCCAGTCCTGTGGGGAAGTGGAACGCTGATCTTAGAGAAGAAACTAGCAACCTCTTCTACACATGGTTTGACTTTCGTCTTCTCTATCGCCACCATCTCTTTCCTAAAAACCCAGGTCAAAGGGGACCTACAGTAAGGGTTGGCTAACTCCAGGGCATCCAAAAGCTCGTTCAAATCATTCGTCAGAGTTTCCAGAAAAATTTCCCCAAACTTAGTAACTATTTCTTCTTGTTTGTTTGTTTTTCCAGTGATGGGTTTATAAAAGCTATCGGCCCTGCTGACGCTATCCAAAGACAGTTTTCTGGAGACACCTTTGAAGAAAGAATTGATTGCTCTGGGAAATGCGTCTTACCAGGTACTGACGCTCTGTTTCTTAAACTCCGACAACAATTTAACGGTGGCTCTAGGGCAGTGAAGAGGAAGGCAGTCGGTTTGTTTTTAAAGGTGTTCCAAAGTACCTGGGGCTCCAGGTATTGAAGTTCTGCTTTGCCAATGTGACATCCTTGTAAAGTGACTACAGATCTCTTTCTTTCTTTCTTTTTTTTTTTTTTTTAAGATTTATTTATTTATTTATTATGTATACAGTAAGCCTGCAGGCCAGAAGAGGGCACCAGATCTCATTATTGATGGTTGTGAGCCACCATGTGGTTGCTGGGAATTGAACTCAGGACCTCTGGAAGAACAGCCTGTGCTCTTAACCACTGAGCCATTTCTCCAGCTCCTCTTTATTTCTTTCTTGAAGCTGCTTGTACCTTCCTGACAGTCCTTTCTCAAAGTAGCCGAGTGTGTATTTTCTAGTCCGTGGTCTCAGTTTTGCTCAGTGAATAGTTTTGCCAGCCTAGCTTCAAGGTTTCTTTGGGGAGGGCGCAGTTACTGAACAACCGAGCTGGATCTCTCTGAGGGACATTTGTGTGGTGCTGAGTGACTCTCCTGTGTCAGAACTTTCTGGACCAGCCGCGTAGAGGGAACTGCTCAAAGTCTTGTGCTCACACCTTCTCCAAGCGGGGCGGCTCCCACCATGCGCTCAGAGCACTGGATACCGTGGGTCAGGCACTGTCTAAACGCCTTTCGTTTCTCAACTCTGGTTGCAGGTTTGGTGGATGCGCATACACATCCCGTGTGGGCTGGTGAGAGAGTCCACGAGTTTGCAATGAAGGTAATTGCAGACTGAAGGCCAGCAACTCAACAAAGCTCAGGCAGGGTGTCCCTTCTAATGATGAATAGGTGTAGCTAAAGTTTTCCTGGCTCTGTTCAGCTCCTGCAGCCCTACAGCCAGCTGCTTGGACCCAAGTAAACACACAGAGACTTACATTACTTATTATTAACTGTATGGCCGTGGCAGGCTTCTTGCTATCTGTTCTTATATCTTAAATTAACCCATTTCTATTAATCTATAAGTTGCCACATGGCTCGTGGCTTACCGGTACTTTTACATCTCGCTTCCTCTGTGTCTGGCCTGGCGACTCCTGACTCAGCCTTCCTGTTCCCAGAATTCTCTTCTCTGCTTGTCCCGCCTATACTTCCTGCCTGGCTACTGGCCAATCAGCATTTTATTTATACAAAGTGATATCTACAGCACTACCCCCCCCCCCGCTTTTTTTTTTCCAAAAGGAAGGTTTTAACTTTCACATAGTAAAATTACATATAACAGAACAATTATCAAGCAAGAATTACAGTTACAATATCTAGTCTATCTGTATTTGGCAAATAAAGAAGATATCCTATCTATCTTATATTTGTGAGTCTAAGGTTTTATATCTAACTTATCTTTTATCATAACTAAGGAAATTATAACTATCTAGTCTTGCTGCATATCTTTTTTTTTTTTAAGATTTATTTATTTATTATGTATACAGAAGAGGGCGCTAAATCTCATTACAGATGGTTGTGAGCCACCATGTGGTTGCTGGGAATTGAACTCAGGACCTCTGGAAGATCAGTAAGTGATCTTAACCTCTGAGCCATCTCTCCAGCCCTTGCTGCATATCTTTTTAATGGATGTCTTTCCTTGTCTGCAACCAGTTTAAGAGAAGGAGAGTCGGAAGGTTTTCAGCTATGGACTGTTTTTCAGAACAGAGCTCAATAATGTGGTGGCTAATTCCCCACCCGCTTCCTCTATTCTAAATCATTATTTGCAATTTTGAACGCGTTTCAAGAAATAGTTTGAAAAATCACTGTTTGCTGCAGATAAACTTGGAATTTTTTTTTTTGGAGGGGGGGGCAGTTTCGAGACAAGGTTTCTCTGTGTAGCTGTGGAGCCTGTCCTGGAACTTGCTCTGTAGACCAGGCTGGCCTCGAACTCACAGAGATCCACCTGCCTCTGCCTCCCGAGTGCTGGGATTAAAGGGGTGTGCCACCACCTCCTGGTGGAAAAATATATTACTACTAAAATAAAACAGTCTTGTTATTCTCTCTCTCTCTCTCTCTCTCTCTCTCTCTCTCTCTCTCTCTCTCTCTCTCTCAGAAAAAATGAGACTTACGAAGAACATAAAATGGTTGTATTAGTTACAGGAGCCATAGCTAGCTCCTAAATGGAGCCATTATCACATTGTTAAGGGGGAAAAAAACCAACTCAGTCCAACCATGACAAATTATTTTGGAAAACAGGAGAAGAATCCTTTTCTTCAGCTACCATGTACCTTCCTCAACAAATTGGAACTGCTTTTAAGGCAGTTTTATTATTGGACTGAATTTCAGAGCTAAAGCCACCTTGGAGATTGTGGTCCAATCCTGAGATGATGGAGAAACTGAAGTCTGGGGAGGGGAGGGCGTAGACGATCTGAGGGTGGCGTCCCAGGTGCATGCTTTGTGTGGACACTCTTCCTACAGCCCAGATAACTAGTGGGATACAGGGATTGTAGACAGAGCCTGCTTGAGTGACAGAAATTAGGCTCCGACTCTGGTGCCCAGACCTTGGCCTCGGTTGGTAGAGATCTGCACAAGCCCCTAAAGCAAAGCTGACCGTGCTGAGGGATGTAGACCGAGCTGAGAGTTGACTGGTTTTGCACCAGGACCGGCTTCACCGATAGAACACTGAAATACTCCTAGAGCTGAGTGACAGTTAGTTGTTACTGCCTTCGGGTGTCCATTTGCCCGCCCACCACATCACCCATCTCTACCTCTCAAGTACTTTTTGGGACTCCCTTCTGCACACCCCCCCCCGGGGGGGGCGTCTTCAAGGACTGCGTGCCCCTCTTTCTGATCGGGCTGTTAGTGCCTGTGCCCTATCGCTTCTTAAACTGATTGATTGATTGAAATAGGGTCTCTTGTCGCCCAGGCTGACCTGTAAGCTCCCTCCATCGCTGAAGCCTTGAACTGCGGATCCCCTTGCCTGTACCATGCCTCGCTGCTTCTTAACCGTCTTGTCAAGTTGATTTTATTAAGCTTTATTTTTAAATGTGTATGAGAGAGAGAGAGAGAGAGAGAGAGAGAGAGAGAAGAAGAAGAAGGGAGGGAGGGAGGGAGGGAGGGAGGGAGAGAGAGAGAGAGAGAGAGAGAGAGAGAGAGAGAGAGAGAGAGAGAGAGAGAGAGAGAGAGATATGAGAATCTGAGTCCCCAGGAGTGACAGCTGATTGTGTGCGGCCACGTGGATGCTGGGAACTGAACCCCAGTCCTCTGCAACAGCGCGCTTGCTCTTTCCTGCCGAACCCCTTCTTCATCATCGTCTACTGTCACCCCCGGAGGTAGGTTCTGTAGAGCTACTCTGTACCCTCCCTGAGTGAGCCATGCCTTGGTTCAGTTGGCAGGGGCCACGTACATGGACATTCACCAGGCCGGAGGCGGGATCAACTTCACGGTGGAGCACACGCGCCACGCCTCCGAGGAGGAATTGTACGGCTCCTTCCGGGGGCGGCTGCAGTGCATGCAGAGGGCCGGCTCCACCCTGGTGGAGTGCAAGAGCGGCTACGGCCTCGACCTGGACACGGAGCTCAAGATGCTGCGCGTCATCGAGCGCGCCCGGCGGGAGCTGCACCTCGGCCTCTCGGCCACGTACTGCGGGGCTCACTCGGTCCCCAAGTAATCTCCGGGTGGGGCGCAGCTGTCACTCAGGCGTTGGGAACGGAGCTAGGGCTGTGTTCTCTGGAGGGTGGAGGGGCTCTAGCACTTCATCTCTTGCCCGGAGACCATGTGGAGAAGCTTCTGGGAGATGTTTTTTTTTCCCCCTGGAGCTGAGGATCGAACCCAAGGCTGAGGATCGAACCCAGGGCGTTGCACTTGCTAGGCAAGCGCTCTACCACCGAGATGTTCTGTTTCTAAAGGTCGTGGTGCTCAGGTGGTTTGAGGAAGGGGGTCCAATAACCTCTTCAGTTTTCTTAGTCCTTTAAGGTTGAAAACGGGGAAAATGCTTCAAGCCTTCTTTTCATTAGTATAAAGAATGGCCCCTCTCGAGTCCTTTCCAATTATCGCTACTAATTCAAATAATTTCCCAGGATAATCAATTAGCTTAAACCACTGTAAAAATCATTAGTTATTTTTTTCTTTTTATTTATTTCTTTTTCTTCCTTCCTCCCTCCCTCCTCCCTCCCTCTTTCCTTCCTTCCTTCCTTCCTTCCTTCCTTCCTTCCTTCCTTCCTTCCTTCCTTCTCTCTCTCTCTCTCTCTCTCTCTCTCTCTCTCTCTTTCTTTCTTTCTTTCTTTCTTTTCGAGACAGGGGTTCTCTGTGTAGTTTTGGTGCCTGTCCCAGAACTCGCTCTGTATACCAGGCTGGCCTCAAACTCACAGAGATCCACCTGCCTCTGCCTCCCAACTGCTGGGATTGAAGGCGTTCGCCGCCACCACCCAGCGAAAAAATCACTAGTTATTTCCTCTAGGAGACCAAAGCGTGTCGTCTCGATGTCTGCAGGAGGGCTTTCGTTAATCTGTTTACTCCATAGCAAATATTTTCATTTTATTAATGTGATCTCTCTCTAGCCTCTACCTTTATCTGAAGAATCTCTGCTACTTGGCTTTATAAAAAGAACTCTGTCTCTAATAGCCTAGCTGTTCAGTTCCTTTCTATCCCGGAACTTCCAGACAGGAAGGTACAAGGTCCTGGTCTCAAAGGTCGTCAGAGTGCCTGTCTCCAAACTCTTTGCCCAGTCTTCAGCTTGATGACTGGAACATACACCCGCCATAGACTTATGTTACAAACAGTATCTAAACTTCAATCATTTCAGTTCATTTTTAGCTTTTTTTGCTTTTATGAATTTCAAACTATTATTTGATTATTTAAAACTGTGTATATTTATTATATACAAGATGCAGTTTGGAAATGCACATACATTGTGAAGTGGCTGAATCACACTGACATGCATGACTTTACTTACCACTCTTTGTGGAGGAAAGCCTTCAAATCTTTTTTGGAGTAGTTTGAAGGAATACAGTATACTGAGAATCACTATGGCACTGTGTTGTATAGGAACATAATTGCTAATATTGATATTCACTTATGATCTTCAATCAGAAGAACCAAAAAAGTAACACTAAAGTTTTGTATTAAAAACACACCCGAGGCATGATGGTGCAGGCCTTTAAAGCCAGCACCCAGAAGGCAGAAGCTGGCTGATCTCTGTGAGTTTGAGGCTAGCCTGGTCTACACAGGAAGTTTCAGGCCAGCCAGAGCTACATTGTGAGATTTTTGTCTCAAAAAAAAAAAAAAAAAAAAAAAAAAAAAAAAAAAAAAAGAATTCCTGATCATGCAGGAAAGAAATAAAAATACTTGTTATTTCCAGTTATCCTTGTTTTAAACTTTTAGCATTTCTATTTTTGAAATTACTGAAGTTTGAACTGAGACTTTTGAAAGAGCCTGTCTGTAGAACGTTGCAGATAGTTTCAAGTGTAAAGTGTGAGACAGCCTGCTTTTTAATTTTTAAGTATTGAAACCTGAGTTTAAATGCAGTTTAGCTGTTAGCTAGGCCGTTTTTAAAGGGCGTTTCTTAACTGTTTCAAACATGAACAGCACACGTGTCATAAAGGATTGTCTACCCCTTGCTCTATGTCACGGCTGTGAGAAGTAGGAATAGCTTATGTAAACACTCTGCTTCTTGACCTCTGCTGGTCCACCTGCGTGTTTTGCTGCGTGAGAACCACCGTGCCAAATACAGGGATGGAGGTTTTGGGTTTTTTTTTTTTTTTTTTTTTTTTTTTTTTTTTTTTTTTTTTTTTTTTTGGTTTTTTGGGACAGGGTTTCTCTGTGTAGCTTTGCGCCTTTCCTGGATCTCCCTCTGTAGACCAGGCTGACCTCGAACTCACAGAGATCCGCCTGCCTCTGCCTCCTGAGTGCTGGGATTAAAGGCGTGTGCCACCACTGCCCAGCTACAACTCCCAAGTTCTACAGAGCATTTCAAGACTTTCTGCTCCCTGCCCCACTCCTGTTAGTGAGGCAGGATGCCTTAAGTGAAGGCTCCAGGAATACTTGTGAATAGAGAGGAAAAAGAAAAGAGGAAGTATGACATCTGGGGCTCAGAGGGTCCTCTAAGTGTCCTTGAGAGAGAAATTCAGCCTTGCTGGCATCCCCGAAGGCCACACAGCCTCGTGAGGCTGAGCAGTTTATATCTCTGCGTATTATGTATAACAAGGTCTTTCAAACGGAAGCCACCCCTGCTGTGTGCGCACGGTACAACTGCCGAATGCTCTGGCTTCTTTTCTGGACTTTTCCTCTTCCTTTCTGAAGCCTAAGCTCACTTGCCTATACTGTTTATTATTCTTCCTTTATTAAACTATATATAGTCTTTAATGTGTATATATAGTGCACATAATAAATACATGTATTAAGCAGTGCATTACATATGAAATTAAAGTATATGCATATTAAAGAATATATATTTAAATAAATAAAAACATATATAAATAATATGCCCACGATTATCTCATTTCTTCCCACTAGAGGAAAAACCGCCATTGAAGCCACTGATGACATCATCAGTAACCACCTACCAAGGCTGAAAGAACTCAGAGAAAATGGGGAACTTCACGTTGACAACATAGATGTGTTCTGTGAGAAAGGTGTCTTTGATCTGGATACCACCAGAAGGATTCTTGAAGGTGGGAAAAAGATGGGGTTACAGATCAACTTCCACGGGGATGAGCTCCACCCGATGAAGGCTGCCGAGGTATGGCTGACAGTTGGCTCTTTCCTGCACACTGATGCCGCAGAATACGCGACCCATTTGGTCAGAGTTAGGAGTGCCCTTCTGAAAAGGTAGAGAATGGGCAGTTTCTGGTCTGGCTGAGCCTGGGGACCCGTGACCTCTGTAGGAACTTTCTTGAGGAACCGGGGGATGGCTCCTTCAGTAAAATGCTGGCCTTGAAAGTACAAAGACTCAGGGCTGATCCCCAAGACCCATGTAAGGCAGTCTAGGCACGGTGGTATGTGCTTCTAATCCCAACCATGGAGAGGGAGAGATAAGCAGATCCCAGGGCTCTAGACTAGAGTACTTGGTGAATTCCAGACCTGCAAACAAAACAAAAACAAGGCCTTGAGAGATGGCTCAGAGGTTAAGAGCACTGGCTGCTCTTCCAGAGGACCTGAGTTCAATTCCCAGCAACCACATGGTGGCTCACAACCGCCTGTAATGAGATCTGGTGCCCTCTTCTGGCCTGCAGGGACACATGCAAACAGAATACTGTACACAAATAAATAAATCTTTAAAAAAAAAAGCTCTGTGAAAAAGAAAGAAAAGGAAGGACAGACAGACCAACAGGTGGCCAGTACCTGAGAAACAGTGCTTGAGGTTGCCACATAGGCACACACACATAGGCACAGAGACAAACACACACGCACATTTATACACATTCACAATAGATACACACAGAGACACTCATACACATACATGCACACACAGACACTCTCTCACACAGAGACATGCACATAAGCCATACACATAGACACAGACACATACAAACACACAGACAGACACACAGGGCACACACAGACACACATACATCCACACGCACACTTGCACACACAGACATACCCACACGGAAGGGTCCACACAGGCACATGTGCATTCGTATCTACACACAGGCTTGGGCACACACAACTTATTTCTGTCTGCCCATCACTTCCCGTGGTGGCTGTTGCCCTGAGCTTGCTAAGCTGGTGCTGGAGCACTGTGCTGCCCCTAGCCTGGTTATTTCTTTTATCGTCTCCTGTGACGTTTATTATGGACACAGTGAAGAGAAGCATCCCTGTGATGTCATTTGCTAAATCCATGGCATGTTGGCACGTGAATTAGCTACTTTTCTGTCACATGACAAATAGCCAGCTGAAGCGCTTTACAAGGGAGGGCTTATTTTGTCCCATGGTTTAGGGACACAGTCTGTTATGGTGGGGAAGACGTGGGGGTGGGAGCGTGAGGCAGATGTCACCTTGTCACAGTCAGGAAGCAGAGGAATGCTGGGAACTGCTGTGGATGATTGATAGATAAAGTGCTGATTGGCCAGTGGCCAGGCAGGACGTATAGGCAGGACAAAGAGGGAAGAGAATTCTGGGAAGTGGAAGGCTGAGGCAGAGAGATGCTGCCAGCCGCTGCCATGAGTACCAACATGTAAGATACTGGTAAGCCACGAGCCATGTGGCAACTTATAGACTAATAGAAATGGGTTAACTTAAGATATAAGAAGTTAGCAAGAAGCCTGCCACAGCGATACAGTTTGTAAGCAATATAAGTCTCTGTGTTTACTTGGTTGGGTCTGAGCGGCTGTGGGACTGGCGGGTGAGAGAGATTTGTCCTGATTGTGGGCCAGGCAGGACTGGAGAAAACTTCAGCAATAGGGAACCCACTTGCTTTTTCCTTTTTTATTCGACCTAAGCCCCGCCTCTATGGGACAATGTCGCCCACATTCATAGAGCTCCATCTGCTTCTGCCTCCCCAGTGCCGGGATTAAAGGTGTGCCGTCATGTCCAGCTGAGTCTAGGTTTTTTTTCCCTGTAAACTTAGAGCTGAATGAAACAACCACCCTTGAGAGAGACATAAACAGGTGCAGATGGTCCACCTGGGTCTCACGTTAAACAGATCTGACTTGCTGTCTTAATGTCATTTTCAAACCTTGGCCCGTGTCTCATGCCTCCATGGACACCACCATCCTTTGTCTGTCGGCTACGTCAAAAACGTGGGCACCCATCGGAATCCTCTCCCCCCCACCCCGACTCTGTCAGCCAATCACCAAGTCTGCCCAGTTCTATTCCCATGAATCTCTATGTCCCTGTCTCTTACGTTACTGGGTGGCACAAACCTCCAGCAGCCTACTAGGATTTCTGCCCTGCTCATTTGTCCTTCATTCTCGACTCCATTTTAACGCAGCCTTCAGACCCACTTCCCCTGGGCAGCCCATCTCTCCCCTCTTACAGGCTTTGAATGTTGGAAGTTGTAAAGACTGTGGGGCTTCTAAAAATTGGACTTTATAATGTTCGTATTAGTGTGTGATCTCTGGGATGAACAAGAAAGGGAAGGTTATGACTTCACAGCCATATTTGTGGGTCAAATTGACTAGGGGTCAGTGGGGGTGGCTAGTCTTATGTCAACTTGACACAAGCTAGAGTCATCTGAAAGGAGGCAACCTCAGTTGAGAAAAAGCCTCCATAAGATCCAACTGCAGAGCATTTTCTTAAATAATGATTGATGGGGGAGGGCCTAGCCCATCGTGGTACCATCCCTGGGTTGGTGGTCCTGGGTTCTATAAGAAAGCAGGCTGAGCAAGCCATGATGAGCCAGCCAGTAAGCAGCACCCCTCCATGGCCTCTGCATCAGCTCCTGCCTCCAGGTTTCTGCACTATTTGAGATCCTGTCCTGACTTCCTTTGATGATGAACAATGATGTAGAAGTACAAGCCACATTACCGCATTACCGTCCCCCCCAATTTGCTTTGGTCATGGTGTTTTATCACAGCAATAGTAACCCCAACTAAGACAAGGCTTAGAATTTTGCTCTTAGTATAAATTCTGACCTTGGTACGTGGGTATCAGGATCTGGACCTTCCTTATCTCTCCCCTTATTTCTTTCGTATTTTTTCACCTCCTCTGCCTCTCTGTCAGGAACCAGCCACAACAGACTACTTTTAACATCCTATGCTTCGAACATGCTGTTTCTCTAATGTGGATAATTCATACTCTCATCCACGTTTCACCTTAGCTGCCCCTTCTCTGGGACCCCATCCCAAATCTCCTAAATGTTAGAGACTGTGCCTTCACCCTGTTTTTCCCCCACTGGCTAAGCTTGCACCCACCACTTGAAACTCCCTATCTCTGGAGGTCAGTACAGTGCCTGGGATACATGTTTGCATGTGTTTGCTGAGTTTGTTGAATGAATGTGATCTGCGTGGTCAATGAGTTACTATTGGTCAGAGAGAGCAACTAGCAGATAAAACTGAGAGAACCCAATACCCATAATAAGTAGATCAAATTTGGAAAGCAAGGGTGATTCCAAAGTCAGAGAGGAAACCCCCCCCCCCCAGGTGTTTCCCGAGGACCACCAGACTTCCCAGATCATCTGTCCCAGACATCTTCAGACAGGAGCACGCTGCAGATTCAGGGGGTCAGCCCCTCCCTCTGGTTAGGACATGACAGCCTTTCACGGCCATGGTGTAACAGCAAATGACGGTCTGGATTCTTCCCCTTGGGTTGTTTAACTTGCCAGTCCTCAGCTTGGAATTGTGTGTGTGTGTGTGTGTGTGTGTGTGTGTGTGTGTGTGTGTGTGTGAAACGCATCCCATCGGGAATAAAGTATATGGCAGACCACACTGAGAAGAGACCACTCTGAGGTTTCCCCAGTCATTACTCAGTCATTCCTGAGTCGTTTCTGGCAATCAAGTCTCAATGTTTCTTCTGGAAAAAAAAAAAAAAAAAAAAACCACTTTCAAGTTGATAGCCTCAAATTATTTAAAGTTTTTTGTTCTTTTTTTTTACCTGAACTTTTCTCCCAGAGTGGATGGCATTCCAAGACAGCCATATTTATTGTTTCTGTGAATGCTAA
The DNA here is from genome assembly GCF_049852395.1 of Peromyscus maniculatus bairdii. Taxonomy (NCBI): domain Eukaryota; kingdom Metazoa; phylum Chordata; class Mammalia; order Rodentia; family Cricetidae; genus Peromyscus; species Peromyscus maniculatus. The sequence goes on along the minus strand of NC_134869.1, from coordinate 18,770,476 downwards.
TTAGATTTTATTACCAATATTATTCCCAGTTTTTATTCTGATTCCTGAGAGTCATGAAATTAAGATTCAGAAAATACCAATTGTGTTTAAGATTAATTTTTTTTTTTAACAAGGTCTCTATTGTGTTGGCTGCCCTGGAACTCACTATAAAGCTAGCCTAGGCTGGCAATTCTCCTGCCTCAGTCTTCCAAGTGCTTGGATCACCTATGTGAGCCACCATACCCCACTTTAAGACTAGTTTTTAGCAACACACTAATTTTCAAATGGCTGTCCGTGACAAACCCTGTATCTGTCTGGGGGTCTGTGCTCATCAGAAGTAGTTGACAAGAATTCTCCTTCTCGGAGCTGGGGAAGCAGCGTCACGGCTACGTATTGAACTGTTGTACGGTAAACCTTTCCCTTTCTGCCCATCCTGCCTAGCTCGGGGCTGAACTAGGAGCACAGGCGATCAGTCACCTGGAGGAGGTCAGTGATGAAGGCATCACCGCCATGGCTGCGGCCCGGTGTGCCGCCATCCTCCTGCCCACCACGGCCTACATGCTGAGGTAAGGACCTTTTGCACCCTGACACGTGGCCTTCACGTACAGGTTGTGAGGACACAGACATCCAGGGCGCCTAGGCACCGGTCCACACAAACTCCCGAGGATGCTGATGGTACTCACTTAGATGCCAAGAGCTGCAACAACAGGGTACAAGGTCATCATCCTAAAGGTGCAAACCATAGATAAACCCCTACAACGTTGGGGGATGCTGATGCTCTCTTCTACCCCACCACTTGCCCTGGAGCTTTCTTCCCTCTTCTAGAAATGTTCCCTTTGTTCTCGCAAAAGTGTCGTTGTTTGTTTTTTTACTTTTCTGGGGGGCCCGCCACCCAGCTCCCAAATAAATCACACACAAAGGCTTATTCTTAATTATAAATGCCCGGCCTTAGCTTGGCTTGTTTCTAGCCAGCTTTCCTTAAATCATCCCATCTACCTTTGCCTCTGGGCTTTTCCCATTCTCTCACTTCTGTAAATCTTACTCCGTGGCTTGCTGTGTAGCTGGATGGCTGACCCCTGATGTCCTTCTCTTTCCTCTCTCGTTCGTTGATTTTTTTTTCTCATCCCAGATTCTCCTTCCATATATCCTCTCTGCCTGCCAGCCCCACCTATCCTTTCTCCTGCCTCGCTATTGACCATTCAGGGCTTTATGAGACCACCAGGTGTTTTAGACAGGCACAGTCACACAGCCTCACTGAGTTAAACAAATGCAACATAAACAAAAGCAACACACCTTAAAATAATAATAACACAAAAGTTCCAGCTGGAGACTGACAGCTTTTCCCCCTCCCCTTAGGTTGAAGCAGCCTCGAGCCAGGAAGATGCTGGATGAGGGAGTCATAGTTGCCCTGGGCAGTGATTTCAACCCCAATGCATACTGCTTTTCAATGGTAATTACTTTCCAGGTATTTTTCTGAACAGAGTAAACCGTGGGACAGATAAATGTTTAAATTTTTCATTAGTCGTGAAAATGTATTTAAAAATCAAAAAAATATGTCTCTGAGAAGAAGGAGGAAAAGGGTACAGTCGGTGGTTTAATTGAATTTTTCTGCACACTCAAATGCCTCCAGGACTGAAGAGGGAAATCTCAATTTGAATTGTCTTCTGATTCAGCTTTGAGACTCTGGGCTTTGTAATAAGCTGTTTTCCTTCTCTGGGGCATAACAGAAACAGTGAGGATTTAGTGGGTAAAGGTGCAGGCAAATTTCCTCCACAGCAATGAATCTTGAAAAATCGGAATATTAACTACACAGTACTATTCAATAATAAAGTTTAAGAATCATGCCGGGCGGTGGTGGCGCACGCCTTTAATCCCAGCACTCGGGAGGCAGAGCCAGGCGGATCTCTGTGAGTTCGAGGCCAGCCTGGGCTGCCAAGTGAGTTCCAGGAAAGGCGCAAAGCTACACAGAGAAACCCTGTCTCGAAAAAAAAAAAAAAAAAAAAAAAAAAAAAGAATCTTATGTGTAAATTTGCATTTTCCCATAGCAACTTAGATATATATATAACTTATATGTGTGTAATATATAATATAATACTGTATCTACACATATATATATACATATATATATAAACACACTTTTTGGGGAAAGGGGAGTGGAATAAAAACCTGGGGCCTTTTGCATACTAAGCAGGAACTATTTCTGGGCTGTTCTTTCCAGTCACACATTTAACTGTCTTGTACTCTGCGGAGAAGCATCCTCATTTAGCAATGGCTGCTCCGTTGTCCTCCAATGCTTTCTCTTCTTGCCTTAGCCGATGGTCATGCACCTGGCCTGTGTGAACATGAGAATGTCCATGCCAGAGGCCTTGGCCGCTGCCACCATCAATGCGGCTTATGCGCTGGGGAAATCCCACACACACGGATCTCTGGAAGTGGGCAAGCAGGGCGACGTCGTCATCATCCACGCATCCAGGTGAGGGGCCTCCCAAGCTGGTACTAACGGTGGTAACTGTTAGCTGTCTTATTTGATGCCCATGTAGGCAAGTTTTAGATCCCTTCCCACTTGGTATTAGTATCAGGCTCTGTGTAGACTCCGCCCTACCCAGCCCCCTCTATTTTTACCCCTTTCCAACCAGAAAGTCTCCCTTGAGCTCCTCAACAACACGGAAAGCCAAGTCTTCAGGTCTCTTCACCGGCTTTGCGTCTGTCACGGGTCTCCGACTCCTGCTGTTTCCCTGGACTTTGGACTTGTCCCCGGGTCTGTGTGTTTGAGTTTGTGCTTTACCTCCTGACCTTTTGCTCGTTCTGTTTGTCATCCTGGCTCTGACTGATTCTTTCTCTGACTCCTGGAATCAAACGGCTCTCAACGCCTCCACTCGGCTGCTCTCTTCCTGAGTTCTTCATTCTCCCCCGAGGTCTACGACCTGGGCCTCCCATGCTGCAAGTTGGCTCCTGGTGTCTAAATCTAGATGCTGGCGAGGTTATGTCTCTTTTGACTCTCACGAGCCTGTCCCAGCCCTCGGGCCCCATGTTCTCTAGAGGAGAGCAGCTCCATCATTTCACTCCTTCTGGAAGAATCGCCTCCTTCGACCAAAGATACTATGGACGTGCCACTCATGAATCAGGTTTTCCAAGTTCAGGGTCTGCAGAACTGGCTCAGTTCATACAACACTGGCTGTGTGAGCATGAGGACTACATGCTCACACGCACGCATGCGCGCACACAGAATTCACTTTAAATCATCGTGTGCTGACACAGTGATGCTTTTGACTTACATACACTGAAGCGGCTGTTTGATTTCTTTCTAGGTGGGAACATTTGATTTACCAGTTCGGCGGCCATCATGAATTGATTGACTATGTTATAGTTAAAGGAAGAGTCATCTATAAAAAGTGACAGGTCTGGGCTAATGAGACGGCTCAGTGGGCAGTCTCCTGTCACCAAGCCCGGTGACCGGAGTTCGGCCTCTGGGGACTCAGCTGGTGGAAGGAGAGAGTGCCTGAGAGTCACTCTGACCTCCACGTACTCACTGTGGTGTGTACCCGATCTCGCACGCACGCACGCACGCACGCACGCACGCACGCACGCACGCACACCTGCACATAACCTCTACATAACCTCCACATACTCACTGTGGTGTGTACCTGATCACATGCACGCACGCGTGTGTATGCACACACATACACAGGCACGCACACACGCACGCACACCTCCACATAGCTAAATGTAGAAAGCTAAAAATATACTTCAAAAATGATAGATCTGGAAGGAATGAGAAGACACTTTCTCTGTATCCACTAAGTCCACGTGAGTTAAAGCATTTCCGGGGTTTGCCAGGTCGGTCTATGTCACTTCAGCTGCCTCATTCGTCAGCGCTCTGCTGTTCCCTTGAAAACCCAAGGGGTTAGTTTATTCGACTCAAGCATGTGTACCTGGATGTGCACACAGGTAAACCTCTTGTGATGAAATGTAGAGTTGTTTTCCCAAAGACTGGCTGCAGGTATTCTGGGGTAAGCATGATGAGGTCGCTCAGAAGTGACTCTGTGGGAGAAACAAACTTGGCCTGAGAGTTCTGTTTCATATCTGCTAGCGATCTGCCCACTGAGGCCAACGGTACCATTTCCTAACAAGCAAACAGAACCATCTCTCAGGAGAGTTTGTCTTTTGAGATGCCTTCTGGTCAGTGAGGGCTTTCTGGGGCAGAGTTGTCGGCCTTTGAAATGAAGCTTCAGCACAGAGTTCAAGACTCGATATCTTGCACAGACATGGAAACTCTCTTAGACGAATGCATTTTAATCAACACCAATGAGGTAGCTTTAAAAGAAAACCTTTAAAATTTTTTATAGCACAAAGCCACGGAAAACGTTTTATTGTGTAAATATCTGCCGCTGTCACCATTGTTGCTTCCTGACCGCCCCCGGAAGTAGATCAGCAGTATTGTCTACAGAGTGTTTCGAACTGTTCAAAGAACAAATCACAGACTCGTTTGCAGAGTGAATGATTATTTGTATAAACTGGTGTGTCTAACGCTGCGTCACCTTACTTGAAAACTTGTAAAAGGTTTCCGTGATCTTTGCAATCACAGCATCATCAAACACTGTCCTATTGCAGAGCAGTGATTTTACAAATAAACATCAGTTGCCAGACCCCCATCGTATTCAGAGCCTGAATTAATGAGGTGCTGTAACGTTCAGCAGAAATCGAGTCAGGATGCTGCGTTAGTCAGTTTTGGCTGCTGGAATAATACACCTGAGCCATGCTACTTGTGGAGCGAAGAGATTTGTTTAGCTCACAGTGGTGTCGGTTCAAGTTCAAATGGTGTGGTACAAGCTCTGGAGAGCAGCCACCCTCCGAACTCCAGTGCTTTGTCAACCCCACAGAAGACAGAGAGACTAGGTGAGGCCAAATCCAGGCTTTTATAACCAAGGCCTCTAAATTATCCACAGTCCCAGGAGAAAAACCTTAGTGTTTCCCCAACTTCCCCCACCCTTTTTTTGTGAGACAGGGTTTCTCTGTGTAGCCCTGGCTGTCCTGGAACTCCCTCTGTAGACCAGGCTGGCCTCGAACTCACAGAGATCTGCCTGCCTCTGCCTCCCAAACGCTGGGATTAAAGGTGTGTGCCACCACCAGCTGGCACCTTAGCCCCTTTCAAAGACAACCCTCCCCCACCTGTGGGCCAGGGTGGTGATAAACACCTGAAATTCTAGCACTGGGTTGCTGGAGACAGGAGGATTGTGAGACCCTTTCTCAAACATAAACAAAACAAAACAGCACAGGAAGGAGATAGAAGAGGAACTGCAAAGACTTATGGGTCATCGTAGTTCAATACAGTTTGACTTTTTGCCTGCCAAGAAGTCTTCACCTTTGGGAGGCAGTATCACCCTTCTGAGGCGGAATGTGTGCGCCGGGTGCTGTGTAGGACAGGTGAGCTAAGGTATTTGAACAAAGACACACACGAGGCTTTGGTCACCGTGAATTAAAAAATGTAGAGGTTGTTCCTTTTCTGTGTGAAGTTCTGATTCTAGGCTGGGCATTGCCTTCAGGGAATTTATGATCCTACTAGGGCTAAGACGGACATTAGAAAGTAAAGCCGATGCCAGACAGCCTTAAAAGCTTGCTCCCTTAAAAAAAAATAACCTACAAGTCCTCAGGAGGTAGAGGCAGGCGGGTCTCTGAGTACAAGACTGGCTTGGTCTACTAAGTGAGTTCCGAGAGAGGGAGAGAGAGAGAGAGAGAGAGAGAGAGAGAGAGAGAATAACCCACTGGTAAAACATAATAATTTGATATTTAGATTAGTTTTACCGGAAACTGAGATGTCCAACTCTTGGTCTAAGAATGAGCCATTGAAAGGTAAAGGCAGTGCCAGTCTCTTAGCAAGAACACCCCCCCCACCCCCCGCCGTGACGGGAAGTTACTCTAAATTTTACAGTTTGAAATATGAAGTCACATGTTTTCTGGTTGGTTCTATAGAAGCTATGGTGGCCACCTGGAACTCACGTGGTGGAAACCACCCTGTGCCAGCCTGGCCCTTAGACACTCTCAGGAGCTCAGAGATCCCACCCCCCACCTCCACCCTCCACTCCACCCCAGCTATGCGGTTAGCATGAGTTATGCTTTCCGTGTCCTGGTTTCTGATTGGTTCTTCCCAGTACTTCCCCCACGGTATTTCTACACTTTATGATGATCATTTGTTTTCTAACCTGGCCTACTGCCCAGGCTGGAAGTGCAAAGACTCAGATCCTAGTTGACACTCATTTAGAAATTCATCCACCCATGCCTGTAATCCTAGCACTAGAGATAAATCGACAGGAGGGCCAGCTTCAGCTACACAGTGAGTTCAAGGCCAGCCTGGGCTACATGAGATCTTATCCAAAAAAAATTTTTTTAACACTTATTTTTAGATTATGTGAATGAGTGTTTTGCCTGACTGTGTGCACGGTGGGTGAGTGTGTAAAGTGACAAAGGGATATTGGATCCTTTGGAACCGGAGTTACCAACAGTTGTGAGCTGCCGTGTGGATGCTGGGAACTGAACCAGGTCCTCTGCATGCACAGCCAGTACTCTTAACTGCTGAGCCAGCGTTCCAACTTCATGCCAAATAATAATTCAAACAAACAAACAAACAAAAAAACAGAAATTGACCAACCAAAGGAGTGACTTCCTGAAATTCACACTGCCTTGAATGTCTTCTTTTCCTCCCTTCTCTGACTCCCACCGGCTGGGACGCCAGTCCAGCCACCTCCTCCAGGCCTCCCTGACAATCAAGTCACATGACCGTTGTTCCCGGCAGCCTCTGTTGTGGTAGCACTTGCATTACCACCACCCTATCACCATGTCCGTGGGGCTGTGGATTAAAAAACAGAGACAAAAGACAGCGAGTTATTCACCACAGCAGAATGCTGAATGCCGTTTATTGAAGGAGGGAGGAAACCTTAAATACAGGCTTACCGCACAATGGAGGATCCCTGGAGGGCAGAAGTTCACTACCCATGTTCTACCTTCTTGCATCTAAGCTGTTTACACCAAATGCAGGATACAGGATACACGAACAAAGAACCTCCGGTGAGCCTTCAGGAAGAAGGAAACCAGCAGGGAATCTGAATAGGGAGGACATCTGGTCAGGAGCCATCCCCAGTGGTGGATGGGTCCTGCAGAGAGTATAAGGAGTCGGCTGGGGAAGGAAGTGAGCCAGGCCATGGTGATCCGGCAGATCCTGCAACCTTACTGACTGACTAGCAGCCAGAATGTTTCTTTTCTTTTCTTTTTTGTTTTTTGAGACAGGGTTTCTCTGTGTAGTTTTGGTGCCTTTCCTGGAACTCATTCTGTAGACCAGGTTGGCCTTGAATTCACAGAGATCCGCCTGGCTCTGCCTCCCCAGTGCTGGGATTAAAGGCGTGCACCACCACCGCCCAGCTGGAGTGTTTGTTTATTTATACATAATTTAGTAAGCAGTGATACATTCATGATGTTCCAAAATATAGATCATATCATTTTTGGTTTGGGCATGTGTTTCATTTCCTTTTGCTCATCTTTTAGTCATCACTAATAAACTTTAACAGAACAGGATTATTATTTCCAATCATTTTCTCTCAAGTGTTGACATCATTAATAAACAGAGTTATCATTCTTACTCATTAACCCCATAACCCAATTTTTTTTTTTTTTTTTTTCTTTTTGGTTTTTCGAGACAGGGTTTCTCTGTGTAGCTTTGCGCCTTTCCTGGGACTCACTTGGTAGTCCAGGCTGGCCTCGAACTCACAGAGATCCACCTGGCTCTGCCTCCCGAGTGCTGGGATTAAAGGCGTGCGCCACCACCGCCCGGCCCCATAACCCAATTTTAAGAATCTAGAGGCATATGACAGCCTGTTCTCAGGTTGGTAGCTTTGGTTGCTTCAAGGACATTAGACCAAAACAAAATCTTCAACCACCTTGAACTTTTTGCCATGTCCCAAGCAGTATATTATTAATGCTTAGTGGTCAGAGTACCCAGGAAAAATCCTCAGGCCAAAGCTGCTGCAGTTATTATTCAAATTCTGGCACAATACAATCAATGTTGACATTTATATCTTTATTGAATTTGTTTATATGTCTAATCCTGGCATTCTGTTGTTCCTTGGTCATATGACATTATAGTGGCTCTGTAAGAGCTAACTACCAAGAGAGGGAGGTCCTGACATCTCATACTTTCATTATCTTTCCACTCCATACTTTGCTTATCAATATGTCTCTGTGTAGGGCAGAGTTGAATGCCACATTATTGTCTAAGTGTACAGTGGGAAGAGCCTTGTAATCTGACCTGTGGCCAACTCCTCTAGCCCACCGGATCTTCTTGACCTTTTTGAGTTTATTTTGTTTTGAAAGTACAGAGACGGATGTTTCAAGAATGTCTCACAGCCTCATGAAGGAACCTCTGGCTTCTTCTTTATGTGTCACAACCTCCAAGGCATAAAGAAGACCTTCAAGTAGATAAGGATATCTCCCTCAAAGTGTGTGTGTGTGTGGGGGGGGAATAGTATGTTCAGGACTTTCCTGGGGAAGCTTCGAAGCAGCATTCCTGGGGAGAAGGCATAAATGGTGCAAAAGAAATTTCCATCAATCCAATATCCTCAAACTGTACAAATATTAAAAGTATCCCAAGTATGCACCGGGTAGAGATGAAAACCAAAGGTGGCATGGCAGCCATCATGGGGCTCAGCTCTGCTGGATCTTTGTCAAGCAGCTGTGCTGGCTTTATGACTTCTGCCATTCCATTCAGTATGGCTGTGCCTGAAAAGTCCTTAAAGAGCAGACTGCGCTGGTCAGGTGATGCACCACAGCCCTGGCTCAGTCCCACACACTGGGCCAAGAGGCATAATATTCATGACAGGTGTCAAGAACCTGACCAGATGTGGCTTTAAAAGTGTGTGTGTGTGTGTGTGTGTGTGTGTGTGTGCCCCAGGGATGGCTCAGTGGCTAAGAGCACTGGCTGCTCTTCCCAAGGACACGACTGTCGGTATGCAAATCCGATGCCCTCTTCTGGCCTCCACAGGCACCAGGCATGTGGTGCACAGACATACATGCAGGCAAAACACCTATACACAGAAAATAAAAAATAATATATGTATTTTTTTTTTAAGTAAGGGGGAAGGAAGTCAGGCCTGACGGTACATGCTTGTAATCCCAGTTACTTGGGAAGCTGAGGCAGGAGGATCTTGAGTTGAAGGCTGCCTATCCTGTGGAGTATGCTCAAGACCAGCCTGAGTAACTTAGCGATACCCTGCTGTGGTCAGACCAGAGATGCTGCCCCTGGAGAGGGGACCAGCACACCTGTATCCTGTCCCTCTGCTTGTCTAAGATACTAGATTCGGAGGCTTCTCCCTGCTCGAGTCTGTAAAAGTGAAGAATTCCCTTCATTCTGTGGCTATTTTTTAATCTCCCACGCTTGCTTCTGCTGTTGGACATGGAACTATGAAAGGACCCAATTACCTACCTCTCACACATCTTAGTGCGAGTCTATAACCAAACCAGAACTCTAGCTCATTCCTCCCTTACCTAACAGTTTAAAAAAAATGATAGTTGGGAATATATAAGTCAGTGGTAGAGCACTTGTCTACAATGTGTGGGGCCCTAAATTTAGGAAGGGATGGGAGGAGAAGTAAAGGGATAGAGATGTGGGGAAAAGCAGCCTTTTCAGCTCATCACTGGAAATTCAGAAGCAGGGCAGCCCCCTTAGGCATACACAACAACTCAGCCACGCGATGACCCGGATAGACACCTTCCTGCCTCTGCTCTGCCACCCGGCAGTGCCCCGGATCTGGCTGTCAGTCACTTTCCTCATCCAGGTCAAGCAGGAGAGAACAATGGATGGCCTCCCTGGCTCCAGGGAGAGAAAAAAAACGCTCTCTCAGAAGTTGCCAATGAGATTTTCCATGTCATTAGCTCTCTTGCAATCCCAGGCCTTTCTTGAACTCAGCAGGGAGCAGAACGCACAGGGCCGTTTACACTAAGCAGGTCTACCTCTAGGCTGAGGGAATGCTCTCTATGTTTTTTTTTTGTTTGTTTGTTTTCAATGCTCACACCTAATAAATTGGTGCCTTTAACAAAGGTAACCAAAAAGCAAAATGATTATTTATTTTTGATCAATTGTTTACGACAGCCGTTTTTCAACCTTCCTAATGTTGCAACCCTTTAATACAGTGCCTCGTGTCAGCCATAACATTATTTTCGTTGCTACTTCATAGCTGTCATTTCGCTACTGTTATGAGTCATAATGTAAATATTTGTGGTCTCTGATGGTCTTCAGCGACCCCTGTGAAAGAGGTGTTCAGCCCCCAAGGATGAATGGCCAGACCCCAAAATAAAACACAAGTATAATAGTATGAAAATTATCTCTTTTCAAGTTATTTATTAGAATTTATAAATTGGGTAGGTTGATAATGGCCACAAGTGTCCTAAGTCACGTGTCCATCCTCTATAGTTGGCTCTGGCGTGCCACGTGGCTTGTATCGGCCACCAGGGAACGAGCAAATGGAAGAGCAGAAGTTGTGGGTGGACCCCAACCTTGAGGCCTCATCCTCTCCTACTGCCCTAAGTGAAGGGACCCAGGCAAGCACCCCGGGGAAGGGAAGCCTGATATGCCAACTCGTTTGCCACGCCTCCACGGGAAAGGCACGAGGTTCGGCACCTTGTCTCAGATCTGTTATCTTTCTCTGACTGACTCGTTCAGAAACTTGACCAGCTACACTCGGGAGAGGTGTTTTTCTGAAGAGGTGGAGGTGTCCTGGTTAGCTCCAGGTGTCAAGTTGACACAGCCTAGCGTCAACCGGGAAGTCTCAACTCTGGGGCTGCCCACATCAGATTGGCCTGCGGCCATGTTTGTGAAGGATTATCATGATGGATGATTGGCGTGGGAAGGCCCAACCCACTGTGGATGGCACCCACCCTAGGCAGGTGGGTCTGGGCTGTAGAAGGTGTTAGTGAGCCAGTCAATAGCTAGCAAGCAGTGTTCCTCCAGATTGCTGCAGTGATGGACTGTCCATGGGAGCGTGAGCTGGAAAAAAACCTTTTCCTCCACCCAGCAGCTTTTGCTCCCAGTGTTTTCTCACAGCAACAGAAAAGCAAATATTAGGTGTTAAACTTTGTTCAAAATAAATAAAAGTAGAAGGTAGAAGTGCAACTCGGTGCCAGAGGATGTGTTTAACACACACATGACCCCAGGCTCAGTTTCTCCCCAAAGAACACCGTGATAGCAAGCCATTGACACAGTCTGCCCCCCCTACCTACCGGAGACTCTTGAAAGTGGGGAACTAACAGAGCTAGATACAAAACCTAGGGGTGAAATCTGTCAAAAGGAAGGCCGAGGTGGACAGGAAGCCAGCATTGCCAAACCAGGAGTGGGAGCGGCCATCTGCTGGGCCCCGCTGCCTCTGCAGCAGCTTGGGTAGAGGAATGGGTAAACTCCGTGGTGTGTGTGTGTGTGTGTGTGTGTGTGTGTGTGTTGGCATTCAGCAAAAGCTAGCAGGAAGAATAACCTGCAGCTAAGCCTGTTCCTGGGCCCTTTTTCACCTCTTGAGTTGCTGAAGGCAAAGACTGTGGACAGGGCATGCTCAGAAGAGTGAGGACCATGTGCTGGGGAATATATCTTGGGCCCCCTGTCGTCTGTGACCAGCAAGGGATGCTGGCAAGCGTGTTCGTGAACCAGCTACAGTCTTTCTAGCCACGCGTTCAGACTCCTGCACATGCAGTGTTTTGCACGTGTCCCCAGCCATGGCTGCGAAGTCATCCATCCCAGCCTTGGGCTGTCAAGAGGTCGCCTGCCCGACCTTTCTGAACAATGACACAAAGCCTACCCACAAGATTCTTTATCTGCTTGGGGGAGAAACAGAGGTTGGGCAATCATCTGCAGGGCCCCATCTGACCCGTGTTAACAAAGCTCATGTTAATGATTACCTACTGCAGGCAGTGGACCAGCTCCCGCCCCGACCCCCAAATGCCTCATCTGCGCAACAGGAGGCTGCTCACTAAACTTACTACCAACAGATGAATGGAGCACTAAGTTGTGGGAAATGACAGGACTAACTTCGAACTTCGCCTGAGCACATCACCAAGCGGTTAGGAGATATGTGCCGTGATTGGAGACATACGAAAGGCATGGCTAGGCAAGGGCAGTCTTTATATTCATCCCCCACCTCCTTTGCGTTCTTGGTGGGGTTGTTTCAACACCCCTGTACTTAGTAGGACACAGATAACAACCAGAAACAACCAAAAAGAGGGACTGTTAACCTTTGTAGTTAATGGCTTCAGACCTGTTCACATCCCGCCCCCCCCCCCCCCCCGTGTGTGTGTGTGTGTGTGTGTGTGTGTGTGTGTGTGTGTAAGGTGCACTTGCTCCTGTGGGCACATGCAGAGCCCAGAGATAAATGTTAAGATGTCTTTTCTTATCACTCTCTATATCATATATTTTTTTTTTTGAGGCAGGAACCTGGAATTCACCATTTCTGCAAGACTGGCTGAGCAGTGAGCCCCCCCAGGAGTTTGTCTCTGTCCACCAGTGTTGGGGCTCAGGTGCCCACCACCACACTGTTCTTTTTTTTTTTTACACAGATGCTTGAGATTTGAACTCAGTTTGGATCCTCATTATGCACCCAATTATGGAACTCAATTATGCACCCCCTGAACCAGCTCCCCTCGCTCAAGACTCTTTTCTGCGATTCCATGAGCAGGAGGAGGAGGGGCTTAGGAACAAATTCTGACTTGAAGCATATTTGTCAGGTTATGGTACAGTCCAACCAGCCAAAGAAAGTCAACTAGGAGAGTTTCTCGAGACAAATTTTTCTTTAAAAGGTTCACAAAAGTCTGACGCTTCAAAGAAGAATGCTCTGCATTGAGTTCCCTAATACCAAGAGTCAAAATAGACCTATGGAATTGTGGCCATTTTTAAGAGTAAGTAGCCTGTTTACATTGTCAAGAAAGAAAACGCCATGACCCAAAGACAGCCAGAACTCCGCAAACCATGGCGATGAGGACAGGGCTCTCGGTTCCGCAACTGCTTTGCTGCCGCCGACCTAACCAGAGCGTGCTTGAAAAGGGACGAGTTCTTCGCATCATGGACGGTGGTTGCTGGGCCCCTCCCTCACCCACCACGGCTGTGTGGGGCCCGGGCATGTCCGAGGTGCCCGACCACGAGGAAGCCCACTAAAGATCGTCAGACTCTGGGATTGTAACTGAATTCTTTCGCAGGGATTCTAGTGAAAACGCGGTTGGAGAAAGCGGCCTGGATTCCGGGATGTGCTCCATTCTGTATTTCTCAATGTACGGGGCAGCAACTTCCCAGACCTGAGAGGCAAGGAGGGGACAAAGTCGAACTGGGGACAAAATTGTTTCCACAATGCTGTGATGAAACGTGAGCTTCGCCCCAAATCCAAGCGCACCTTCTGTACCTGGCCAAACACATAGCAGCTCGCTTGCTTGTACTTGGGCCATTTGACACAGACTCCGTGTCAATTAGCTGCTGGATACATTAAAGGATTTTAAAATGCAAAGTCCAAAACCAAGCTCACGTTGTAAAGGTGTTGAAGCTGCTTTCTACTTCGGAGCAAAGCAAGCAAATCCACAAAACCCAAACAGAACCTTGGCAGCTCAGAGCGGACCTCTGCATGCTTACTCGGGAATCTGGGAGATAGGGCAGCGCACAAGGCTTGGAAGCTGAAAAGGTGGTGCAGGGAATTCCCCCAAGGTTGTGTTTCTAGGGCCAGAAGTATGCAAATATGGCCCGTGTCCCAGTTCCATAAGCATCACCAGGGACAAGCCAGCGTCAGCTTCCACCCTTCACGGGAATGGAAGCTGAGTTGGTATACAATGATAAGACTGTCACCTGCACGGCCAGGCTTTCCTCTCCATCTGCCAACCTATTTTCTTAAGGCTCCATTTTTGGCTTGTAGTTTCCTTTCTTTCTGCTTGTGGCCCCTGACAGCCAAGGAATCTTTCCTATCCTATGACCTCACAAGATACACTCTTAACCAGTGTGGTAGCTCCTACCTGAATCCTAATACCCTTTGGTTCTGGAATATACCAAGGGGAAGAAGATTGGCCTAAACTTGTGGCCATCCTGGGCTGCTCCATGAGGCCTGAGCCTGCCTGAGCTACACAGCCTGAGATACTATCTAAAACACCCTGGAAAAGGACATGTATTCTTTACAAGCTAACCCCCTCATGGGAGATGTGTTCCCTCAAAGGATATAGAAATCAGAGTTGTGAAGTTTAAAGGGAACGTTTGTCCCCCAGAACAGTCACAGCTCTAAGGGAAATCAAGTGATTCTAGGGAATGTGGCACCAATGACTCAAAAGTTTTAAAGCATTTTTAAAAAGTGTCTGTGTGTGTATGTGTGTGTGTGGCATATATGTAAAAGATATATCTATTACATACATATGCATACATCTTATATATTAGAGGCATATAAAATATACATGTGTATTAATTTGCATAGGCTGCATGCTTTTGTTTTGTGTGTGTATGTATTTTAAAAGATGACCCAGCCTTTTAGGCATCTGTATCAAGTTCCCAAGTCTATGGCCAATATCACCAAAGGAGATGAGCAGCAAAGAAAACTATCTTGCCGAGCAAGCAGGTACAGGGACACAGTGGAACCCTGGGACTTCACAGTGTCTTCTTCACTGGGTGGTGGGAGCTGTGCTAACCTCAGCAGGAGAAAGTGTGTTAGGGCGGCAGAGGACGGCTTACAGAAGGCTAATGAGCTACCGCCCCATAGTCTCCTCATGAATACCGTCTCCACCCTCCACTTAAAACCACGTCTAATCCGTCCATAGTCAGTATCTGGGTCCAAGCCGGGTCTTTGGGGGAACTATCAACGGCCTTTCATCATCTTGCAAATCAGCTCTCTACTTTTGTGTTCTCTCCCTAGGGAGAGCCAGGAGAGACAGGCTAAGACAGTGTCTCTCCACCCTCAGCTCCCACTTCCCTTCCTCACGCCCATCAAGTGGTCAGCTTGCCTTTTGCTCCAGAAGTAGCCTGTGGGCTGCTTCGATGTCCGGGGCCATGAAGCGATCTTTGATCCAGGGCCTACAGAGGAAGCAGATCAAGTCATCAGCCACAGCACACCTGCCTCTGCACAGACCCACCGCTCGGAAATGGGGTCAGTCCCGGAGGCCCGTTGGCTTTACCTGACCACAGAGCGCACCAGGTCGTACACCTTCTCCAGCGGAGTGGTTGTTTTCAGGGGCCGTAGAAACTCTATGCCCTGGCAGGCAGCGAGAAGCTCGATGGCCAGGACTGAAACAAAAACATGAAAGCAATCAATGGTCACTTCAAGCCTGGTTTCATCCCCATGGGGCCGAAATCACGCAGAGTCGGAACTATCAGGAGCCACCTGCATGGACAGCTGGCTTTCTGTGTAGTGATAGAATGAAATTGCCTTAAAAGTGCTGGCATTACAGGTATGCACCTATTACAACCAGTTTATGCGGTGCCTGGATTGAGTCCAGGGCCTGCGCATGCTAGGAAGCAAACACTATACCAACTGAGCTACATACACACAGCTCCAGGCCTAAGTTAGTTTTAATTTAAGCCTCTTTTTTTTTTCCTCTTGGGTTTTTGAGACAGTGTTTTACTGTGTAACAGCCTTGACTGTCTTGGAACTTGCTCTGTACACCAGCCTAGCCTTGAACTCACAAAGATCCACCTGCCTCTGCCTCCCAAGGGCTGGGATTCAAAGTGTGGGCCACCACTGTCCAGCTTAAACCTCTTTTTCGAAGCTTTTGGTTGTATCTTCATTGATGAGCTGGAGAACTGAAAAATTTACCGGGAGAGATTAGCAGTGTTCAGAACCCACCAAGGGAGCTGCCTGTTAGGCTCCATTGGCACAATCTGCCAGTGCCTCTTTCACCAAGGTTCGCCAGCCGGTGGTTATGTCATGTGGATGGAGAGGGGGGGCTACCTGAGAACCCCATCCCTGCTTGGAGTCCCAATTTCACTAAATAATGATGCGGCTCTTCTAGGTCCACGGTGGATTATTTACCCTCTCTCCTCTGTGACCTTTCTGTACTCACCTAAATGTGTAATGTGCTTTATAAACTGAAAAGCAAGAAGTCAAATATTTTTAATATACCATCTGGGCTAAGCACTGTGAACTGAAGTTCTCGGGGGGCGGGGGGGGGGGGGAGGAAAGCCTATGTTAAAGATTCTAGCTAAGCGGTGGTGGCACACACCTTTAATCCCAGCACTCAGGAAACAGAGGCAGGTGGATCTCTGTGAGTTCGAGGCCAGCCTGGTCTACAGATCAAGATCCAGGACAGGCACCAAAACTACATGGAGAAACCCTGTCTCGAAAAACCAAAATAAATAAATAAATAAATTCTACAAAGCTAATGGACTGATTAGAACTCTGTGATGGTTGAAGGTTGGAATACTGCAAATCCAACCCGAACCATCTTGGGCTATTGTTAGTCCATTTAATAGCTATCCATTGCTCACCTCTGTGTCTGATCTAACACCCACGTGACTACCCAGTGAAACCCCCTGGGATATATTAACTTAGCATATCACTATCTCCCTCCAACCCCCGAGCTAAGAATGGCACCAAACAGCATCCGAGACTACGGCAGAGAATCCTCTGCTCTACGGTAACCCACCTACCTGACGCTCCCACTAATGTGCCTGGATTTAGGATGTGCTTTTGCTCTGGAACTATAAAAACGTCACAAATGGTTACCATGTTGGAACATAGAACTTGGGGTAACCTAAGTAACCCAAATCTGTGTTCCCGGGCCACGACCATTCACAGAAGAAACTCTAGAATAAGCCATCTCGTATCCCCTCGGAGGTGAGCGCTGTGTGTCTTATCTTGACAGGGAGTGGTGAAGATAATGGACTTGAACCTGGGTTTAGATCCCATCACCGACATTGAGACTGTACAGTTTTGGGGACGTGGACCTCTGCTTTGGTTGCCAGATCTGTCAAAGGGGACGACAGTCCAGGCCTCCCTAGGGTGACAATACTGTATTATTATATTATAGATTAAATGAGTCACAAGGTCGGATATAAGTAGAGAATGTCTGATACATATTAGTAACATGTTGTATTACCTGTGTTGTGACAGATGCAGCCAAAGGCAGATAGCAACAGGCGAGCACATATTGGAAAAATAAACATGAAACACTGAGAGAAAAACTCTAAGTTGCTACTTGTGACGCGTTTTGCTCTGTAACCCGGTCCCCTAGAATCCATCAACTGTGCAAGGACTGTGTGCATCTTCATCCAGCTGGATGCTTTTCATCCAGCGCCCCTTTGAAAACAAGCCCAAGGGCCACCCTAACTGTGCGAGCTATCGTTCAAACACATTGCAAATGTCCGGGCAATGCCGTCTGGTTTTAGGATGGATTTCTTCATCTTAGAAAAATTCACATGGATTCAAACTACCCTCAGCCTGTTAGCTTTTAGGTCTTCAGTAGGCACGCTGCTATCTGCATAACCACAGAGGTTAAGAATAGAGTAAGGGATGGGGGGGGCAGGAGACAGAAGGAAATCAATCCTAAGGTAAGGGAGATAAAATATACAGTTATGGAAGAGACAGGGTTGGGGGGCTGCAAAGGGAGGGTTAAACAGAGAAAGGGGAGAAAAGGGGGGAAATACGGGGAGTCAACAAACACTAAGGGCCATCTGAGGGGTCATATGGAAACCTAGTACAATAGAAGCTTATATATATATGTGTATATATAGATATGTATACATACATACATACATACATATATACATATATGAAAGAAACCTAAGTGGAATCATCAGATAACAGGGAAGATAATGTCCCAACTGGACTTCTCACACCAGTAACTGAAATCTCCAGTGCCAGGAACGGGTTGCATCTAATTGAGTTGTTGGCCAACATGCCCCATAGAAACCCCCAAGCCACTCAGGCTATTTCCAAGCCTGCTGGTAGCTTTCCATAAGCTGACAGTAAGGCGCTGTAGCTGAAGACAACATCTACGTACCTCACTGAACACGGAGGAGCCAAGCCAGTGCCTAACTGGAGTCTTTATCCCTGCTGACTGGTTTTCACTGCACTGGAAGGTACTCTGTACACTACTAGAAGAGAAAGCTAAATACCAACCACGGTATAAACCCCTCCACCTACAATGGGGTGACCAGTCTGCATGACACACTGAAGCAATAGTGGTACAAAAGTTGTGGGAGTCGCCAACCACTCTCTGATTGGATTCGAAGCCTACTCCATGAGATGAAACCCATGCCTGCCACTGCTCAGGTGGCCAAGATCCTGAGACTAGACTGGCCATGGACCTAGAGAAAAAAACACCACCACCACCAAATGCTATTGTTCTAATAAAGGAACATAGCAATAAAATCACTCCTAATGACATTCTGCTATACCCATAGATCAGTGTCTCACTCAGCCATCATCAGAGAAGATTCCTCCCGGAGTAGATGGGAACTAATGTAGAGACCCACAGCTGGGCACTGGGCAGAGAGCGAGAGACCTTGGAACACTCAGTTCTAAATGGGATGTCGTCGTGGAACCTCTCCTCAGGTCTTAGAGGAGGAAGAAAGATTGTAAGAGCCGGAGGGGATGGAAGAGACCAAGGAAACAGTGCCTTCCAGACACACCAGGACTGACATGCATATGGATTCACACAGACTGTGGCAGCATGCACAGGATCTGCACAGGTTCAAGCCAGATGGGGCCCCAGGAGTGAGAAAGGAAGTAGACACAAGCCCCCATCCCATCCCTAGTCCAGAAGCTATCTCCAACTGACAACTGCGTGCAAAGGAGAAATGAGTTTTCTTCAAGGGAGCATCACTGGGCAGACAAACCACACTTAAGGGGGGCCCCGTGCCCAGCACGAGACAGCCAAAACAAGATGAATGCAGTGTTATTGTTGGAGCTGATTTTGTCTTCCCATGGGTTTTGTGTGTGTGCATGGGTATGTATATTTCTGTGTGTGTGTGTGTGTGTGTGTGTGTGTGTGTGTGTTTATGTGCTTTTCCCTTTTTCTTCTGTTTGCTTTGTTTATTCTGGTTTGTTTTTTGTTTTATTGGCCTTGTGGGGAAGATCTGGGAGGTGATGGGGGAGGGGAAACTGTGATTAGAGTGGAAACTGTGAGCAGAATATACTCTATGAAAAAAAATCTACTGCAAATTAAAAAGAAATAAAACTATCCTAAGCAAATAAATAGCAGCACTTCTTAGCTATCTTGCAAATGTATATGTTACTTAGATGCATTGAAAACACGTCTGGTGCTTTTACCTACCACGGGGCTAATTTAAATGCACGACCTTGTCTCTAGAACTGTCTTGACTTCATACCCCTTCACCCGCTTCAGATCTCTGCCGCCCTGTGTTCTACGAGGTGTTCCCTTCGACCCAGTTTCTTCCCTTCTTCCAGTCACCCGTTATCCTTCAAGTTCCCTTTCATCCCCATGCAACTGCTTCAGCAAGGCCACGCTCCTGCACCTCATACCCCTGGTCACCTCCGGCTACCTCTATACACAGAGCACTGACCATCGATCACCCAGCAGCACTTTCCCCAGGCGTTGGCCTCTGTTCTTGGATGCCCCATGGTGTCACTGTTTTGCATGCCTCTTCCCTTTCCCTCATAACAGTAATTCACTTCACACACACACACACACACACACACACACACACAGATAGAGATAGAGATAGAGATAGAGATAGAGAGAGAGAGAGAGAGAGAGAGAGAGAGAGAGCGAGAGAGAGAGAGAGAGAGAGAGAGAGAGAGCGCACCATATGTTATTCAGGTCTTACTCATGGGTTCTCCTTTGAAGATGCCATTTTTGATCCCTTCAGATCTCATCAGGTTCTACCTTTTCCTCCTATAACTCTCTACCCTTCAGCATTTTGTTAATTACCACAAAGAGCTGTCAGGTTGGCCAGGGTTTGCGTCTCCAAACAGACTTGGTTTCTGTAAGGGCAGGAGATGGGTGCCTCTCGCCCACTCTGTTCCGTACTCCGCTCAAGTGGCAGGTGCCTGTCTACACTTTCCATACTCCCATGCTGGTGACGTAAGCAAGGACAGCGAGTGGGCACTGTAACAAGCAGGCCCAGATCTCCTACTCAGAGCCAGCACTACTGGATTCCAGAATTTGAAGATGTTTGCTGAACATTTATAATCAAAACAAACTTAAGTAACAAACCCATCACCAACTGGCTTGTAATACAGCTGGTTCTTACCTACCTGTTGCTGATTTCCCTTACATGTTATGAACAGAGAGCACAACACTGATGAACCAGGCAACCATTTGCCGCCATGCACACATTTGAACACTAAATCGGAACCAGGCCCATCTAGCGATATGGCCAAGGCGGACGAGATCCTTGCCATTGTGGAAAGACAAACAGACCCAGAGGCACCGGGTGCTATCAGAACAAAACAAAACAAAAGAAAAGGAAGGAAAAATGCCAGCTGCTGTTCTGGCTGAAGCCAAGGGAGACGTGTGAGAAGTCTGAGCAGCGACATGGATGGAGTGGGACCAGGCACGTCCTTGGAGTGGGTGCTGCAGGTGATGTGCTCCCTGGCACCACAGGACATCACTGTGGCTCCGGGATGGAGAGAGCCTAAGAGAAGGGGCAGCAAGGGGCAGAATACCAGATCGTGCCGGGCTTCTAGGAAGTGGGGTGGATAAGGAAGTTTTGAGTGCTGGAAAGCAACTGGCACATTTCCAGCTGGGGCATGGTGTGGTCTCGATTACGTTTGAGGTTGCGTTATGTTTGCAGATGCTCGCCCTGTTTCTTGATGGGTGGCAACTGCGTAGGAGATTAAGGAGGAGGAGGTGACAAGTTTTTGGAAGACAGCGTTGGTGTGTCGATGGATCAGATAGAAGAAGTGGGAATAGATAAGGGCCAACCCGTCACAGTTTGGTCGGGGCTGGGCATCTAGATAGACAGATAGCACATGCAGCTGAGGATATGGAGAAATGAGTGTAGGCACGTAATATCCACTCCGGATGGCAATACATCTCCGGCTGGCTCCCATAAAGATGGGTGGAGAGTTACTGTATGGCCCCAGCCATTCCAGTCCAGGCAAAAACTCAAATCAATGTCATTACATCAGAAATGCCCAGGGGAAAGAAAACATGAAACTGATAGTGCAAAGAAGCGACCGGAAAACTAGCCTGGCATGTTGCTGAGTCAAAAGCCAGGAGGAAAGCCAGGGCCACAGGACTACCCTGGAGGAGAAGCAGCTTGGAATCCTGACAGCAGAATTTAAAAACAGGGGCCTGGAATCCCCGTTTGAACAAACCCAACCGACAGGCTGAGGCGCTGCGGCGGCTGGGGGATTTTGAATATGTATTTGGTGCTGATGATATCAGGGCTCAGCTGTTTAATTTTGTTGGGTGTGGTACGGCATCCTGGCTGAGAGGAAAGGTCTGATAACAGGAGTTGAATGAGGGCAATACCAGTAGACATGTTAATGTGGATGGGGGAAGGCCACACAAAGAACTACAGGCAACTGAGGAACGCTGAGAACAGGAGAATTAAGTCTTCCCCTCCGAGAAGCATGCCAAGTGGTTGTCCAATACCAAACATCCAGTTCACGTTATACACACCTGGCGGGTTATACTTAGGAATATATGCATATATACGTGTGTGTGTGTGTGTGTGTGTGTGTGTGTGTGTGTGTGTGTGTGTATGCACATAAATGTTGGGACTCCTGGAGGCCAGAGGTGGCAAGATGACTCCAGAGTTGGAGTTACAGGCAGTTACCTGACATGAATTCTGGTGACTAAACTTAAGTTCTCTACAAGAGCCGGGCAGTGTGGCGCACACGTTTAATCCCAGCACTCGGGAGGCAGAGGCAGGCAGATCTCTGTGAGTTCCAGGCCAGCCTGGGCTACAGAGTGAGATCCAGGACAGGCTCCAAAGCTACACAGAGAAACCCTGTCTCAAAAAAAAAAAAAAAAAAAAAAAAAGTTCTCTACAAGAGTATTATGTGCTCTTAATCACTGAGCCATCTCTCTAGCCTGGAACTATTCATATTAAAGAGAGAAAGTATATATGAACAACATGGAGATTTGCTTGCAGATAATTTGGGAAAACAAAAAATGGGAAGCAAATATTTGGGCTTTTGAATCAATTGAGGCTTGCTAGGGTTCATGGTCCTCTTCTCTCCACTTTCAAATATCAAAAACAAACAAACAAAAATCCCACCTCATTAAAACAAAGCTATACAAGGAACCAGATTCTCTCTGCATAGATCCTTAGTTCTTAGTCTTCAGTGAGGGACAGAAACACCTGGAAAGCTCTTAGCTACACTCCCCTCTTCTCCCTAGTGTTTCTGGGAGTGGTCCCAGGATCTGTATTTCAAATGGGTTTCCAAAGAATACTGATTCTGTGGGCAGTGATTCCATTCCGAGAAAGACCCGCCTCCCAGTGCTGGCTTTACCTTGTTCTACATGCTCGACGACCCTGAGGGCCTTCCTGGCTGCCCATCCTCCCATGGAGACGTGGTCCTCCGTGGCGGCGCTGGTCGAGAGTGAGTCCACAGATGAAGGATGACAGAGAGCCTTGTTCTCAGAAACTGCAAGAGACCAGTGCAAGTGAAGTAGCAAATCCCTAAAAGAAATGCTGCCCAAGTAATACACAGCTCCCCTCAACATCTCCACAGCATGGAAGGACCTCTCCAGGGGCCCTTGACCAGATGGCGCACAGCCACAGTGGAAAGCCACACACGGGTCAGTGTTCTCCCAAAGTGGGAAGGGTCCTACGATCCTGGTGAGTTAGGAGATAAGGAGGAGATGAGAATGTGGGCAGGCTCATATAACAAAACCATGCCAAAAATACTAGAAGCATTTAGCATGCCCTCGAGATGGGTGGGGATGGGGTGGGGTGGGAGCATGATGGATGAATGAGTCTAGCTACTCAGGAGCGATTTGCTTACGTTGGAAGAAAAGCCAGATTAGCATTTAGGGATGGCACTGAGAACCGATGCTGGGTCTGCAGATCTTGGGCAACACTGAAGAGCTCAGTCGGTTCCAAGACCATGCAAGTAGGTGTTTGGGGCTTGAACAAGGGCTTCGAGATAACCAGTGATGTCTAGGAAGTGAGGGGCATCTACACTGGGGTCTCTCAAACCACATTAGTCAGTAATCTTGCTACAGTGCAGATACTGAGTTTGGGATAGGCTCTGAGTTCCCATTACTTTAATAAACTCCCACGTGATGCCATATTGCTGCCGTACGGCATCCTTCATATGCCGTACTGAAGACTATACCTTAAGGAGCAGAGACCCAAACCTTGTTCTCAGTTCTGGATGTTAGGAAAGGTCAAACTCAAAGTCTTTTCTCCTCTTCCACTGATCTAGAAAACAGTTTCTCTTTTCGAGGATGTAAGACACTGGCTCTCAACCTGTGGGTCGTGACCCCTGGGCTCAAACAACCCTTTCACAGGGGTTGGCTAACACCTTCAGAAAACACAGCTGTTTACATTATGAGTCATAAAAGTAACAAAGTTACAGCTATGAAGTAGCAATGAAGATAATTTTATGGTTGGGGGGGGTCACCGCAACATGAAGAACTGTATTAAAAGGTTGCAGCATTTGGAAGGTTGAGAACCACTGATAGAAGGAATCCCACCCCTCGGGGATCCAGGTTGAAACTAGGGGGACCAGCTTTGTCCTGGTTTGTGCAAGATCTCTCAGGTTCTGTCACTCAAAATTGTCCCCTGGTACCGTATGAAACGAGGACTGTGTTGACCAGAACCTTTGTAGGAAGTACAGACTTCCAAGTACCCAAAAGGTAAACGAATGACTGAATTAGATAAGAAAGTCCATTTTCAGCAGGCAGCTCATGAGGATGAACTCCTTCAAGCCAGTCTCCCCAAGGCCCATAGTCTTGTCTAGAACTCAAGCCCTGTTGTCCCACGACCTCCATAAAGTGCGAAGTCTCTGTGTTAGGATGTGCTTTAGAAACCACGAAGTGAGCAAGTAGACAATACCAGGCCAGAGAAGACAGTGAACTCGGTAGTTCTCGCTAAGTGGCTTGTATTGAGTTTGAGTGAGAGGCATGAGCCGGGAAGAGCTTCAGAATATCTTATTGTGTCCCATGCCTTTGAGTCCAGCACTGGGAAGTCAGAGGCAGATGAATCTCTTAAAAGATCCAGATCAGCCTGGTCTACCTCTGAGTTCTCTGCTAGCTAGGGCTGTCTCCAAAAACAGGGACTCGCCGGGCAGTCATGGCACAGGCCTTTAATCCCAGCACTCGGGAGGCAGACGCAGGCGGATCTCTGTGAGTTCAAGGCCAGCCTGGTCTACAGAGTGAGATCCAGGACAGGCTCCAAAGCTACAGAGAAACCCTGTCTCCAAAAAACCAAACCAGGGACTCTTATTAAATAGAAATTACTGTTTAGTTAGTGCTCCTGAGGCTAAGCAGAGCCCAAGACCTCATATGTATAGTTAGTCCATTTAATACTCAAGACAGCCCGATTTAAGGTACAGTTATCATCACATACTCTACACCGCAGAGGGCTGAGGAATTATCACCAAGATAAAGAGGCCTGACACCACACTGATTATAAATGGCAGATCTGGGGTTTAGATGCCACTGGATGCTTTCAATTAACCATCATGTTACCTAGCCCTCTGAGGTAGGACTGTTAAAGAAAATACAGGATGCTCAGCTGAATTGGGATTTTGGGATTAAAAACCAGTGTTTGGTTGTTTTTGTTTTGTTTTGTTTTAAGCACAAGTAGATCCCAAGTAATCCAAATAGAACTGGGTATCCTACATTTTTGGTTGTTGTTGAATCTGGCTACTCTATTTTAAGATTATGTACTGATGAACCCAAGATGCTTGGTATGGACCAGCAGCAGGAACAGAGAGAGTGGACTCCTGAGAATCCTGAGCAACCCCAGTGACAATCCTGAGCAGCCTAGTGACAATCCCACCCTTGGAGGAGCCACAGCTACCACAGTGCATCCCAGCCATCATCCCAGCAACCAACAGCATGTAGACCAGGACCCCAGGCAGCCTCGTACCCACAGCATGTGCCTGGGAAGGAAGGTTTTCAGAACTGTAAAGCGGTTTCATTGTAAGGAATGGGTATGGTTTGATTGAGAGGAATGATACCAAGAAAGATGTATGGAGAGAGTAAAGGTTGCAGGCCCTGGTGGAATTCAAGCCCAAGGCAGTAAAGACATAGCCTACTACAACCGTTGTAGACCGTCTTTATGTGGTAGAGGTCCTCCATGCAGTTACCATCAGTGTTACCAGAATTATGAGAGTTAGGAAAGACCGAGGGATCAGAAGGCCAGGCCCAACAACGCCCACGCTATTTTAGACAGAGGTTCCCCACTTTCCACATGCTGGGACCACCCTATTCTAACCCTCTTGTGCAGGGAGACTAGATAGAGGCTGCTGACAGCCGGAGAGAGAGACAGCAAGACAGACCAGTGAGGCAGGCTGTGTTTGGGGTTACAGGCCATGATGCCATGGGATCCCTCATCCTGGAAGACAGCCTAGAGATGACAGTAATGGCGAGGGAAATGAGAACCAAGGAGATAAGACCCAAGGTCGGTAGCCACCTCAAAGTGTTGCAACTTCAATCACAATGCAAATACCCAGAGAATCTTAAACCACAAGATGCAAGCAGGCGATCCACCCACGGAGGACTCATCTGCTTATGCTGAGCAGGGCGGACCTGAGTAAATGGCAGTGTATCGGCCATTCCATCAAGCATTTAGTCATCCAATCAGGGACACAGGGCATGGCATTCCAGCAGCAGGAAATACAAAGATGGCAGCTGAAGACCCTAAGGACTTGTCTTTTGTCACTTGGCCACATAAGATGGAGCTATCTGTATTGTCTACAAAGCGTGTGGTTAGAATAAATACTTTTACCTAAGGTTGTCTCTTTTGGATAATGACAAAAAGGTTTTGTTGCTTATTTACTTATTTACTTATTTATTACCTCTATCTATCTGGTTTCTTTGTGTAGTTTTGGTGCCTGTCCTGGAACTCACTCTGTAGACTAAGCTGGACTTGAATTCACAGAGATCCATCTGGCTCTGCCTCCCAAGTGCTGGGATTAAAGGCATGCACCATTGCCACCCAGCTGCCATTGAAGATTTTTAAGCTGTTTCATAATCTGGTTGAGTTTTTTTTTTTATTTCATTTTTAATTTGTAACAAGCTTACCATTGATTTAAGTCAACCAACTGAAAGTACCTGTTACTAAAGTGCTTAAATGATGATGATGGTGGGTGGTGGAGGTGGGGGTGGGGGTGGTGGTGGTGATAAAAAGAGATCAAGGCAGCGAGTGCACGAAGCTGGGTACCAGTATGGCTGTACTTGAGTTCTGCCCTGTATCCAACTACTGTGCGACATTGGAAAAGCCACTCAGCTTCTGGAATCTCTAATTACTCACCTGGCCAATGAAGAAGAGAGCAGGACCTCGCTCCCTCCTGGTAGTGTTCCGGTTAAGTGAGGGGAAAAACGCAAGGCCGCTGGCACCAACTCTGTGGCAGGCATTGTTCTGGTGCCTTAGTTATCTGCTCCTTGCAATCTCAAATCAGAAACTGGCTTCCCGGAAGCTTAGTCTCCAGGAGGCATATTGCTTCCTGGAAGTATTTTTATATGTTTTGAGAGCATCTTAATCTTTTAGTGGGTAGTCGATCTAATAGAAGATCTACAGAGTTTAAGCATTCGGTCTGGCTCAAGTTTTGCCATCAACTATAATCCTCTCTGTCTTTTTTTCCCCTCTGATAGTCTTTGGGGGGGGCAAAGCTACATAGATGAAGTTCAAATGCAATGTCAGGATTGCTTTCTCTGGGCAATTTTCCATTTATGCCCCATGGTTGCGTTATTACCCTCCAGCATTCCCTTGTTTAGGTTTTATTTTCTCTAAGGAAATGTGGAGATTCAACCTGCTTGCTGTGCTAAACGTGAGAGGCAGGAGGTCCAAGGAGGTGGAGCAACATCCAAGCTCATGCCAAGGCAAATGCTGCCACTTTCAGGGGACCTGGGAAGCCCAGGGGCGGCTTACGTTCTGACCAACGGTAGTGTCCTTACCCAGGGCTGCTGCCGTGCAGTGGGCTATCATGAATCCCGAGTTCAGACCTCCTTCAGCCACCAGGAAGGCAGGCAGCTCGCTGAGGGAGGGGTTACACAGCCTTTCGATTCTTCTTTCACTGATGGCCGCAAGTTCATGGATGCCAATGGCCAAATAGTCCAGGGCCTAAAAGAACACCTCAGTTCAGCTGGCCTGCATTGGGATGTACTTCAGGGTCAGGAGCACACTCAGAAAGCTTACTTTGGCTGGGTATTCACCATGGAAGTTTCCTCCTGAAATTGTCTCTCCTCGACTGGCAAAAACCATCTTTCAAAACGGGTTAAGGCTTAAACATAACATTGTTGGCCACTTCAAAGGTAACTCCTACCCCCATCCACTTGTTTTTAGTAGTGAAGTGACAGCCATCATACAGATATAGGAAAAGACAAGTTTTCCTATGAGCAGTTGTTGACAGGAACACACACACACACATACACATTATATACACAGATACACAGACACACACAAACAACACACACATACCACATACACAGACACACACAGAGACACATGCACATATACATACATACACAACACATCACACACACACACACACACACACACACACACACACACACACACACACACACACTGAAGGTAAATTGTGTGCTGGTAATTGGAGCCCAAAAGCATGGGGCATGAGATGTTTTCCCTTGAGATCAGTGATGTTGACTCCCATAACTTTTCTAATCTGCCAATTTAACACTTGCAGTCAAAACCTAAAACAGCAACCACTGGTTTGAAACCAAATTCTGTTTCCTCTGTGGAGCTGTGGACCCATGCTCCATAAAAGAAGCTGTTGAATAGACAATTTGGCTGACAGAGCACACATCAAAACATCTGGAATAATCAACGCTGGGACTGTTTTTTCCCACTCTGTCCTCTGAGACCTGTGTGAGTGTTCAGGAGTCAACAGGCCGTACAGACCTACTTCAGCGGGAGGGAACTTTGGACTCCCGGACTCCTGTGACTACCCCAGGGATAGTTCCAGTCTATCACACACTTTGCTTAAGCCCACAGGCACAAGGGCAAATTTAATAAAATACCCTTCATCCTGGTTCCCAAAGCTCATGTTTTCCCTCTGGGCTTTATAAACAATCTATTTAGCTATTCATTATCAGAGTTTGCATCTGTGGCATGAGCCAACCTCCGAATGACAATATTCGGAAGAAAAAATTGTCTAGACTGAGTGTGTGCAGATATTTTCTTGTCATTATTCCCTAAATAATACAATAAAACAACTACTTATGTAGTGTTTACGTTGTATTAAGTGTCATGGGTAATCTAGAGAGGACTTAAACGTATACAGGAAGAAGTGTGTACACCATCCACGGTAGATTAGAGACTTGAGCACACAAAGATTTTGCGATGGGAATCCCCCACACAGACACAGTCTTCTCTCTGTCCTCTGCATCCCTGCATCGACTGCTGCTCTAATTTAAAAAAAAAAAAAAAAAAAAAAAGCATGTTGTATTATTCTCTTGTTTCCCAACTTGGTTGGTCATTAGCATTCCAGCAACTTGTGACTTCCCTCCCTAACAAGGTGGCATTTTGCCTGCAGTACAACATGGAGAAACCTGTTCCCTCAGGGAACATCAGTACTAGAGGAGCTCTCAACTATCTGAAAATTCATCCACAATCAAGAGTCTTTTGTAGAGAACTTATGGCTAACATTACAGCTGGGGGAAAATTAAATAGAAAAATGTCATCCATGTCCAGTAAACTCATGCTAATCCTTTCCATTTTAACTCTTGAGTTACCCTTAAAGGTCTAACTGTGCTAGTATAGAATTGCCCCTCAGCCGGGCGATGGTGGTGCACACCTTTAATCCCAGTACTCAGGAGGCAGAGCCAGGCGGATCTCTGTGAGTTCGAGGCCAGCCTGGGCTACCAAGTGAGTTCCAGGAAAGGCGCAAAGCTACACAGAGAAACCCTGTCTCGAAAAAAAAAAAAAAAGAAAAAAAAGAAAAAAGAAAAAAAAGAATTGCCCCTGCACCACTGAAGAATAAACCCATGAGATCAGGCCACATAGCAGGCGTGAGAACCACTGTTCCTTCTGGGATGAGTGAGCGATTAATAATCCCAAAGATTATCAACTGCCGGTTTGAACTCACCATGAGGTGATCTCAGAAAACATAAAATGAAATCTTAAGGCAGGCTTACAGAAAAAGCACACTCAAACCTCGGGTGAGAAGCCTCCCCCAGATGTGGGGTAGCCCACCATCTGTTGGGGTAGCCCACCATCTGTTCACCAGGGCTGTGAGACGCCCTCAGCCATTTCTCCCGTATGGAGAACGGAGGCAGCCGTGGAACGGGAGGAAAGAGTTCTTAAGAGGACTGCCTGTTTTCAAAGGCAGCGACGCCTCTGTGAAGACTGGACCCTGACTAATTATCTCAGCTTCAAAGAAGGAAAACAGATTCTCTCGGGGAAAGGGATCCCGTTAAGGGAGGAAAAGCGCCCTCCACAAGGAACGAAAGCATTCTTACTGTGTGTACGGATACAGATACTCTGGCCCGAGTCAAGCCCACGCCAGAAAGAAGCCTGGGGATGGGGATGTCTTACATCACCGGAAATAAGCACCCTGCATCACTAGAACCAGGCTGTGGAAGGGAAGGCCAGCCCAGAAGGCTCTGATCAGATCCGCAACAACCTCAGCAGCGGGTTTTCAATCAGTGCCTCGGTGAAACACATCCACCAAGGCTGCAGGCGCTGCCTTAATCTTTTATGGGCCAATTTTAAAAGCGCAGCATGCTAAACTCAAAACCTAAGAGTAGGTTCACATGTCTGCTTCTGCCACTTACCGACTCTGACCTGGAAGGAGCCACTGAGTACTCGGCCTCAGGGACTTACTCATCTACCTGTGAGATGGGGTCATTCGACACAGAGCCTCACACAGCCAGCTAGAGAAAACAGCACATGCGTAGAACATGCAAAAGATACAGGGTTGTCTGTGGCACTGTTGAGCTCTGTAGTGATGATGTCCTTCACAAACGCTATGGTGTCATTCACTACACCGTGGACCTAAAGCACAATAAAAAAAAATAAGGCCTATAATTAATATCCCAGTGAGGATGCCAATATTCCAGCTGGGCGGTGGTGGCACACACCTTTAATCCCAGCACTTGGGAGGCAGAGGCAGGAGGATCTCTGTGAGTTCGAGGTCGGCCTGGGCTACAAAGCCAGTTCCAGGAAGGGTGCAAAGCTACACAGAGAAACCCTGTCTCGGGGGAAAAAAAAAGCCAATATTCTTGGAAGATGGCATCTTCAGGCTTTTCTTTGTAACTGCTTTGCAGTTATGATCACAAAAATGATAATTGGCTCCTTTAGGATATGAAGACAACTGGTAAGTTTTCAGCAAAACAAATTAGAGCACATTAAGATAATACATAAAATAAATATAAAAATAATTAGACTAATATGCAAAACGTTGTGGTATAGGAAAAAGTGCCAGCCCTGGTCACAAAGAATTTCGTTTCCAGTGGTAGGATATAGGTAAGTTAGGTTTCTGGTTGAAACAGAGACTTGGGAAGTAGACGGTGGGAGCCTCCTTTCCATTCATAAGAAGTAAATAAGATACTATAGGTGTGTCTTGGACGTGACTCACAGAGATCACCCAGACGGTAGCCATCAAGGGCCTGATGTCATGAATCATAAAGCATCACACTAAAGATGCTCATGCCGGGTGGTGGCGGCGGCGGCGCACGTCTTTAATCCCAGCACTCGGGAGGCAGGGCCAGGCGGATCTTTGTGAGTTCGAGGCCAGCCTGGGCTATAGCGTGGATTCTAGGACAGGCACCAAAACTACACAGAGAAACCCTTTCTTGAAAAAAGAAAAAAAAAAAAAAAGACCAAACAACAACAAAAAGTGCTCATAAGGAAAGCAGCCACCCTGCACCTTGCCCCAGGACAGCCAAGATGTACTTCCTGGCTTCTCCCAGAAGTCTAGGAGATAAAGATCTATGGTCTTGGGCAAGGAGGGTACCGAAGCCTGATCGTCAGGTCCTGAATTTCACAGTTGGGAAAATTCAGTGAATCAGTATTTGGAAGACACCGATAACGGAGCCCATCATCTGGAGCCAGTCATCATTCTTAGAGGAGCAGGGACCCTTAAATCAGGACTTACTCCTACGGTGTAGTTAATCTGGCAATTCTTTTCCATAGAAGTTTCTGAACTATTACTTAATAAACTAGTCAAGTAGGACGTGTTGAGTCACAGTAAGTGAGGGTAATTATTCTAGGGAAAACACCTTTTTTATTCTCTCTACCAGAACATGACTGACAAATTGTTTCTTGAGATGATCATAATTGCTCATCAGTCAGATTATGTAAAAAAAAAAAAAAAAAAAAGCTGCACACATTTCTTATTGAAAGCTGTGTCAGAGATTCATTTTTTGATTGTTCATATTTTATCATAAGATGAAGATAAAGCATGCCACATAGGCACTTGAATTCTGAAAGACTGACACTTGCCTGTGAACAGCCCTGATTGGCTGGCTGCAGTTTTTCCCTACAGAAAGAACCAGTGAGACTCTTCAATGCTACTTAGCTGTTGTGGTACATCAACACAGGAGATCAAGATATGGGAGGTTGCTGGGCAGTGGTGGCGCATGCCTTTAATCCCAGCACGCGGGAGGCAGAGGCAGGAGGATCTCTGTGAGTTTCAGGCCAGCCTGGGCTACAGAGTGAGTTCCAGGAAAGCCACCAAAGTTACACAGAGAAACCCTGTCTCGGAAAAAAAAAAAAAAAAAAGTATATGGGAGGTTCAGCCGACCCAGTAAGAAGTTGATTAGACGGGAGAAATGGAAATATAAAAGACCCTATTTTTAACAGTAGCAGTAGAGAGATTTGGATTACATTCCACCACGACATGGTTTTCTAAAACCTTCCTCTTTTTCTATTGTTTTCCCTCAGAATTCGTGGCGAGAGCTTTTGCTGGTCTCCTGTCTCTTGACTTTACCTGTGGACAGCAGCGTAAGGTGTACGCGTCTTGGACACGGTCACAGAACCTGTGGCTTTCTGTGTAAGGAGGGGGGAGGGGGGAGGGGTGGGGGGAGGGGCGGCGGGGAAGAAAACAGACGACACATTACTGGTCTCCCCAGCGCACACAACACCAACGAGCCCCCTCCAACCAAACGTTGTCCAGACCTGCAATTTCTGATGGGTGGTGGTCCGAGTCCAAGAGTGACCGGAACCGAAAAGCAACTTCAATTTGCCCTCGGTGAGGACGGACAGCATGAATGTCTAGAGTTGAAGGAAGCAAAAAAAAAAAAAAAAAAAAAAAAAAAAAAAAGTCTGAGCAATTCAGATATTAGAACGAACCACAGAGGGGGCGGGACCATCCACGGTGCTGGCAGAGTCCCCTAAAGTCCTGGGGGTTCTCACCCATCATGCCAAATTAAATGCTTCAACCCAAAGGTTAAATTTTCCTTTACTTGGTTGTCTCTGTTGCACGTGTTGGAGTCCACACTGTTTGCAGAATACACTTAGAAACTTAACTCCAGGCCCACCCTCAAAGGTACTAGGCTGAAGGCAACGGAGAGCATGTATAGTGGCTTAATTTGACCGAGTCATTTTTGGACATTTTCTGCTTTACTTATTATTAGCATGGAGCCCTTGACCTTCATTAATTTCTAGAGAAGATACAAATACTTAGATCATTTTGCCTTCCCAATTTTCTTATCAGGGCAATCGCAATCTCTCTCTCTCTCTCTCTCTCTCTCTCTCTCTCTCTCTCTCTCTCTCTCTCTCTCTCTTTCTCTCTCTGTATGTATGTGTGTGTTTCTGTCTGTCTATACATGCATGAGCACATGAATGCCGAGTGTATATGAATGTATGTATGGAAGCCAGAGAACAAGTGTGGGTGCTATTCCTTAGGCACTGTCCACCTTCTCCTTCCCCGTAAGTTTTCACTTTGAGACAGAGTCCCTGACTGGCCTGAAACTCATCAAGTAAGCTAGGCCGGCCAGTGAGCCCTAGGGATCTGCTGTCTCCATCTCCCGAGCTCTAGGATGACAAGTACACACCACCACGTCCAATTTTTAAAAAGTCAGGTCCTTGGACTTGCAAAACAAGATCTTCACCTACTGCGCTCTCCCTAACCCCTTTTTTAAGAGTTTCGAGTCTTACAAACTGACTCTTAAAGCAAAGCCTAGTTTGGCATACCCAGATTACCGGGTGACCTGGAACAGATTGCTTTGGCTCTCCAGGCCAGTGTCTGTCTTGAGAATGGAATTGCTACAGGACTCAGTGAAGCTGTGCCGTCCTGGGTCTACTAGGGGACATGTGGGGCTTCTCACCCTTCCCTGGCACCCACGCCCTCCGCCTCTGAGCCTAAACCAGTCAACCAAGTCGCCCCGGTTGAATGAGTAACCAAACAGAACCTGCTGACCAGTATCGAAGGCTTTGGTGGTGCCCTTCAGCACCTCAAGGGTTAAGGCAGCCACGATGTCAGCCTGCCTGGCAATGGCGATGGCCCGCTCCACAGCTTCACAGCCCAGGGAAGTGATCATCTGTGTCCCATTAATGAGTGCCAGGCCCTGTGGGGGAAGGAAGAGAAGTTTCTTAGTGTGTTCACCGCAAGGGACCCACAGGCCAGCAGGTCTGGTATCTTCTGCTTCGGCAGGAGAGACACCGGCCAGTCAGTGGAGCTCCGTGTCGTGGGTGTGCTTTCACAAGGGTGGGCCAGTCACGCAGATCCGCAGCACATCTGGAACCATTAGCACAGCGCTGGCCCAAGGGTGCCTGATGGCTGTGCCCCTGTCAAGGCAGCCCTGTGACCCAGTAGTGAAGAATCCGAGCAGCATCGACAGACCTCTGGGTTGTGTTGTTTATTAACTTTCTCACCACGACAGAGACAAGACATCTGCAGACTATCCTGGTCCAAAGCTGGGGCTGAGAGCATCTTCAGGGGCTGACTGAGCAGATCTGATCGAGCTCCTTAAACACTGGGTTTGAAATTTATGTTCTTAGAGAACCCTCAGGGACTTGTGCCGTGACTCATCTTAAATATTCACGGAGGAGCCCTCTCTCCAGGGAGCAGCTATGAATCAACACATCGGTCGTCTTTGTGTCAAGGAGCCACTGAGGCTGGCATTGAGGATGAGACAGGGCATATGTGATTTGTTAACACAAACACGTTTTTCTTGACCTCCTTACCTCTTTCGGTTTCAGAACAATGGGTTTCAACCCATGGGCTTCTAGGACCTGTTGAATGATTAAAAGCATGAACTCGGTTATTATTTGAAATATCAGCTTAATTTTTTTTATT
Source organism: Peromyscus maniculatus bairdii (assembly GCF_049852395.1). NCBI lineage: Eukaryota > Metazoa > Chordata > Mammalia > Rodentia > Cricetidae > Peromyscus > Peromyscus maniculatus. The sequence goes on along the minus strand of NC_134869.1, from coordinate 18,736,163 downwards.
TCATATGGAGCCCAGTGAAGTACTTTCAGTTCCAAAGTTTGTCTTATAAAAGACTATGCCTACATAAACTGGTTCTGGCCAGATTCTTGAGGGCAGCGTCTATGTCTATTTAGTTGGAAATCAGGCTTAGTTTTTAAATAACTTGTGGACTTTTGAACCAAGGCAACTTGGCTGCCTACAGAATACATTTTGCTTTCAAGTTCTTCTGTGCTGGGCGTCAAGCTTTGAGACTCACCCAGATATACCTGCTCTCAGTTAAGGCTGGGCTCTGGGCTGACTGTCTATATACATGCTTCTGCATCCAAAGAGGGACCCCCAAACAGTCCTCTGCCCTTGTTTCTGCAACCTCTGTCATCGACAGAACCTCAGAGCGGGACTTGGGAGCAAATGTGTGCACACTAATGAAGAGGAGATTATGGAATCCCCTCAACAAGGTAGAGCTAGAATCCCAAGAGGAAAGGGACAGAATATGTTTTCTCTCAAATAACAAAAGTACAAGATGCTGCTACATTGAGGTTCTCCTGGTAGGGGGATGGAGTTAAAGTAGGAGAAAGACAGACCAATGTCACTCAACTCTGTCTATTTCTGGGGGCCTGAGTACTTCTTACTGCAGGGTGTTGTTCTGGGCTGAGGGTGTGAACAGTAGACACCGTCAAGCTCAGGGCAATCAGGTCACTCATAGGCTGAATGCTATCAAGCATATATAGGGAAGAAATAACACATAACCGCATATGTGTGGGTGACCTGGAAAGGATCAGAGGAGCAGAGCGGGTAGATTCCTAGAGGACTTTTCAGAATTAAAAAAAGGAGAACAAAGTGTTGAGTGATCTGCTTAGCCCAGAGTACATTTGAGCTGCAGGCTAACTCTAGTTTCTGCCATGGAGAGCCTTGGGTAAAAGGGACTGTGGGGATCATATGAAAAAAACACTCTTGAAGCCACATCATGTCTGAACTTTATCTTCAAGATGTTTAACCAGGATGTGTTTGGATTTGCTGTTGACCCAGGTCAGGCTGGCTGCCATGTGAAGGTATCTGAGGAAACATTGTCCACAGAGACAGAACCAAGATAGGCTGCATGGAAGAAAGATGACCTGGTCCCCGGATCCCCCAAAGGGCGAGCTAGTTTCTTCTTCCTCCTTGGTCCTCTGTCTCTTTAACTTACTGTCCGGGTACCTCTCATGCCTGCTCATAGAGGACACTTTAAATGATGCGGTGGGCTGCTCGGTTGAGAGTTGCTCATGAAGAAAACATTAAAAGCTTTGTGTAAAACACACTGTTCTGGTGAGCTCATCAAGGAGTACAGATTGTGCTTTCTAGAGGCCACAGAGCAAGCTCTTCTGTCTTTCAGAACTCTCACCTGTAAGACGAGCTCCCCAATACAATTGTGACCCAGTGTGCCTCCCCAGTGGGCACCGGCCGTCTTATGAGTGCGGAATACATTCCTGAAATTAAGACTGCGTTCCCATCTAGAGCCACACATCTTGGGGGCTGGCAGGGGACTAGGGAAGCCAATCTCCTTTCCTGGTGTGTTCCCTAGGCTGGAGGTGACTCATCCATAACTGATCTGCCATAAAGACAGAGTGGCATCCCACACACGGGAGTCTCCTGGCTCCAGCTGAGGAGAATCACTGCGGATGAAGCTGTTATGTGAGGCTTACGTATTTAGCATCGGCCCAGCCACTCTTTGGGGACCACATCTTCCCTTCTCCGATGAGTCCCAGAGCAAGATGAGAGAGGGGTGCAAGGTCTCCACTGGCACCAACAGTTCCTTTCTCTGGAACGTAGGACAGGCAGGAGGCTGCGAGAGGAGGAGGCACTGGTTACCTCGAGAGTGCTTACAGCATTGTGGTTTTCTTTCCTTTGCCAGTGAAGACAACCCTCACTCCCAACAGAGTCTAGAGTCCTTTTGTGGCATACATAGCCAAGGATGGTCATTTCTTAGGCACCATTAATGTGTAAGAGAAGCAGTTGAGCCAGGCGGTGGTGATGCAGGTAGATCTCTGAGTTCGAGGCCAACATGGTCTACAGAGCAAATTTCAGGACAGCCAGGGCTACACAGAGAAACTCTGTCTTGAAAAACAGAGAGAGAGAGAGAGAGAGAGAGAGAGAGAGAGAGAGAGAGAGAGAGAGAGAGAGAGGAGAGAGAGAGAGAGAGAGAGAGAGAGAGAGAGAGAGAGAGAGAGAGAGAGAAGAACCAGCTGAGTTGTTATAAAAAGAGAAGAGTGTAGAGGGAAGAAGGAAAGAGGGAAGAAGGAAGTAAGAAGGGAGGGAGGGAGGGAGGGAGGGAGGGAGGGAGGGAGGGAGGGAGGGAGGGAGGGGAGGAGGAGGAGGGAGAGAAAATGTGTGTATGTGTGTATGGGGGCAGGCAGGCATCCAGAGGGAAGGACACAGCCCGTGCTCAGGCTGTCGTGACTCCCCTCTTGGGATTCTACCAATATCTCAGAAACACAATTACAAACTAGCTGTTGCTCATCACGTCCTGGTTTACAAGAGCAAAAAGTTAGAAATAATTGAAATACAGAATTAAGGGGCCTTCATGTGATCAGATTATATGCAGTCATTAAAAGCTGTTGGAGAATGCTTAAAAACTGTAAGTGTTTACTTTAAAAACCATGGGTTTGCCGGGCGGTGGTGGCGCACGCCTTTAATCCCAGCACTCCGGAGGCAGAGCCAGGCGGATCTCTGTGAGTTCGAGGCCAGCCTGGGCTACCAAGTGAGCTCTAGGAAAGGCGCCGCAAAGCTACACAGAGAAACCCTGTCTCGAAAAACAAACAAACAAAAACAAACAAACAAACAAACAAACAAACAAAAACCATGGGTTGTTCTAGAAGGACATGGCACACCAAAGTATTATTAACCCAGTTCTTTAGGGCAATAAATTCGCAGGCAAAATTTCTCTCTCTCTCTCTCTCTCTCTCTCTCTCTCTCTCTCTCTCTCTCTCTCTCTCTCTCTCAACATTCAGTTATCACCTCATACACTATGACCACTTATGCATACACATGTTAATACAAGAGTTACCCCCCCCCCAAAAAAAAGGGAAGCTTCTGTTTCCTAAAATAAAGCCCTGATGGTGGTGATTGTTTCCACAGCTGTTGCTAAATAATATCAGTTAGACACATCAGTGCCAACAATTGGCCAGCTTCCAAACTGTAGCTGACCTGGGGGATTCTCAGAGCAGCAGGGACCCAGGGACGCCTTAGCTGTGCATCCATCAGAGCATAGGTTGCATTCAGAGCTGGAGTTCTACTGTCTTGGGTTTGAGGCTTATGGTGGAGCAGAGCTTGCAGATGGGTGTTGTGATCACTATGGATCTGTGCAGATGGCCCTATGGCCCGTAGACTGTGACCTTCCCTGGTCAGTGTGTCACATTTATGAGTCCCCTGTGCCCTCTGCATAGCAACTCAAGCGTCTGGTCTTCTCTGCAGGACATGAGACCTTACTTCTTTTCCTGTTCCTTTCCCCCAAGGATCCCTGGGATTCCCAGTGACCTGATGTTTTATCCTGAGCTGTGGGGAGGGACGGCTTCCCAAGCCTTGCGAATCTGGTCTCCCCTTTAAGGACTGAGTTGTGCTGCATCACGTCCTATCCCACAATGGCTTCATGGCTAAGTCAATTGTTAACCTCTTCACGCGTTGACCTGCCTTTTAACAAAGTTAGATTTCCGTGTGCAAGTGCAACTTGTCCATCATCTGGGAAACACTAGGAGTCCAGATTCCCGGGTATCTTGGAATGACTTGGTGCAATTTCTCTGATCATAGACGGGCACCATTGAATAGAAAGCTCTGTGTAGGCCTGAACTTACTGGCATACTGGCAGGGCTCACACTTATCTTAAACGCTAGATGAAGGATACCACAAGATGGGTTGACATTTATGGAAATAACTAGGGCTGCCATCCCTGCTACCTGACAGCTGGCTCTCCTCCCTGCCAAACCTGTTTTACACTCGTCTTGATCATTTTCCTTTTAACCTTGGCACCTAGTCATCCAAATCTGCTTTTGGGGGTGTGGCCAACTTCTCCGAAAAGTCAAACTAAGGACCCATGGCCTTACCATTAAATACTTCAATAACTTGTTTCAGGGTCTCCAAGGAGATCCCGCTGTACCCTTTGGCTAGAACATTGATCCTCAAAGCCAAGAGCATCCGGCACCTCTCAGGGCTGAGTGGTTTCCCGACACCTACAGAGCAGAATTGTCATTTTCTTCAAGAAGAAAAACAAAACAAAAACAAATCCCTCACCTCCTGCCTGCCCCCACCTCCTGGGTCCTTCTCCACTTCTGACAGTCTCCCCCTGGCTTTCTGGATGGACAGTGATGCCGATTGCCTGTCTTGCTCCTCCAAGCCTTGTCCAGACCAAGCTGGAGGCCCAAGTTCTCCTTCTCAATTCCTTCCTTAAAGTCCTTCAGTGGACCTCATCTTCCCAGACGCCTTTAGAATACTGCAGGGAGGCCTTGACACGGCTTCTTCAGTGTGCTGGGCCCAGGGCTCATCCTACCTAGCTCATGCCCTGAATGCTAGCCTTGTTCTCTTCCCTAAATGCACTCCTATCTTCATAGGATTGGATACATGCTCCTATCTCAAGCCCATCCCTCCACCAGGCCCATTCTGTTTTCTGAGCTGCAGCAGAAGGTTGGTCTTGTCTAATGCCGTCTGTTCACACTCCTGGGTCCCCGATACCCAGCCCTTGAATGCACTTGGAACACATCAGCTGATGTGGCTGGTAGCACTATCTAATCAATCATGTGATCTAATGTGATTTAGGAGGCACCCAATACTAGGAACAATTTACCTGAAGAATGGGAACGAACTAAGTTGACCTGGAGCTCCCTGAAAGAGAAAGATGAGAACCCTCTTAGACACCTTGCGTGAGCATGCTCCCTCCAGCTGGGAATATAAAGGGGACAACCGTAAGATTTTAGATGGGCGGCCGCATGCAGTGAAAGGAAACAGCTGGTCTTGTTCTCTCGTGATGAGTTGGGTACAAGTCAACTCAAGCCTCACACTGTTCACCAAGATACATGAGAAGCCTGGCTGTCTTCCAGGGTTGTGTGAGAATTTGTTACCCAAGGCTTGGTCTGAAACAGTGGTTCTCAACGTATGGGTTGCGACTACTCGGGGGTCGCATATCAGACATCCTGCATATCCAATGTTTATATTATGATTCAGAACGGTAGCAAAATTACAGTCATGGAGTAGCAATGAAATAATTGTATGGTTGGGGGTCACCACAACATGAGGAACTGTGTTAAAGAGTTAGGAAGGTTGAGAACCACTGGTCTAAAGCAAGTGGTCAATGAATGTCCATGTGGCAAACGTGAACGACCTCCATGGAGGCGAACTCTTAAAGTTGGGGCAGATGGGTTGTGAGCGCATGCACCTGAGACTTACTGTAGCTTATGGACGGGGATTACCGTTCTGGCAAATTTCCCAAAGCCTGTGGTGATGCCGTAAACAACTGGAACACAAAATAAGCAGACACCCCCGTGATTAGACTCAACGGAGGTTTCATTCTCCCGTGTGTCCGTAAAAATAATGTCAGGACGGCCGGAGAAAGAGGTACCTGTTTTTTCTTTTATGATGCTGTCTATGACTTCCCTCGACTGCTGCACTTTCTTCTCAGCAGTTGAAGTGAGCTAGGAAAAAGCACGAGCACATGAAAGTCTTCCGTGTCCAGTGGAAATGGAACCGCCCCTTCTTCCCCCTTCCCCACATACCTTTATCTTGTAACGTCCCTTCCCCAAGTTGACCAGATCCTCCGTGCTCAGACTGTCCCCATCCAAGGCAATGTACTGCACAAAAGGAGTGAATCTCAGTGAGTCGGGGGGACCTTCTGAGGGCTAGCCTTGGACACAGCCTGATGCCAAAGATATTTTAATTATTGTTGTGAGGCATCAACGTGCTAATGAAGAACATTCCTGGCTTACAAGGAGACTGGACACGAAAAGCCAGGAAAATCGAGGCCAGGTTCCCTGTAGTACCACTCTGAGCTGGCTGAACCTGTCCTTAGGTGTGGTATTCGCTCAGGTACGCACCCCCTCCTCTTTAAAGGGGAGAGTTACCATGTCACCAGACATGACAGGACTTCATCCCCCCCCCGCCCCCCTCCACACACACAAAGAAAAGCGGCTTGCAATTTACCTTTTCAGGCTCCCGATATTTGCTGTATCTGCAGCCAGGTAAAGGAACAGACTGGCAGTGTGCAAAAGCCCCAGCCCCACCAAGTCGGGCCCGGCCGCCCCCAGGGCTGACCAAAGAAGATGCACAAAGGATACAGGAAAACTCCTTCCGGCTGTGAGGGAATGAAGTCAGGAGACATTATATCGCCTTCGATGACTGAAACAAGAAGGGGGGGGGGGGGACTTGCAGACCACAGGGTGCCACCTTAGGGCCGCTGCCAGACCCGGGAACGGCCCCTCCCTACACTCAGCTTGCATGGTCTGGCCATGGCTGCTGGAATGGGACCTCCTGCTTTTCCCCCATGGCCTTAGCGTCTTTTTACAGGAAAGCCAAAAAGCAGGAAGGTAGGCGTGGGACCTAAGTTCTAGCCTGCTTCCACCTTTTACTCTGGCGGTCACTTCTTTTAAGTCTGAAAGCTCAGCACCCCTCTGCTGCGGGCCTTAGGTCGACTGAGGTCTATGCCATGGTGGAAGGATTCTGTAATTGCAAGGGGATTCGGCCCGTCCCGTTCCCCTGCGGGGCCACGCACCCACTTCCACGAACTCGTTGTCCTCCAAGGCCACCTCCAGCAGGTCCTCGTTATCCAGCAGGCCCAGGCCCTTGCAGCGGCGCACGAGGAAGCGCACTTCATCCACCGAGGCGAAGCCACCGTTGTCGGGCTTGTTCTTCATGTAGCGCCGCACCGCCTCGCGGCCCAGCCAGCCGACCGTGAGCCTCCCGTCCTGGCAGGGCACCGCCAGCCATTCCCCACGCACGTGCACCGTGTACCTCGGCATGGCCCGGTTACCGTGACCGTCCCTCTAAGCAACAGGCCCCTGCGAACCCAGCGCTGGCTCCTTCCCTACCTGCCTACCGTACCGTCCCAGACTGCAGAGCCTTTATCCTTTGCCGGGGAGGGGAGTGCCTGCCGGCCTGGGTGTGGTTGGCAGGGAGATGGAAAATGGATTTTCTAAACACACCCCTTCCCTCGCCTTTACTCATTCACACTTTGAACAAATATTTATTGCCGGCCCTGGTGTTCCTTTGGCCTTTTTGGAAGCCAAACTAGGAGCTGGGGAGAGAGGTATGGGTAGGTGAGTCCACCCTTGAGGCAGCCTTGCAGACAGACAGACCAAGGGTCTCTTCCTCTGGAGGTCTGAGCCCCGCTGGTAACCCCTCCTGATCAGGGTCCCCAGTTCTCTCTCCCTTTCTGGGTTCTTTCTAGAAAGCTGCTCATAAACACCATGTCCCACCCCACCACCCCCTCCCCCTTTAGGGAATTACTCAATTGGGAAAACGCATCCCCTCGGTCAATTGTGACACCCCGGAGTGTGGCAATCCTCATTCATTATTTATTCTACAAACTCATTCTACAAACACATGTTGAGCAATGCCTCCCCGACCCTGATTTGTGCCTCTGAAGCTGCCTGCCACTCCACGGAAGAATGCTGAGAAGCCCAGAGATCATTGTCACAACTCAAGGTTGTGTGTCTAGAGTATGACCAACAGCTTATGGCCCTGGGGTGAGTGAATTACCAGTCTGTTTCCTCATCCAAAGGCAAACTGTGGACTGGTGTGCTTTGCAGCATCTAGCTGGAATAAATCCTGGCTCTGTGATTTATTTGATTCCTCTGGGCTTCAGCTTTCTCGCCTACAAAACGGAGATACCACTAGGACCTATCCCAATGGGCAGCTGGAAAGACGGAATGAACTCACGTGTTGGGTCAGAGTCTGCTGGATGGGGATGCTACAGAAGTGTTTGGGGTTACTCTCACCGGGACTTGGACTTCTAACGCTCCACATGACCTCAGTTGTTTTGGGAATATTCCTCATCTTGGCACCTGGATATCCCCAATTCACCTAAGCTTCTTCGCAGCCAATAACTGCCAACCCCTGTTCCCACCCAACCCTCCCCCACCCGTGGGAAGGACACTGATGGAGTGAAAGGGGATTCAAAGAAATGCGTGTGCTTTAGTCGTCCGTCAGTTCTGAGAAATTGATCATTCCAGCAGAAAGCCTGTTTCCACTTTAGAACAGGTACAGCCACTTCTGCCAAGACCCATATCCGAATCCAGGGGCTCACTCTCGGGGTCTGATGGAAGTGTGTTCATCAGACAGCCACACCCCGACCGTGCCCTGCATTTTCGACAACAACAGCTTGATAGAGATGTTATCTTCTTCAGTTCCAGTCGCCAACCTTCAGGACACACCCTGAATTCATTTCTGCCCATGAACCCGACTTCTGGATTCTTTCTTCTCCTGGACCCCAGTGGTTATGAAGCTGCCCTAGTTGTCCATACGGTGATGCTTAGCCCGCATCTCTGCCTGTATTTGGGGTGGAACCCACGCCCCAAGCCCTTACGCTGGACCGTCACCCGCTTACCCCAGCGGACTGTTGCTACACGTCCCGTGGTCATGGGGATGATAGACAGCCCCACCCTTTGACTCATGCCTCCCCAAAGGGAACTGCCCACATCTTCCTCTCTCCTCAGCCTGCATCCAACTCCCAGACACAGGTCTCCTCTTCTACACTTCTGGGAAAGCTGTGGCCCTCAGGTGTGAACCACCTTCATTCGGCCCCCATTCATTCATTCATTCATTCATTCATTCATTCATTCATTCATTCATTCATTCACCAAGTCCTTCCTGAACACCTGGTAGGTGTCAAGCTCTCTGTGCTGGGTGCCGCAGACAAAACGAGGTCCATTCCCACGCAGGCATGTTTCTGGGCTTGGTGTCCGGAGATGAACAGAACCATAAAGATGGAGATGCCCAACTACCCCTCAGGTCATCCAAACTACTGGGTGCCCTGGCTGACACCCCAGGTGGGCCCAGCTTTTGAGGAATTCCAAGATGATACCAGTTTCTGGTGATGTCACGCTCGGCCACGTGAGGACTCTACACACAAGCCCCAGACATCATGTAGCCAATTGTCATTTTGTCCCTATATCCCCGTTTTCTTTACTCGGTGGATGACTGCTACGCTGCTGTCTTTCTTGAGACTTTTTTTTTCCAGGGCTGAGGACCGAACCCAGGGCCTTGAGCTTGCTAGGCGAGCGCTCTAGTGCTGAGCTAAATCCCCAACCCTGAGACCTTTCTTAAACCACCTAAGGCTAGGTGGGTGGAATTCTTTCTCAGACTGTATTAGCATAACCAGTTTGGTTTTTTGCATCGTTTAGAAATTTCCTCTCTTTTACTTCCTCTGGTGATCGTGTGCATTTTGCTCCGACACAGAGACAACTGAACTTGAGCCAGTCCTTGGTCCTAGGGAAACCTGTAGCGGGATGTGTCTTTGGCGCCCCCTGCCTGTTCCAGGGAAGACATACAAGCGAGAGCTGCGTGCTGGGGATCGGGACCGCTGTAATCCACCAAGGGAAGGGGAGCAAGATGTCTCTGGATTCCAGGACTGGACGGGGACTTCTGATGCCCGCCCCATCTTTAGGGGGTTTTTAATCTTCACATTTTTAGGGGGTACCCAGTGATGACACACATACTCTAAGACAACACTCCTCCCCTTGGCTGGACTTTGATCAGGAATGGGCTCAACTGGAGAATCTGGGATTGTGGCGGTCTCTCCACGTTAACATGGAAGTGGGAGGGGTCCAGAGTGCAGGGTGGGAAAGGGAAGCACCTGAACCAGGAGCACCGATAGCTCTGCCGTCTGCCTATCTGTGAGTCTTAAATAATACTCCTCTGCTCTTACCAACTTGGGTTCTGTACCTGGCGACGGAAAAATCCTAATGCCCCAGAGAGTCCCAAACCGAGTGTGGAAATGCCCCGGGGCACCACTGGGTATTACAGGATGCTGCATTAGGCCTGCCTTTTCTTTGGTTCAAATTCAATCATTTTCAATTATGTGTCTCCACATGCCACTTGCTCTGGGAGGGTGAAGAATCCCACTGGCTGCTGAGGTGATGAAGGAGGCTGAATGGAGCGAGGGAATACTGGGAGGTATTGGTGTCCGGGGTGGCCATCTGACCTGTGATGAACAGAAGACCAGGACAAGCATGCTGGACCAGCAGCATGGATCGAGGGCTGGGAGGACAGGGTCCCGCCAGGGCTCACACAACTCTGGAAGGAGAGTCTATCCCTGGTGACAAGCAAATCCAAGGGTTCATGCTTAAGCTATTTAAAAAGCAGAACTCTGGACTGGGGAAAGAACGCAGTGGATAGAGTGTTTACCTTTCAAAGACCTAAGTTTGATCCCAGAACCCACATTAAAAAAGCCAGTCAGTCACATGCTTGTCATCTCAGAGCTCCTGAGGCGAAGGTGGGCTGACTCTGGGGCTTGCTGGCCAGCGAGCCTAGCCTACTTGTCCAGTTACCAGTGAGAGACTCTCTCTAAAAATAAACATGGACAGTGCCTGTGGAGATGTCCTCTGGCCTCTGTGCATGTGTACACCCCTGCATATCTGTACTCGAGACACATGCACTCACACATGCACATTTTAAAAAGCAAAACAATGATCATGCTGAATTTTTGGCCTGCTGGCAAATTCAAATATAAAAATAATCAGTATGGCAAGAGAACATTAATAAAACATTAGTTGGGGGCTGGAGAGATGGCTCAGAGGTTAAGAGCACTGGCTGTTCTTCCAGAGGTCCCAGCAACCACATGGTGGCTCCCAACCATCTGTAATGAGGTCTGGTGCCCTCTTCTGGCCTGCAGGGATACATGCAGGCAGAACACTGTATACATAATAAATAAATAAATCTTTAAACAAATAAAACATTAGTTAAGTAATGTGTCAAAATATTTTGTAATTACACTGAAAAAAAAAAAAACCTAATGTAAAAATCTGAAACTTCTATTGGGTGTGGTAGCATACACCTGTAATTCTAGCACATGGAAAGGTGAGAAAGGGAATGTTAAGTTCAAAGTCGGCCTAAGCTATGCAGTGAGACCCTGCCTCTAAAGAAATACTAAACCTTGTAAGTCAAAAGAGTAAAAGTTCACAAAGACTACAGCACATTATTTTTAAAAGGTAGAGAATTTTAGTGACATCATGAGAAAATTAAAAAAAAAATGACATGTTTAATTACAATGAGAGTTAAAATTTTGTATTTCTTCATAGGTTCAATTTAAAAAAAGAACAAGGGAAATGTAAAATCAGCAACCATCAGGTCCTTAATCCACTTTCAAATCCTTCCCCACCAGCATCGCCGTCACGGGATGCATACTGGCTTTATGCTCCTGGTAGGCGCGGACAGCTAGGTCGCGAGATTTGTCGAAGGCCGCCAGATCCCTGCAGAGAAAATGGAGAGAGACAAAGAGAGATGGGGGGGGGGGGCAGAAAATCATGTCAACACCGAGGTTCAATTAAAGATCACAGCAGGGTATCACCCCACTAAAACCATCAAAGAGCAGGTCATAGCTATTTGGAGGGGCGTTGCATGGAGGGACTCGGGTGAAGAGATAGCAGCCATTACCAAGCAGTATGCAAGTATGACTGGCTAAACATTGGCCTCGTATGAGAACGTTAACTTTAATTACTTGGTCTTTTTTTTTTCTTTAAGTGCTTTCCAAGCTTATTTTAATCAACCATTTAAGAGTACAAACATTCCAACTTCTAAAAAGACTTTCTGAAAACTTCATACAGTGAGAGTGAAAATACCAACCATAGTTATTAAATAGTAACGGCAAGTTGGGGGTGAATATATAAAATGCAGGATTAGTCATTTTAAGGATGGCTATGAGTTTTATGCTACAAGACAGAACATTTATTCTTCCCACAGAAAGCGTGTTCTTAAGTTTTTCCATTCGTTTCTTTCTTTATGGTGTGTGTGTGTGTGTGTGTGTGTGTGTGTGTGTGTGTGTGTGTGTGTAAGTCAGAGGACAGCCTGTGGAAGTTGCTTCTCTTCCACCATGTGAATCCCAGGGACTGGACTCAGGCCATAGGGTTGGCAGCATGTGTCTTGCCTGCTGAGGCATCCTGCCGGTCCCAAAGGGTGTCTACAGTCTTATTTGAAGTAGACACCACTCACTTAAAACAACAGATTGTAGATGTAACGGTTTTATTAAATAAGAAACACAGAGCCAAATGCAGAGTTAAGAGCCTGGCTAGCTCAGTCAGTAGAGCACGAGACTAAAACCGCCTTCCTACCACCTCCGCTGCTGATGCCGCCGTCCTTCCCCTCAGAAAGAGACCTACTTCCTGTGTGTCTGTCTCTTTATTGACTTTCTGTTCTGCCTTCTGACCTCCTCATCACTGCCTGTCTATACAGACCTCTAGGTCTCTATGGTTGGTATTGAGATTAAAGGCGTGTATCTCCAAGCTGGCTGTGTCCTTGAACACACAGACTCTGCTTCTGCTATGGCTTGCTATTAGCTCTGACCTCCAGGCAACTTTATTTATTAACATACAAATAAAATATCACCATAATAGATGGGTTTTAATTACAGAAAGCATGTGAAGACTGCATCAAAATACCTTCAAAAGTAGTTTTGTGGCCATATTTTAAAAATCGGGTAATGGCTTGCATTGACAAAATTTTATTATACTTAGGAATTAATGCAAGGCCAACACACTAATTATGAAATTTTATGGCATTGATTATAATTTTTTAATAATATGGAGCAAATACCTAATCAGGGAATTGAATGGAGATATTCTTAAATTGCATCTTGTTGCTAAAATACATCCCCCTCTACTTCCTGAGCATTCCTCTCCTATGCATCAAGTGACATTTGTCTCAGAGAGCTTGCTTTATGTGCAAATTTCTCTTCAGACTCTTCCTTGCCCCCACATGCCAAATGTTCTCCTTTCCAGAATCCTTCTGTGTATCTAAGACTGTCTTGTTTTTCCTCTTGCCTGGCCCTGCAGCAGCAGTTGACCACACATCATGCTCCGGAAACAGCTCAGGACATTATTTTAAAATTTAAATGGGCACAAGTACCAGTTCCTTATTTATGATAATAAACTCAAAATACATTTAAAATTATGCTGCCGATGGCATTTTACAGAGTTACTTTTCCCACCAGGCAGGACCAGTATTGAATCTAGGGCCTCAGGCATTCAAAGAACTCTACCAGGGAGCTACGGGCGGAAACACAGATTTAACAAGCCCTGTCTTCCGGATCTGCTTCCTATCCCTCCCTGACTGTGAGGCACGGTCCGCTTTGGCCTTACTTGAACAAAGGTCGCGTGAACTTCATCCTTCCCTGTTCAGTTGCCATTTTTAGAGCCAAAGGAATTGCTTCCTCCCATTTCGATTGAATGCAGAGCCGTAACCATCTGAAAGAAGGATGTTTTAGGGGCGTGGGAGAGAGGATGAGGAGGGAAGGAAATGAACAGTATTCCTAAACATTTATGCTACAGAGACAAACAATCCCATTATAATCGCATCATGCACCTTTACGTCATCAGTGCACATCTGCACACAGCTAACAATCCCATTATAATCGCATCGTGCACCTTTACGTCACCCATGCACATCTGCACACACACAGCTAACAACTGGAGAAGAGAAGGAGGAGGAGCTGGTTCTTGGGAAAGATCAGGTGTTAGGCTTGGACTATAGAAGTGTTCGTGTGTCTTATAAAGTCAGTTTCTGAAGGAAGTAACTTTGATCTAAACCTTACACTACAAACCGGATTTAAGGATAGTTAGCATATTACAGAACAAAGGTTTCTAGCAGTGCCCATTCAAAGTTGATCTGGCTAACTGGAAAAGGAAGCCTATTTACTACTGGACTCTCCATTCTATTTTTTTTTTTTTTTTAGGTTGAGGGTAGCTTAGAACACAGTCTAGCAAAAAGGTTAACATCATCACGTTATACACCACAACTATCCCTTTGACGCACTACGTCTAGCTACGTCGACGGACATGACGAGGGTCTCAAGATTCATGGCCTCTCAGACTCTCTTTCCCTTTCTCCACGGTTTAAGCTAGCATTCTGCTTTCTTCCACAGAGACAAGTTAAAATGATGTACCTGAATCGTATTTCAGAATTGTTAATGGCATTGAAGTTGTATACCTCTTGCATTCGCTTTATGTGCCCCAATGGAAGAGGTGCCTAAGAGCAAGATGAAGAAATGTGACGGATCATTTCAACAGGATTCCCTGGAAGAAAGGAGCTGGAGAGAAAGTCTTAGCCACATTAAAGTCCTAAATACCTTGTAATAGAGAAATACGCTGGATGTGCACTAATGTAAATCTCTAGCAACTAATTCCTGAAAAGGATGTTCCCCTGGGGACATGGGGACAAGCTACTTTGTGGAGAACATAAGAGAAACCAAGGTGGGTTACTCTCCTCAGGCTTCCTAGACGGTTCCAGAATCTTTTGGGTTCTCCCCACATCCTACATAAAGTTTTCCCGCTCTTCAGATAAATCACATTTCCTTACGTTTTTCATCGCTGGTTGCCTTTGCTGGTCGGCTTTATCTTTGTCTAGTCCTTTAAGAGCACTTTTAGATTATATCCTTTTAAAATGGCAGCCCTTAACCTTCCATATCCTAGACCCCTTTGAGATGGGTAATACAGACTCTGTCCTTGGCGGGGTGGGGTGGGGTGCATTTACCGTGTAAATGCAAATGCCTAGATACAACTTCAGGGACGCCTGACCCTCCTGCATTCATGTTAACCCACACTAAAAGGGGAAACAAGTTTCAAAGAAGGAAAAGAGTTGAGTTCAACTGGGACAGACAGAATTTGAGATGCCTACAGAGGACAGGCTGAGGTCCCTAGAGAGACACTGCCCCCCTCCCTCTCTCCCCTCCCCACACTGTGGTCTCCTTACCTGACAGGACTACCTATGCGTCAGCCACCTCCATTCTCAACTAACCGCTAGGCCTATTCCAAGTTAGTATATTAACTCCCACATGGACATAGTTCAGTTCCCAATCCACGCTGCTAGGCCAGCCAATGAAAGTCACCTCCCAGACATCCCGACTCTCATTTCCACACCCCTTCCCATCAGCTCCTCGGGCTTTCCTCTTCTCCATCCTAGGTCACACTAGGAGCACTACCTTCTGAAGCACTTGGGCCAGGAACTCATTCAGCTGATGGGATGAGAGGTCCTTCAGATCCGCGATGCTGAACGAATTTAAATCCTCCTCTTTGGCCTGAAACAAGCGTTACCAGGTTATTTCTGCTCAGGTGTAATTTCATAATATTTTAGCCTGACGTAGAAGCAAAAATGAAGAAAAACAAATATATTCGCACCCGAGTTTACATGATCCGACATTAAGTTACTACAACCCAAAAGGCGGTTGATTCCTAAAATCCACAGTACTTAAGGAAAGATCGAGCATTCACAGCAGGATGCAGGAACAGTCACCCTCTGCTTTTCAGACACTGTTTGAACCATCAGAAGTACCGTGATTTCCAAAGCAAAGAGACACTACATACAGCATGTCAACTCGTTTATAAGCCAATCTGGTACAGAGAAGACACCTTATAGGCCAAATGAGAGCCTGGCGGGCGCTCCACGGACCAAGATGGCCACTGCTTTCCAGTTGGTTCTTAAGACTTACCACTTGTTTCCTTCGTACACATTCCTTTTTATTTTTACGTGTGTACACGCGTGCGCATGCAGGGTGTGTGTGTGTGTGTGTGCATGCAGGTGTATATGTGTTTGTGTCTGCATGTGGGTGTGTATGTGTTTGTGTGTGTGTGCATGTGGGTGTGGGTGTGTGCATGCAGGTATATATGTGTTTGTGTGTGTGTGTGTGTGTGTGTGTGTGTGTGTGTGTGTGTGTGTGTGTGTGTGTATGCTTGTACTCACTGAGTCTGAACCTATGTGCACACACATGAAGAGGCCAGAGGCTGGCTCTGAGTGTCTTCCCACTCAGTCTCCACTTTCCTGAGGTATGTTCTTTCACTGAGCTGGCCGAGGCCCCGATTCGGCAGTCGAGGCAGCCAGCTTACCCTGAGGGTCCCCCTGTCTCTGCCTGCTGAGCACTGAGATTACAGGAGCAGGCTGCCATATCTGCCTGCCTTTTATGCGGGTGCTGGGCATCCAGACACCAGCCCTCACACCTGATCACACTTTAGCCACTGGGCCACCAGACCCCCTATTTGTATGTATGTGTACAGTCCTTTAATACTTGGGGGAAAGCAGCCATGAAAGCACCCGAGGACGGGACCCTCAAGGTTAACGTCTTCACCGTGACAAACCCTGTCCGCCCCCTCTGATGACTGAAATGTCTGTAATAAACCACATCTGCCTTTCCCTGCTGGGCCCGGAGCAATAGCAGAGCGGAAGTGAGCAGCAGCTTCTGCAGCACCAGGCAAGCGGGAGGGACTTTTCAAATGGACTAAGGGGTTCCTGGAGACTCCTGGAGAGGCTCTGGTTTCCCAGAGACGGCCCTCACTCTTCTCAGTCCGGCACGTCTGTGAGCGAACACACGTGGAACCAAAAGAACAAAGCTCGTGTGCCAAGGTGTGCAACCAGGTTTCTCTCCTGGAATGCAAACAATCAGAGGCCTTTTGAAACATTAAGTTATTAAACTCCCTCCAGCCGAGTTCAACACCACTCCAGGTAAAATGTTCGCAGCCAAGGTACACAACATTAAAGGAAGCTCATTATTAAACTCCCTCCAGCCGAATTCAATACCACTCTAGGTAAAATGTTCGCAGCCAAGGTACACAACATTAAAGAAAGCTCATTATTAAACTCCCTCCAGCCGAATTCAATACCACTCCAGGCAAAATGTTCGCAGCCAAGGTACACATGTGCACACCCGGCCAATTCTCCGAAAGACAGCTACTTAGACGCTCCATTCCCATCACTGCCTTATGAACAGCAGGAGTGAGAGCGCCCCCCCCCTCCCCAACACCACCCAAGATACACGCTGTGGGACTGAAACTCCACACCTCTATTCTGACTGGAGTCTCCACGAAGCTTACGGTTCACAGGATTTTAAATGAGACCCCGATCCTTCCTCCTCTCCCTTCTGTCTCCTTCCTTCCATCCGTCTTTCTTTCCTTCCTTTTCTGACAAGGCCTCCTGATGGAGCTGGCCCTGACTTCACAACCGCCCTGCCTGTCTCCTGCACGCCGAAGCCACAGGGGAGTCACAGAGCTGGGCTAAGTGAGAGACTCTTCCACTGGTCTCTGGCTTCGTTCCCTGTCTTATCACTCTTGTTTTCCTCGTGCCTCTAAGGGTTTTTCTCCCAGTACCTGAAATGCCCGACTCCCATGTCTAATATTCAACATCTAATCTGCTCTGAGTTGCTTTGTTGGGGTGGGGGGTCCTGGCCACTGAACCCAGGGCTTGTGCATGCTAAGGACGTGGTCTGCCACTGGACTGCGTTTCCCGTCCACCGACTTCTTAGCTAGTTAGAAAATCAAACCTCCAAGCTCTCTTCAATGTGTTTCCCTCTGCACTGTTCTAGATGCAAATGCTCATGAACGACTCCTGCTCGCCCCCGAGCTGGCTTTCGTCCCGAAGCTGCCTTCTCCACCTTAGCGTCTCCTGTCCCACCACACTGACAGACTCGTGGTCTCAATGTCAGACCCCGGTCCTTTCATTTACAATTCCAAATCTTCAAAGACCCCACCGCTGCCTACAGGTTACATCTTCAATGCCTGATAAGCATATTTATCTTCCAATCTTGTTCCCCTCTATCGGTTCCTACATTTATGCAACAGTGAATAAAGAAGGATGGTCCTGGGGACATAGGAAAGTAAAAAGAATTCCTGCTCTTGAGGAGCCGACAGTCTGGCGGAAGAAACAGGCAAATAATGAACACAGCCAAAGCTCTCTTTGGCATCAAGTAGCCAGCACCTACCATTCTCTCGGTGAAGTGAACTGCCCATTGTCCAGGCCATGGGAGCAAACATTCATGGCGTGAGCCATTCCCATGATCGGTCCTCGCTCTTCCTACACGTCCCTAGACTAAGCCAGCCAGACACGCTCCTAAATACTTAGGCCGGCTGGGCTGGCTTTATAAACCCTCACCACACAGGTAAGGTGTATGAAATAAGGGTGCCAAAGCAGAAGACAGCTGTGTACGGGGCTGTTCTGATGCGGCTTTTGAACAAACACCTAAACACCCCTCCTGAACCGCAGCATGTCCGTCCCCCACCCTCCTGCCCTCCTTGATATGGATGGGGGCATCTCAGTCCCCACAGGGTGGGGGAATCCCTCTGTTGAGTCCACGACTCCACCTGCCTCTTTCACATGCTGCTCACTGCTCGGCTTAAAAGTAATTTGTGCAGAAATCGATTGTCTTTCATTAAGCTACAGCCAACCTAAAGGCAGGTCCATCTCTGTTTCTTTCACAGTGTGAAGCCCAGAATTCTGTAGGTGGAAGGTTGCCAGGAAACGCCTGCTGCATAAACTTTAAAGATAAATTCCAGAGAGCAATCTCAACACTTGCTGCAATCGTCAAGATAAAACGACTGTTTCGTTTTCTCTGATTTGCCATTCCAGAGTCATCCGGGGTACATGCTCAGTCTGGTCTCCCGAGGCATATATTTTAGCCCACATATGAGGAAACTCCTCTTCAGGAAGTTTTCTAGAAATGAACCACAGCTCGAAACCAGCAGGACCCCTCAGTTCCTCCCGTTCCACAGCTGGCTTTCAACACTCGACCAAGATCATTCAGATTTACCCACAGGCATTTGAAGCACATCTCATGAGTGATGGGGGGGGGGGGCAGGGTGTGTGGGAAGACATTATCGGCCCAGGGAAACAACTTACAAATAAAGTGCCCGCCCCGCCCCCAAAAGACAATTCAGAAAAGAGCCGAAAATCACGCATCACTACTTACAGTGACCCATCTTTGACTTAAGGCAATGCAGGCATTTGTCAGAGTCATATCATAACTGCAAGAATGAAAAACATATTCAAGATTACATTTTGTAAACACACACACCCCTTTGCATAAGTGCAGTTTTATGCTATATAAAATGCCGAAAACTTAAAATTTCTTTAAAGATAAAGAGCTCCTGAGTGCTAGTGTAGGAAGTTCACTTGACTCATCTGAGAATTCCCAGATCCAAATGGGGTACCACACTGGACAGCACATGAAGAAAGCCCTGGCTGTCCTTCACAGAGAACACACAAGCATCTCAGCGCAGCCGTCACACACCCAAGAAGGACTTGGGACGGGGGTCAGCAGAGCACACTTGGCATCAGCAGCGCCGGGCACCCAGGACAGCACACGGAACACCAGATCCCCATGCCCAGGGCTTTTACTTTTGGGTTGTGCCAAACTTTTCATCACCCAGTAAATCTACAAGCAGGCTAGGTAACAGGCACTGACCCCGAGGCCAGACTTGAGAGTCCCAAGTCACCATGTGAGAAATTCATTCCTTTATGGACGGGTGGGGTTAACCATTAAGCAAAACAAGCAATGTCGGTATGTGTGTGCGACTCGAATGTCATTCTTGCAAACAGCCCTCTTTATCTAAACATCAAGCCTCTGCTGGGAAATGGTTATCAGCGACAAGAGATACCCTCCCGCTGAGGGTTTTTCTATTCTTCTCTTCTTTTCTTGGGAACGAACGGGGAGTCCATTCACAATTCTTCCTCGTCAGCAGTAAATAAGAATTGTAACTGGCTGCCCCTGGACTCTGGTAGAAAGTACGTACAGCCCGAGTGCTCTGAGTTTGAATCTGAAATGTCCCCCAAAGCCTCCTGGGTTGAAGGCTTGGTCCTTGGCTGGTGTGCTATTTAGAAGTAACTGGATTATGAGGATACTAACTTCGTCCACAAACAAATGGGCTGTTAGGAGGGGAGGCCAAAGAGGAAGTGGATCTCTGCCTCTCTCTCTCTCTCTGTCTGCCCCCAGGACCACCTTCTCTTGTGTTCTACTTCATCACAGACAGAACCATGGCCCCAGACAAAAGCAGGAGCCAAACCAGGTCTTCTCAAATCATGTCAGGAATTTTGTCCAGCAAAGGCAGCTGGGTAACCACAGGGCCAAGCAGTCAGGCTGTGGATGGAGGAAGTGAGATCAGAGGTCATCCACTCCCCAGGCTGCAAGACACCTTCTCCTCAGCACAGAGTTCTTTAAGATTTATTTTTATTTATTTTTTTTTTTTTGGTTTTTCGAGACAGGGTTTCTCTGTGTAGCTTTGCGCCTTTCCTGGGACTCACTTGGTAGCCCAGGCTGGCCTCGAACTCACAGAGATCCGCCTGGCTCTGCCTCCCGAGTGCTGGGATTAAAGGCGTGCGCCACCACCGCCCGGCGCAAGATTTATTTATTATGTATACTGGCATCAGATCTCAATACAGATGGTTGTGAGCCACCATGTGGTTGCTGGGAATTGAACTCAGGACCTCTGGAAGAGCAGCCAGTGCTCTTAACCTCTAAGCCATCTCTCCAGCCCCCAGGATCGATTTCTTCAACACCAAGACAGCGGGACAGGTTTGGTTGGTGTCTTTCTTAGTGTTCTGAAACTTCCTTCTTGGTATGGTTGGCTGAATGAAAAGTTAAGGATTAGCTCAGG
Source organism: Peromyscus maniculatus bairdii (assembly GCF_049852395.1). NCBI lineage: Eukaryota > Metazoa > Chordata > Mammalia > Rodentia > Cricetidae > Peromyscus > Peromyscus maniculatus. The sequence goes on along the minus strand of NC_134869.1, from coordinate 18,715,605 downwards.
AAGAGGAAGTAATTCCTGCTCAAGACAACGCCCCGGGGAAAGTTATGTGCAAACCAGCCTTGAGCGTTGCTCTCACGGCATGTACGGTGCAGCCAAAGGAACAATGTTTAGTCATACAAACACAAAGCTGTGTGACTTTGCACATAGCACCAAGACACTCTCAAATGCAAGATCTGACCTGCGCCGAGGTCAAGAGACACCTCCATGAGGAAGTGCTTCCTAAGCGGAAGCTGGAATTATCTACATAGAAGTGTGAGTGTCTGGGTACGAAGCTTGAAGGAGTGTGGCGAGTCTGAGAGACCCTAGACTAGCAGCCTGACCGAAGCAGAGGGTGTGGAATGTTGGGAGCCATGGAGTCCCTGTGAACGAAAGGATCTGGCCTCAGCCCAAGGACAGAAGAGCACCAGAGAAGATAGCTAACAAGAGAACGGATGGGCACAGTTGCAGGGGTTCGCCGTTGTTTATTATGAAAGGGTCTCTGTTGTGCAGCCTTGGATGTCCTGGGACTCATCACGTAGACCAAGCTAGCCTCCAAGGCACAGAGATCTGCCTGCCTCTGCTTAGGTTTTTAAATGTCACGCTTAAGTTTTTAAATGTGTACTCCAGCTCTCTGTACACGCGGGTACAGAACGAGGCCAGAAAACATCAGACACACAGCTTTAGGGAGCACAGCTGTCTTCCAGGAGGGAGAGCTGACGTGTCAGCGAACGTGAGTGGAGCAGGGGAAGTGGAGAGGAACGGAGGATCTGAGGGACATTTAAACACACACAGATGTCAGGAGCGCTGACGTCCGAATCAGAGGATGCGGAGTCAGCCCATCTCTTCTGACCACACTCTTAGTACTCGCCTAACCACTTCCTTCTCAACCTCAACTCTCGAGAGGCTTTTCAAACACACATGACCATGACATCTGTTTTCTACCTAACTTCTGATGCTCAGCCCCGTACCTCAATCAAACTGGGTTGTTTACTGGGAGAGTAGCTGGTAGGACTCTCCATGATTCAAAGGAAGGGCAACCAAGAGCTGAAACATCCTCACACAACTCCTGAAGTCTAGGGTGCAGCTCCCTGACGCCAGGGAGGTGTTTAGTAGACGACAGGGGAGGCAAGACTCCAGGGTTTCAGTGCTTACTATGAGTCACGCAATTTTGGACAAAGCACTTAGGTTAGCCTACTGATCTAAGTTCCCACTTCTGGAAATAGGGAAGATAACTTGTAATAATATAAGAATATAATACTTGCCATTTTCCTTACTGAAAACGTGTGTGTGTATGTGTGTGTGTGTGTGTGTGTGTGTGTGTGTGTGTGTGTGTGTGTGTGTGTGTGTGTGTGTTTTAGAACAGGTCTTGCTATACAACCCCAACTGGCCCTGGGCTCATAATCCTCCTGCCTCTTCCTCCTCCTGGGGCTGGGGTCAAAGGCAGCCATCATACCTAACTTTCACAGAAGCTTGCTCTTTCTGACGTCCCTCACCACCCTCATGTGGAAACTTGGCACCCAGTACCACTCCCAATCTGTTCAACAGATCTGTTTGTAAACTACGGAAATGGCTTTTGGCTTCAGGGGAAAGGTCTAGAAACCTAAGCCCCTTGTTCTTTTTGCTGACTGGTAACAGTTTAAGAAAAGCATATGGTCCTTCCAGGTACTCGGAAAGTGTGTCCAGCCTGCAGCCCTCAGGCCACGGGCCCCAAGATGGTTATGCCTGCAGCCTAAGACATCTGTAGACGAGTATGCCGTGCGGCAATAACCAAAGGTTGGATGCCCTTGGATTAGGAGAACGAAGGCAACGTGTTAGCAGGCGAGAGCTTACTTTGGTTTGACCGGAGGCAGGCCAGGAGAATAGAGCCAGGCATTCCAGTCAACTTGATTGAGAAGATCCACCTGTGAAGAGGAAGAACACCCAGTTCTGACAGGATGACTTTTTCTCGGGTCAAAACAAACAAATGAGCAACTGCAAACTAAGCTGTAAGGAATCAGACATACAATTAACTCTACTTCGCCACATCACGGTAACTTCTCAATCTCATTACTTCTTAAAATTAATACCAAGCAACAGATCATCATCATCGTGTCTACGTCTGGAATACAATGTGACATTCTGACATCTGTGGAGTCAAATCTAGCTCATTAACATAAACTTAAGAGTCATTACTAGTGTTCTGAATGAGAATTAAAACAGATCAACCAAGTCTCACGGCAAATTTGGAACCAATAGCATGATTAAGTAATTCAAGTGGCCTAGCAAATAGTTTAGAGAGATACACTGGGCATTAAAAATAAGAGGGATTTAAAACCAACCTTATCTTTAAAGTGGGAATACAGGAAACCCTTCCAGTCGTCCGTGGTCACACTCTTGTACGAGAATTTCTCAACATAAGCCTTTAAGAATCCTAGAAACACCTCTAGGAAGAAGAGAGGGAAAGAAAAAAATTAAAAGAAACCCATACACAGAAAGGCAATCCCTGCTCTTTCTTGTGGTTGCCACTGTTCTAGTAACCACAGAACGACGGAGATCACTCAAGAGGGCCATGGAGAGCTTCGACCGTGAAAGGATGTCCAAGAAAGGAGGTAGGTCTCAAGCTGGGCCTTTGAAGTCTATGGGAGTCAACGCAGGGGAGAAGGGAAACTCTTCCCAGGCCAGGATAACGTAATGAAGACACAGTGCAAGAATAACCCACGTTCTAAAAATAACCCTCATATGATGAGAAAGGAGGAGAGTAAGAGCCGACAGTCAGCATGGAAGGAGAGGTGCCTTCCAAGTCAATCAACAGAGGGGACCCCTCTCAGGCCATCAGTACGAGGTCACGTAAAGTCATCACAGCTATGTAAGACAGTCTCATGATAGCATTCAAAATAGGAGATGGAGCCGGGCGGTGGTGGGGTGCGCCTTTAATCCTACCACTCTGAAGGCAGAGGCAGGTGGATCTTAGTGAGTTCGAGGCCAGCCTGGTCTACAGAGTGAGATCCAGGACAGGCACCAAAACTACACAGAGAAACCCTGTCTCAAAAAACAAACAAAAGTATGAGATGGAATCATGTGCGCTGAGCTTTAAGAATTAAAAAGACAGATACAGGGCTGGGCGGTGGTGGCGCACACCTTTAACCCCAGCACTCGGGAGACAGAGGCAGGCGGATCTCTGTGAGTTCGAGGCCAGCCTAGTCTACAGAGTGAGTTCCAGGACAGCCAGGACTGTTTCACAGAGAAACCCTATCTAGAAAACCAACCAACCAACCAACCAAACAAACAAAAAAGACAGATACAGTCAAACTCTTGCCTGAGGGGCCTACGTTCCAAGACTCCAGCAGATGGCTAAAACTGCACACAGTACCAAATCCTACTGCACTACTGTTTTCCATAAGGACAGACCTACGGTCACACTGAATTCATCCATGTGGCATGGGAAGAGGTCAAGAACAATCCCTATAGTCAGGAAGCAGAATCATTACAATACACTGTGATGAAAGTCACATGGATGGTACCCCTCTCCAAACACTCTAAGCCCCCCGGGTTTCTCAGGAGCCCCGCTGAGGCATCACACACTTGAGTTCTAGGAATGCTTGTTCTATTTACTGGAGGCCACAAAGATGAAGGGCGTTGGCGATTCAGATATTCAATAGTGGAGCCACGAGCGAAAAGGGCAGTCTTGAGTTAACAGGGGGGGGGAAATCATAGGCTGAGTTCTTAAGACCTACAGTCAAGCCGGGCGGCGGCGCACGCCTTTAATCCTGGCACTCAGGAGGCAGAGGCAGGCGGATCTCTGTGAGTTCGAGGCCAGCCTGGGCTACCAAGTGAGTTCCAGGAAAAGGCGCAAAGCTACACAGAGAAACCCTGTCTCGAAAAACCAAAAAAAAAAAAAAAAAAAAAAAAAGAAAAAAAAAAAGATAAAAGATAAAAGAAAGACCTACAGTCAAGACAAAGCTTACTATAGCTGAGTTCACATCCATGAAATCTTGAAAAAATAATTCCAAAGAACGCCAGTAACTGCAGTGGCAAAAAGTGAACCCACAGCTAAGGAAAGACGAGTACAGGATCCCTGACTGTGTTATTAAAACCTTTATGTGTGTGTGATTGACTGTTCATCTATACCCAGAGTAAGATCTGGAGCCACACATCAATCTGCTAACGGGGTGACCCCGGGGCTAGGGAGGGGGCGCGAGAGTTCTCATTTATCACTCGTGAACTTCTGGATTATAGAAGTTTGTCAATGGGTAGACGCTATTACCCTAACTCTTCAAGTATAATGGGATTAAAAATAAAAAAGTCAAGCCATATTATACAGAATAAGGGGTTGTGTGGAGTTTTGTGGATATAGGCAGTAACAGAAAGCAATACAGAGGTCTCCAGCAGAATGAACTGGAGGTACAAAAATGAAGAGACACCGTTTACAATTCATCTCTAGTCTTCACATCACCCTCCACAAGAAAAAACATGAAACCAAACCAAAGCACACCGGCCAGACACTGCCAACTACTTACCTGGTCCACCAAGAAGCTGCTCAAGGTAGAAGAGCAAGGCGAAGCCCTTCTCATAGGGAATGGAAGAGTAGGCTACATCAGGGTCCACATCCTTCAGATCAACCACGAGCTTGGTGAAGGGATGGGACTCCCCAAAGGTTTTTATCTGCAACCCAATGAATAAAACGAGTGTTCTCACAGGAAGAGGGACGAAACTGTGCCAGCACGCTAGCAAGGAAGTCCTGCTTCACTCAGGGCCGTTAACAGGCTTCTAAGAGCTTAGCGACTGGAAACACAGAACGTTGCTATCACTCGTGGAATCTAACTATAAGGAGGGCAAGATGGGTCTCCACTATTTCTCACTAATAACAGGTTTTACTTTGATGCGATAACTAGAGAGATTCAAAGCTTGAGCTACAAGTTTAGATTTGGGAGACAGCATTTGAAAATTCACAAGCAGCCCACATAAATTTCAACGAAATAATCAGCTACGTTAACAGCAAAGAACCTAGGATGTGTTCCTCAGCTCCCAGTTTGGACCAAGACATGAGTGGCATGTGTCAACAGACTTATCAAAGGGTAGCTGCTTCCTTTTGCACACCTGTACTATGGCTTCCTTGTTGCTAACAAGGACACTTTATAAACCCAGTCTGTGTGGACTAGTCAACGTTAGGTGAATGCTTCTAAAGGCCCGTCTCACTCACCGTATTCTGTAACTCTCCCCATCCTCCCAAAGCATGGAAGTGTCTGAACTTCTCCCCAAACAATCGTCCACAAATGTGGCGCTCCAAGTAGACAGTATGTCCTTCGTTTAACCTGAAAAGGAATGAAAAATGGGCACTGTCCCAGCGGAGAGGACACAGCATTTTAACCGAGCAGGTGTTTTCCGTTTGCTCTTCTTAGGGAGGAGAGCATGCATCGTGGCCCGCACATCTCAGCCCCTGCTGCCTGGAGGAGCCTGAGCAGTCACCAGAGACAGTAACAAGCCCAGGCAAGCAGCCGGCAGCACAGAACAGTGAGCAGTAATTTTGTTTTTAACAAGTTCACGTGTTAAAATGAGGCAATGTCAGAAAGTAAGGAGCAAGAATGAACGGTACCCCTAGATTGGATCTACCACCGTGACAGGTGTTGCAGAATCTTTGAAAACGCTGTGTATCAGGGTGACCATAAGGAAAAGAAACAAGATGTACACAGGAAACAGTGGGGGCAAGAGGGAAATGAACCATAGCAACCAATACAAAAAAAAAAAAAAAAAAAAAGGAAAAGAAATCATACCAAAAGTGATCCCAAGTCTTGTTAGTTACTAGGTTTCCTGTCCAGCTGTGAGATATCTCATGGGCAATAACCTGAGGGAACAGCATTAAGTGATGAGTGGTCAGATCCATCACCTTGCCCGAGAACAAGTCCTTATTTAAACATATGCTTTTAAATTCACATGACTTCATGTTTTTAAAAACATATTCAGGGAATAACTCATTTCAGGGAAAAAATGGAATTTAACTGAAAACCAACAATGTATAGAATACTTTAAAGGATTAGAAACAACTACCACCAAGAAAAAATTAAATCAAATAAACACGTAAGTCAATTAAAGTATTTCATACACAGGAAATAACAATATTTGTTTTTATGATCATGTATCATTCATATCTAGCCACACTTTCCTTTAATCTATTAAACCTAATTACTAAAGAAGAGGACCAACCCAGTTTTATTTTACAGTAATAGCTTCCTAGTGATACAGTTTGTATTCTAAAACCTTCTGGAGGGTTAAGATTATAAAAAAAAGTTTTCACTTACATTGGAGAGTGACTTGTCACCTGCCTGTAAGAAAGAAAAAAAATCTTAGTATTTCCATCATCAGACAACAGACTGCAGCTGAATGCCACCAGCTTCTCAGACACTGGCCTGATGGCCACTGTATGTTTACTGTGGTACTTAATGGGTTCCAGAGACAGGGATTCAGAAAGCAGAAGTAACTGGGCATGGCAGTGCACGCCTTTAATCCCAGCATTCGGGAGACAGAGGCAGTGGATCTCTGTGACTTTGGAGCCAGCCTGGGCTACAGAGTGAGTTCCAGGACAGCCAGGACTACACAGAGAAAACCTGTCTCTAACAACAAAATAAACAAACAAAAACAAACAAACAAAAAAACACAAACAGATAAAGCAAAAGTTGCATTCTTCTTTCCCTAACCACAAAAAACTTTTCAATACAGGTAGGGCTAATAGGCTTCTCTCTAATTCTAGAATATGCTTCCCATGTCCATCTTGTATACCTAATCACTTTCTCTGTCTTTTTTTCTAGTGCATGTGTACATGTCTATGGGTGCATGCGTACACATGCACGTGCCTGTGCAGGCCCAAGGCTCTTCCACTGTTTCTTTTAAAGTGAGTCAGGGTCTCTCAATCAAACAAACCCAGAACTCGGTTATGGAGAGGCTTGCTAGGCAGTTTGCTCAGGGGATCTCAACTCTGCTTTCTGAGGCTGGAATGACAGGCAAGCAGTACTGACGTGGGTTTCTGCAAGTCTGAGCTCTGGTCCTCACAAGGACTATAAGCACTGAACAACCCCCTAGTCCCTCCTTTCTTATAACTCACAACACAGTAAGGAAAATTTATACGGCCCAACGTGTTCTATGGTGTATCCCAGTCTACTTATTTAGTTGCTAATTAAGTCCTTGCTTGATTCTCAGTAGGAGTCAAAGTAGCTTACAGGTCTATAAAACAGTCATATGTGGTAGGCTGATCTTCTCCTACATGCTGGGCAATGAATTTTTGCTTGACTAGTACCTGACTGCAAGGTATAAATGATGTGGCTCCTTTGTCTAGAGACATAATTCATCAAAGGATTGCTGTCGCATGGCGCTGCCCCCTTGATGTTTCAAAATAGCCTAAATATAATATTCCCTTTCCCCAACCAACGGCCACATCACTCTCCTTTGAAAAGTGAAATTTCGATAACCACAACCAGTCATAAAATTAGAAACAGGGTTATAGGAACAAGAGAAATAGATGAAAAAATATTACTAGGAGTCTAAGGTTCTTCCCATCTGTGTGTGTGTGTGTGTGTGTGTGTGTGTGTGTGTGTGTGTGTGTGTGTGTGCATGTTCATATGTGAGCATGTAGAAGCCAGAGGACAACCTTGGCTGCCATTACTTAAGCACTACCTACCTTGGATTTTAAGACGGTGCTTCTCACTGGCCCAGGATTCATCAAGAAGGCTAGGGTGACTGGCCACTGAACCTCAAGGATCTGCCTGTCCCTACCTCCCTAGTCCAGGATTACAAGTGTGTACAGCCACATTCAGCCTTTTCACATGGCTTCCGGGAGGTCAAACTCAAGTCCTCAAAGTGTACAGCAAGTACATTATCCACTGAGCTATGCTCCACCCCCTCACCAAGGTTTATATTTGAGATCTCCGTTTCGGATGAAGATATACTTCTTACCAGTAGAGTAGGAGTTACGAATGTGAGACAAGGGTTCTCCATGCCGCCGTAAGGGAAGGACGGGGGCAGGACCAATAGATCGTACTGCCCCCACACATAGGGACCTCCCAGATCTTCTGCGATCTGAAGCATAGATTCAGTCTGAAAAATGAATGCATACGTATCTCCTCTTAATGGTCACAACAGTAATTCCCTGAAATTTTGCAAATAGCTTTCTGTGAAGTTTGCAAGCTAGGAATCTTTACTGGAATGATAAACAGAAAGCAGCAACCACAGACGCACAGGGCCTGTGCTTGACCTAGCACTCAAACCTTAAATCTCCTGTCTATCACAATTATTGGGAAGGTTCTGTACGACCAACCTCAGAAAATTCATAAGCAGATTTTTCCACCTGCTCCTTCTCGGACCACACCAGAGTTCTTGGACCAATTTGCCTGCAAAATGGAAAAGCTTCGTCAAAAAAAAAAAAAAAAAAAAAGTCAAGTCAATTACTCACCTGGTTCTAGGAAGGGCCTAGACATCTTGTAATAACAAACCCTTACGAAATAAGACCAGAATGACCATGTGCTCACCAAGAGCGATAAGGCCGAGCACCCTGAGATAACAAACCCGCTGTTAAACATACAGCAATAGCTTTATCTGTTAACTCCCCGTGAGGCCCAGTCCAGGTTCAAGGAAAACCGGGGCATGACATGGAGGTTAGCTTCCGGGCTCCGTGCTAAGACCTCTGGGGATATGGGCTACTCTCTCAATCCCAGAATGCGGAAGCCCAGTCAGAGATTGAACAACAATAACAACAACAACAACAACAACAGTCCTAGAATAGGGAGAGATTACACACTTGGTTATGCTGGACACCATGTTAAGAAATCAACAGGTAAAGCAAGTAACAGAGATGACCCTCACGGACATCATTCAAAACAAATAAACTGGCCGGCAAAAGGCACCCGCTGCGTTCTATTTATATGAAGTAACTAGCAGTCACACTGCAGGCATGGAGACAGGACAGTTGCAGGATGGGGATGCTTACGTGGGGGACAGGGTTTCAGTTCTGCAAGATCTGTTTCGCAACAAGGTAGCTATATTTCACACTACCGAGCCCCACTTAAAAATGGCTAAGACTAACATCCGTGTGATTTTTTACCATCATTATAAAAACAAAAAGAAATCACACATTATAACCATGCATCATCACTTCAGCTTAAAATGTGGTTACACCAAGTCCCCAAAGAAGATTTTGTCATGGTACTCTACCACAGTTGACAACAGTCTCTAGAACATTCCTTCTAAACTTATTCTCCAGACATTTACTGTGAAGATTGAGGAGTATCTGGAGAATTCATTAAAATATAAATTTTGGTTTAGAAGCTTGAGAGAAGGCCCAAACACTTGCATTTTTTTTTTTACTTTTAAAATTATATTATTATTATGTGTGCGCACACACACATCATACACACACACACACACACACACACACACACACACAAGTCGCAACGCACATGTGGAGACCAGAAGACAACTCTGTAGAGCTGGATTTCTCTGTCCACCTTACTCCAGCGATTGACCTCAACACTTCAAGGTTTGCCTCAAGAGCCTTCACCCAGATTTGCATTTCTGTGAACTACCAGGCTGTGGTCTGTAGACCAAGCTGTGAGTGCGACCCAACAAAAATTTAGCAAGGGTCACAAAAACACACACATTATGATGAAACCTGGAATTTTTTCATAGCCATATTTTGTTTACAAAGCAAAACTAAACTAATTTCAATAATATTTATTTGACCCAGTAGATCCAAAGTATTATTTAAACACAGTAGGTATACAAATTATTAAGGGAACATTTTACATTTCCATATAGTTTTCTGAAATGCAGACTGTATTTTTATTTATAGAGCATGGCAGTTTGGATGAGTTGTGTTTCAAATGCTCAACGGCTTCATGAAACCACAGCTTACAGACAACACAGTGCTTGGTCTTAAAAGGTCTTACATGGTCTTAAAAGGAACAAGACATAGGCCCTGGCTTGGACAGGTCTAACTGTATGACCGAGCAAGTTCCTAAAAACTCTTGAGTATCGGTTTCTTCTTGGTAAAATGAGAACAACAGTCATAGGTACCTGAGCTAAGGAGTCAACGAGATACATGCATTGGAATGGGCGTTCATCGCTAGCTGCTGTAACAATCATACTATCGTTTATTGAGCGCTTCCTACAGGCCTGGAGCTTTCCATCCTTTGAAGTGTATTCCTTCCCTTTTCCAGAAGAAGGAAATGAAACTCAGAGGCAGTGAGCGATCCAAAGACGAGCTATCCAACCTGGCTCTGGGTTGCCTGACTTCTCTATCAAGTCCACACTCTTAGCAACTAAAAGACGATGGTTATTATAAACATTCCAATTTTCAGTTGTCTAGAAGTAAGAACAGAGTCGGGAGGAGGGCTCAGGCAGAAAAGTGCTTTGCCTAGCAAGTACAAGGACCTGAATCCTAGAACCCATGTAAAAACATGGAGTATGGTATTGTGCGTTTGTAACCCCACCACTGGAGAGGTGGAGGCAGAGGATCACGTGACGCTTGCTCGCCAGCTAGTTCAGCCTAACTGTAGAGCTTCAGGCCAATAAGTAGACTCAAGGAGGTGGACAGCGTCTGAGTATGACAACTGAAGTCATCCACTGATCTCCACACACATGCACAAGTGTGTGCACATGAAAACACACACACACACACACACACACACACACACACACACACACACACACACACACACACACGGACCTGCCACATATACATACACACAGAGATAAAAATTTGAAATAAACTGGGTGTGGTGGCGCACGCCTTTAATCACAGCACTTGGAATGCAGAGCAGGTAGATCTCTGAGTTCAAAGCCAGCCTGGCCTACATAGCGGGTTCCAGGCCTGCCAGAGCTAGAGATTGAAACTCTCTACAAAACAAAACAACCAACCAAACAAAAGAGCACGTTGGCTATTGATAAAACTTTAATCAAAAATACCCTATCTCTGTACTATTTCTAGGATTCCAACGGCTTTATAGATCTTCCTCATTCCCCGCAGCCACCTAGGGGGCTGGAGAGGCAGATTATAATTTCCAGGAGAAGGAAATGGAAAACATGAGACATGCGTTGTTCGAGCTCACATCTGATTCCTGTCTCAGTCTGAAGGCAAGAGTGCGCTTATTTTACATTTGGAAAATTGAAGGTGTAACAGTCAAGACTGTCATCAAAATAACTTGTCTACAATTTATAATTCTATTTGAACTTCTAAAGCTGTCAGCCCGACATCTTGGGCAATACACAATGCCCGTCGACCCATCAACCCTGCCTGGGAGGTCAACTTGTCTATGGTTTGATCTTTTCATAAACCGCAGAATTTGCGCAAAAGCTCACCTGCTTTCTAAAGCTCCGACGACTAAGGCGATCAGATAGCACGGTATGGGCACCTAGAGGAGAAAAACACAAGCTACATCAGTGAGGAGACCCGATAGTTCAGATTTAAAATGATGCAATTCCCCTTTAAATCTCCAAGTGTTACTATGAAGCACTGTCCTGTGGTCCCTTCTCAAACAGATCTACTTTTAAGGGGCAGATAGTTCAAATGTATGATACAAAAACACTTCAAAACATCCATTTCCCTTTCATTCTACAAAAAGGAAGGCCAATGACATGCAAAAAACCAGGACTGCACAAGTTTAAACGGGACATTAGGCATTTTTCAAAAAGTAACCGCTAAGTACACAGGCACTTCTCCCTTATATTTTCGGATTTTTTTCCCTCCAACTTTTAAAACGTTTCCCGCCTTAATTCCTTTATGTTTTAAACCAGCAATAAGGAGGTGCCAAAGCTATGATAACACAGGTCCCAAAAGGAAGCAACATCGTCCACTGTGAAGACAATTAATAAACCATGTCTCACAAGTATACACAGATAGTCCCTTCTGTCCGCTCAAGGTCAGAGATGCAAGCTAGGTTCATTCCCAGCGGAGTCAGAACTTTAACCTACAGGGCGGCAACACTGTTCTTCTCTGGTAACGCCTCACGTACAGATGCTCCTACCAGTCACAGCGCACACGGAGGTGAGGATGAAGACTAAGAGTAAGAACAGGAAGCCTACTGGGACTGGATCCAGGAAGTGCAGTCGGACACTCCCAGCCATACCTAGTGAGCAACCTCTCTGTAAGTGCATCAAGAGGGCAGAGGGCTGCTTTTGAAAGTCTACCCTGTTTCCAGATTCCCAGGACAGGTGCCGGTGCCTTGAAGTTCACTACCAACCGAGGCAGAGCGTTGGTATCTGATCATCTGATCTTACCCTCTGGTTGAATCTGTAGATCTTCCTGCTGGGGTCTTCTGGGTCAGGCGCTTCTCCGTCGCGGATTGCACTCATGAGAGCCACCAATTCTTTTGGGACAGACACCTAGTCCGAAGGGGGGAGAAAAATCACTTCTAAAGTTGAGGGTCTACGCATCTTAAACTAGACATGTCAGATGATTTTCTTGCCACCTAGTTTTGTAAATGGGATCAGCAACGTGGGAACACATCTTAGCAATGAAATGTGATGAGTCTTTCCATTTACCAGGACTAGTAAGGGCAGGGTTTGGGGAGAAACTATATTAGAACATCAGTTTGCTAGCTACTAACTGCAGGGACTTGGGTGGGTAATCTCCCCGAGCCTCAGTTTCCCCACCAAAATGGGCAAAATGTCACAGGTTGAGACTGACCAGCAGCACCGTGAATAAAGACTGCCATCAACAACTGTTCCCTTCCATGCCCCCAACAAACTCAAAAGACGATATACTCGTGGCAGGGCAGAGGATGTGGCTTTGGCCATCTTACATTTAGAACTTGGAGACACAAACAGTATTTTCTGAGGGGAGGTAACTACAACTTTGGCTGAAAACCATGTGCTGTGTGGGATAATGCTTTTTGTACACTGGTTTAATAAAATACTGATTGGCCAGTAGTCAGGCAGGAAGTACAGGCAGGATAAGCAGACAAGGAGAATTCTGGGAAGAGGAAGGCTGAGTCAGGAGATACCAGACCACCATCTAGGGAACAGCATGTAATGGCACACAGATAAAGCCACAGAAAACATGGCGACATATAGATGAACAGAAATGGGCTGAGTTTAAGTGTAGGAGCTAGTCAGTGGTAGGCCTGAGCTAATGGCCAAGAAGTTATAATTAATATACGCCTCTGTGTGTTTACTTGGGTCTGAGCGGCTGAGGACCAAGTGGGACACAGGAAAACTTCCAGCTACAACCATGAAATCATTTTCTCTGGAAATCACAAAACGGAGGGTCACTGATGTGTGTCCCTTAGCCTTGGAATCCTGAACACCCGAGTGTTAGTGGTCTAACAAATACACACCCTAGCACAAGTGTGACTTGCCTCTCCTTGCACAGATCAGGCTCCGTACTATATCAAAGACGGAGTCGATCAGCAGGGGTCAGTTTTACCTCCTCTGCCATCTAGGTCATGACACATTTGTGGGCCAACAGTGGCACTCAGACACTGACAGGCAGTTCATGACCGTCATTCGGACTTGCTCAAAGTCACACAGTTTGGTGGTAGAGAAGATTCCAGAATCTGGAGGTCCCATGCCTCCAAGCATAATATTCTATAGCACTAGAAAAGTGTGTTCGGTCCTAGAGAGACTGGGGAATGAGCAGCTCCCATGAGTGAACACTGGTCTTCGTTTTATTTGCTTGGTCTAAGGAGGCCCAGCCTCTGGAACGGTGTTCATGAACTATAATCCAACCCCCCAAAGGATTAGCAGGACCAGTGACAGAGGAGGACACACACAGAGATAGATCGGGAGATGCTGCCTGGGGCATCTACACCTGGGCATCAGAGCTGCAGAAGGCATTCTTAGGAAAAATCATCTTCAATTCTTACTTCAGATCCAGAATTTTAATTTCTTTTTTAACATGAGGATAATACGATTTCCCTTTTTCACACTTACAATGTTTAAAAGTACCTTTCTATTAGAGATTCAAAATGATGTCCACAGACCCAGTAGGATCCTATTAAGTAACTATTAACACTAAATATTAAGAAAATAATTAAGGAACACTAATATGAAGTAAATATCAACACTATTCCTATCTCTGAAGCTCGGATCGGCTCCGTTTGTCATCCACACCACCTTTAGTTAATTCAGTTACCGGTTGTGACGCTTACCTCCGCGGTGTAGGTCAGCTTCACGGAAGGAGTGTCTTGGCATGGGAGGACTGCTCTGCAGTGGATGGCCTGGGGGGAGGGAGAGAAAAAGGACAGCTGCCCCTCTTCTCACAGGGTCTTGTATAATATTAGAAGGACCAGCCTCAATATTATACATCCCAGGGGCTCAGGAGAGAGAACTACTAACGGCGAGGACTATTATCAGGAAATAGAATCTCAGCACACTGAGCTCTATCATCCACTTGCTTTAATTCCTCTGGCATAACATCCTTTATACACAGCTTCAGTTCTGTTCTCATGTCTAGCTCCTTTCTTGCCTGATTTCTCTCTATATTTATCTACTGTGCCCTCTAGGTTCTATCTTAATTCCTTCATCTAGTTCTTCTAAGTTCTCATCTGTCTAGTTCTTTCCCCCATCAGCTCCTCTCCCATCTCCTTCTCTCTCATCTGGCTCTTCCTCATCTTGTTCTTCTCCATCTGGCTCGTCCTCATCTTCCATCTTGTTCCTCTAGTACTCTCTTTTAGCCCTTCAATCTAGTTCTTTCCCATCTCAGTTTGTTCCTCTCAAGTTCTTACCCATCTAGTTCTTCCATCCTCTTTTCTCTTCTCTCTCTGCCCTGGAAGTCCCGGTATACAAAGGGAGGGTCCGAGCTAAATTGTGTAAAGCTATTACTTAACGTCCACCTCTCCTAGCCGGTGTCTCCTTGTGGAATTTACTGTAAGTCAGGAGAGTTGCATGTGGGCTGTTATCATTGTTAGTCCTCGGAAGTTGGGCACCCCCCTGGGCGGTGTCTCCTTGTGGAATTTAAGTCAGGAGACTTGCTGGTGGGCTGTTATCATTGTTAGTCCTCGGAAGTTGGGCGCCCACCTGAGTGGTGTTTCCTGTAGTCCTTGAAAGTGGCTAAGGGAGATATCTGATTCCAGAGAAAGCCTTTCCCTGAGGCTGTTCTCCAAATACTTGGAATGTGTATGTCCAGAGAGTGATCGGTCTATACTGTTAGCCCTTCTTAGGGAAAAGTCAATTGGGAAATCTATGAAGGCACACATGATTTTCATAACAGAAGACAGCTGAAACATAACAAGCCAAGTAACACCAAAAACTCCTTGGGATTTGGCTTCCTCTGGAGGAATTCCCTGATTCCTCCAGGTAGTGACTTTGCCATAACCAGCTGAGTTCTTAGGATATTCCTGCGGCCCACAGCAACAGATCAACTCTACAGAAACAACTAAGATCACAGCATTGGTCTCACAAAATCTTTCTAAAGATTAATACAGTTTTTGTATCTCATGAGATCTTTTAGAGTAGCAAGAAGCAAAACTAGATCTGTGGGTTTAAAATAATCAGATCTCAGGGCTGGGAAGCCTGAGGACCTGGATCTGGATCCCAGCACCCATGTCTGTCTGTCTGTCTGGCTTTTCCGGTTCTTGTTTTGATTTTGTAAAGCCCGTCCTGCTGCACAATCCTATAACCCTCTGCTGGGGAGGTGGAGGCAGGAGGATCACTGGACCTCACTGGCTTGTCAGTCTAGCTGGTGAGTTCTGGGTTCAACGAGACACAATGTATCAAAAAAGGATGGTGAGAGACTGAAGACACCTGATGATAACCTCTGGTTCCCGTACACATGGGTACACCACCACCACCACCATCACCCCCTGACATCATACACATGTACACAACACCCCCATGTACACACACACCATATACATGTATATAACACCCCCACATGTACACATACAAAGAACCCCTAACATGTACATACACATACCATACATATGTATACAATACCTCTACATGTAAACACACACACACACACACCATACACATGTATGCAATAACCCCACATGTACACACACACACCATCCACATGCATACAACACCCCCCACATGTACACACATACTAAACACATGTATGTAACAACCCCGACATACACACACACACACACACACACACACTGAACACATCACCACAACAAGGGCAAACAGACTTAAAGTCTCTCACTTCACATCTACAGGATTCCTTAAAAACCCAATCTTGCCAGGCGGTGGTGCACACCTTTAATCCCAGCACTTGAGAGGCAGAGGCAGGAGAATCTCTATGAGTTCAAGGCCAGCCTGGGCTACAGAGCGAGATCCAGGACGGGCACCAAAACTATACTGAGAAACCCTGTCTCCAAAAAACAAACCCAACCTGGAGGGACTGAGAGATGCATTAAGAAGCACCTGTCAATCCTGCCGAGGACACAGGTTCAGATGTCAGCAGCTACATGCCAACTAACAACTGTCTATAACTACAGTTCCAGAAGATCAAACACTCTCTCCTGGCCTCCATGGGCACTGCACACATGTGGTACACAGGCACACATGCAGGCAAAACACCCATCCACATCAAATAAAAACAAATCTTTAGGGCTGGAGAGATGGCTCAGAGGTTAAGAGCACTGACTGCTCTTCCAGAGGTCCCGAGTTCAATTCCCAGCAACCACATGGTGGCTCACAACCATCTGTAATGAGATACAGTGCCCTCTTCTGGCCTGCAGTCATACATGCTGTATACATAATAAATAAATAAATCTTTAAAAAAAAAAATCTTTGCCGGGCGGTGGTGGCGCACGCCTTTAATCCTAGCACTTGGGAGGCAGAGCCAGGCGGATCTCTGTGAGTTCGAGGCCAGCCTGGGCTACCAAGTGAGCTCCAGGAAAGGCGCAAAGCTACGCAGAGAAACCCTGTCTCGAAAAACCAAAAAAAAAAAAAAAAAAAAAAAAATCTTTAAAAATATAGAACAGTGGGATAAAGTCCAACCAGACGCACTAACTGGGTCTCTCTCCTGAAGCAGCTTCCCAGAACACACTGCTCGAGCGTCTCCCCAGGCTGCGGCCAGGTGGCCTGGCAACACTACAGTGTTTTTTACATGCGTGCTACCGGGTAAATCAAACTTGGGTAAAGAGAGAGCCGGGGCAACAGCTGGAAGCATCAATCAAGTCACATCTGCCCACGGCCAGTCAACCGCAACAAATTCTTAATCTACCTGGAATCCGCTTCCCGTACTTTAAAACGCTGCCAGGAAAAGCCTAGAACAAAATACTTCAAATTTACATTCTCGGGATCTACCCGCATTACATTTCTTGTTAACTTTACCTAATGGACATTCTATGAGAAACACTGACTGAAAATCAGCAATTAGGAAGCGATACGGGGTACACAATTTGTATATTCTTGCCTAAAACGTTTTATCTTATTTCAAGTCATTTTCCGTGTGTGTGCACATGCACGTTTGTCTGTTTTTTGAGACAGGGTCTCATGTACCCCAAGCTGGCCTCTGATCAGCTTTGTAACCAAGGCCAGCCTCGTACTTCCGAACCTCCTGTCTCTACTCAAGAGCTGGGGACAGGGTGCATGCACCACCCCAGCCCTTTTCCAGATAATTTTCTTACATTAAAAAGATATCTCAAGTAGTGTCACACAAAGTAAATATGTTTAAATCACACTTTGGTGCTTTATACATTTTAAATTGAACCTGAGCTCAACATGATAGCTACCACACAGGGGTATTAAAATTAAACAATGCGAAGTATCTGACATGATGCCTGGAAACACAGTAAATGTTTAATGAGGGGCTTTTGTTGTTTGTTTTCTGAGACAGGGTTTCTCTACATAACAGCCCTGGCTGTCCTGGAACTTGCTCTGTAGACCAAGCTGGCCTCAAACTCAGAGATCCGCCTGCCTCTGCCTCCCGAGTGCTGGGTTTAAAGGCATGTGCCACCACAGCCTGTCTTGAGGGACTTTCTTTAATCATAAGTGATTTGATTATTAACAGAATTAGGACTTTTTCTTCAGAAAAGTTTTCTATTTATCCTTGTAATAAAGTAGCTCTAATTGTACAGTATTTTAACTCTAGCTTTAAAATGGGAAGAAGTATTTGAAATCATGTCATTCTAAAAGTATACTTAATATATTTCACAACTAGGAATTCAATCTTTCAGGGTCCTCTTTCTCACTGGTACCATTTCTGCAACCACCACACATGACTTTTGCTGATTACATTTTTCTAGCGTTTTAGGGCCATTCATTACGTCCCTACTCAAGGGCAGGGTGTATTCTAGGTGCTTGGGAAGTAAGTATAAATAATCCTTAAATACTTCAATTTAGGTACGTTGTTTCCAAATCAAAGAAATCTGCCTTCAAAAACTGTAATTAATAGCAACTTACAAACGAGAGTATACGTTGTCTTATATACTATGGAACAAAAGCAGTGTGCTGTACAAGCCCTGCATGTGCCGGGAACCTTCCTCCGTCAGTCCCAGGACACCCTTTTTACCTGGCACTGACTGAAGAGGTATGGGTGCTGCTTCCCAGACGTCTGCTCGGGAGTGAGCCACTGAAGCGCAGAGGATTTGGGAGAGGTCTCATAGGAAATTTCTATAACCACCTCTTGATTTCTGCATGAAACAGAGACAGATATTAATCCAGTGTGAATACACTTCGCAGAAGTTGACTTCAGAATACACACAGGGAACAACAGCATGAGCAACTATCCCGAGGTCGGTCGGTCTCACTGATGGAGAGTGAGTTCGAGAGACGCCGCCGCTTATGTAAATCTGGCTGACTTGGCCACCCGTGTGTCAGCCCGGAGTTCCTTCTCACTCTGTGGCACTCATGAACACGTGACGGGAACTAATGTCAGCCAAGTGGCCCACAGTGTGCCGCCTACTCTGCATCCGTGACATCGTTTTGTCTTCTGTGACAGTGGGGACGTGGAAGAATCAATTTTGCCGCCGCGACGGTGGCGGCGGCGGCGGCGGCGGCGGCAGCAGCAGCGCACGCCTTTAATCCCAGCACTAGGGAGGCAGAGCCAGGCGGATCTCTGTGAGTTCGAGGCCAGCCTGGTCTACAAAGCAAGATCCAGGAAAGGCACCAAAGCTACACAGAGAAACCCTGTCTGGGGGTGAAGGGGGGAGAAAGAAAGAAACATGTAGCTGTGGAATCCAGAAGCACTGATAACAGGGATGAGCAAGAGCTCTGGAGACTGGCAGCCCAACCTGGACCGAAATCCTGACACCGGGGCAATGTCTCCATCTCAACACACCAGTTTCTTCCCCTGTAGAATGGGGTTAATGAGGTTGTCTCCCAAGCTAGGCTTGTGGCTTCCTTCTCTTTCTTTTTTTTTTTTTTTTAATATTTTAAATTTATTTATTTTTATTTCACATACATTGGTGTTTTGCCATGGGTGTTGGGTCTCAGGAACTGGCATTACAGACAGTTGTGAGCTACCATGTGGTTGCAGGGAATTGAACCAGGGTCCTCTGGAAGAGCAGTCAGAGCTCTTAACCACTGAGCCATCTCTGCAGCCCCTTCCTTCTCTTTCTTGAAGGGGAGGAGGAGGCATAGAGATCCTGGAAGGTGGAGTAGATCATCCTTGCTTCAGGCTAATAGTTCCCACTTTCTCCCTGCCCCGAGTATCAAGGGGTGGGGTACACTCCTGCCTAATGAGTCTGGCTACATTAGTAACTTCATTTCTCTTCTAGTCCCCTCCCTCATCTAGAAGGGCCGCTCCTAGGCTTAAAGAATTAAAGACGTGCCAGGCGGTGGAGGGTTTCTCTGTGAAGCTTTGGTGCCTGTCCTGGATCTCACTCTGTAGACCAGGCTGGCCTCAAACTCACAGAGATGCACCTGCCTCTGCCTCCCGAGTGCTGGGATCAAAGGCGTGCGCCACCACTGCCCAGTGAACATACCATTTTTCACTGTCCACACCAATGTGAACAGATTACAGAAACGACTGCCAATCACTACATATAAACAAACATTAGAAACATAGAAAGATGTCTGAATTATTTTAAAGCATACTTTGCCATTATTCAGTCATAAAAAGCGGAGGGCGGTCATACTTGCTCAGAGCGATGGGCAGAGAGATCTCCATCGGTGACCCTTTGTAACCCTGTCTTTCTCCAAGAGTGTATTTGACTTCTTGTCCATTGATCACCACTTTTTCTATTGTGAGGTCTTTTGTATCCAAAGTCTAGAATCAGATAAGAAGAAAACAGTTTTATGCATCCGAAGGAACAAATATTAGACACAGGTTTACTCCAGTGAATGTAAAACTAGCTACTTATAGAGCGTAAAATGCAGAGTGGAACTAAGAATAAAAGGCCTATAGTTTTGTCAGCTTAACA
The DNA here is from genome assembly GCF_049852395.1 of Peromyscus maniculatus bairdii. Taxonomy (NCBI): domain Eukaryota; kingdom Metazoa; phylum Chordata; class Mammalia; order Rodentia; family Cricetidae; genus Peromyscus; species Peromyscus maniculatus. The sequence goes on along the minus strand of NC_134869.1, from coordinate 18,695,347 downwards.
CAACCTCGAATTGCCTAGGAAGAGAACCTCCATGGGGGACTGTCTAGGAGAGTGCGGCCTGTGGGGGGACTGTCTTGACTGTGTGGAACTGTGGTGGAGTCACCCACGGTGGGTGGCACCATTTCCCTGGGTGTGGGTCCAGAACTGGACAATGTAGAGGGACTGAGCACAAGCATACATGCATGCATTCATTCTCTCTGCCCCTGGCGGTGGATGTAACCGCTGCTTCAAATGCCTGCCTTCACTCCCCGTGATGACGGACTCTGACCTCACATTGTAAGCCAGATAACCCCCCTTTCCTTTACAGCTGCTTTGTCAAGGTGTTTTTATCACAGCAAGAGAAACAAAACTAAAGCAGAGTCAAGAGAACTGAAGGACCCGTATTTCTCAACACTCTAAGCAACCTGAAAACGTTACAGTTATAGGACTTGTATATAATTAACTCTGGGATACTCATTTATTTTAGACTCTGAATAAAAGCCAATCTTAAGTTAAAATGCCTTTCACTCTGTTAAATGTTAACTTCTGTTATAGAAATCTTTCCCCTGTGGTTTAAATTTCTTTCACTCTGATTCAATTTAACATATTAATGTCTCACTATATAGTCTCTCCTAGAAAGCATACACTCCAACTCCTACAATATACTTTAGTAAAAACCCACTCCTTAGGCAGACCATGCACAACTACTGTTGAATAGCTAAACGAAGGTCAACCTTGGAAGGCATGCCGCCTAGCCAAGCCTGCAGGCGGCTGAGGGACCCTAGGCACTTACTGTGGCCAGTTCAGGGCAGCCGCCTTGGGCACGCGCAGGGCTGAGAATTTCTGCCCCATAATCTCCCCCAGAAACCACATGGTTTCGCCATCTCTCAGCTAGGCTCTTGTTGTATACCACCAAACTTTCCCAACAGCCTGAACAAGCCTCTCACAGAACCTAAGACTCTCTCTGCCCTTCCAGATACTAACTGGGCCATCTTCCTTTCTAGTTTAAAAATCGAGGGTAATCTAAGACGGCTGCTGCCACTGTCCCTCGGTGACTTTTTTTTCTCCTCCTCTTCCTCTGGGTTTTAGTACCTTGGCTACTGGAAGGGAAGTCTCCCTGGTCCACGAAATCTTTCTTGGTAAGCTGGCCTCCGTACACTCTAGCTCTTTTCTGTTTTGTTTTGTTTGAGACAGGGTTTCTCTGTGTAGTTTTGGAGCCTGTCCTGAATCTCTCTGTAGACCAGGCTGGCCTCGAACTCACAGAGATCCGCCTGGCTCTGCCTCCTGAGTGCTGGGACTGCAGGCGTGCGCCACCACTGCCCGGCTCACTCTAGCTCTTGTGGGCTTTGCCACTTGGCAGGAACCCCACCCTGGATTCCGACTTCACGTAGAAATGATTCTCTGACTTAATACTCTCTTCTCTGTCACTCCTGGACACAAACACACCCCGATGTGAGCCTCGGCCCTTTGCTTTTCTTGCCATATTCTTTATCCTCTCGCTCTTCTGCGTGCCCGCATAGCCAGCCAGACTGCGCCAGACGCTTTCATTTGCTTTTTGAGATAGGGTCTCATCTCGGTGCCAGACCAGCCTCGAACCCTCAACTTCCTGTCTCAGCACTCCTACTGGGTGCACGGAGATCACGGGGACGTGCCGCCACACCCTGTTCTATTGGTCTCTGCCAGCTGTCACTTCCCATGTGTTAACTGGACATCTGTAACTGCCTGGTCAACGCAAGCCCAGGCAGTAAGTACCACCTCACATTCAGTAGGCTTCTAAAGCTGACGCCACCCCTGTACCCCCTCAGGCAGCTCCTTCCTCTGACATCTAGATTCTCTTCCCAGAACTCCTCAAGGTACCAAATCTCTGACCCCAACGATTACTTCAACTAGAGCTGACTCATCTTCTCTCACGCTTGCATATTCAGAATATATGATCTCTAGCTTCATAAATACTTCGTCAGTAGTCACTCCTTTCTGTCTCTCCGTGATCTAAAGCTTCTTTCTGAACATCAGATTGGTTTTAAGGGTATCATTTGACTATCTGTGTTTACAGCAGACCTTAGAACAAAAAAGATGGATTAAACTGGGTCATTTCCCAACGGAACACATTCTATTTTCCGTATCGCCTGAACTCTTCAAATCTGCTCAGCATCAGAGGAGTCAGTTATTCTAATGACTACTTTTTGTGAAGAAGCCCCTTTCGATCTCCTGACTTCTAATAGCTGGCCCTGCCCTCTCCAGACACCCTCTGCACTATTCCATTATGACTGGGGTGGTTTAAAGAGAACGTTATCCAGGTGCGCACCTCCATGGTTTAGCTCAGTACCTGAAAATTATCAGACGGCAATTTTCCCATGAAGCCACTTCTAGACCAAAACAAGACAGAAAATGCGATTTTAAGCTACAGAACCCATCCCAAACCTCAACCTTTAGTTCCAAAGATTGTAAGAAATCCTCTTTCAAATTTCACTCAGGTTATTGACCATCACTGTCATCTAAAACAGAGGGAAGGAAACCAAGGAAACTGGTAACTGAAGACCTTCCAGCAAACATTCACTGCACACCAACTAGTCCCAAAGCCAAGCTACCTACATAGACGTTAAGACACCGCCTTGCATACGACAGGAAGGTCCTAAGGAAATGATTTACTATATGTCAGTGTCCCTCTTTAGACAACACACAAAAAGGCTCTGTATCCCCAAACAGGTGACATGCAACATAAATAAGTCACTTCGCCTTTTGCACAGGCTGCTGGGAAGCTCCACGTCAACTTTACACAGTACACTTCTTTTTGTGTCTGGTTGGGCTCTAATGCCGCGTCTTGATTCTCTTACATTTATTCTCTTCCTCTAGATTCCTTCTTTAAATCTTATTATACTGCACATGTTATTTTAATTTTATTTTTCCTGGTCCTAAGGATGGAACCCAAGGTGTCACACATGCTAGGCAAACTACCACAAAGCTACATGGCCAGTCTTTGCAATATGTTAATCAATCTTAAGCTTTCTGCTAAATAATAACAGGTTTGAGGCTAGGCATGGTGGCACATGCCTTTAGTCCTGGCACTCGGGAGGCAGAGCCAGGCGGATCTCTGTGAGTTCAAGGCCAGCCTGGTCTACAGGACGAGATCTAGGACAGGCACCAAAGCTACACAGAGAAACCCTGTCTGGGGGCGGGGAGACGACGGACGGACACAAAACCAAAAACAAAATCATAAACCAAACCACCCTGATGTGATTTTCAGCTCAGCCACTGTACTCGGTGGAGCCTGGAGGCTGGGCAGCATGCAGAAAGACTCACTGCCTGGCTCCCTCCATTCCCTAGGGGCTGACCTTGGCCATGACACAAAACCCTCGGGGCCACTAACTGAAGAACACCTCAACGAAATGGAAAAATTTAAGGTAAGAAACAAATGCTTGGAAGTTACAAATTCTGAGTAGCGAGGTTCAGGGTAACTAACCTAAAGCTGGGAAAGGATTTTAGAAAGGAGGGAATTGGTCCTCTTAGAGGGAGCGTTAGGCACCCCACAAACTCCAAAAACAGAGTAGTAAAAAAGACCCGACTTCTGGGCAAGTGGAAAGGCATGGTGCCATGACACTTTAGGACACAGACAGCGCTGTTAGCCACGTCCCCCATCTTCAGTTTAGACACTGCTTTCTAATTGAATTTGTCCCATTAATCAAACTCTTCACTATCCTCTGCAGGCCAAGTGCTAAACCAGGAATTTGAGAAGCAGATGGAAAAGACAGTTTCTTCCTCCCTTAAATCTACGCCAGGAGCTGCGGCTCATGCCAGTAAACCCGACACTTTAGCATCTTGAGATAGGAGGATCAAGTTTGAGGCCAGCCTGGGCTACATACTAAGTTCAAGGCCAATCCGAGCTACAGAGAAACACTGTCTCAAGAAAGGAATTCCTAATCTACTGAGAAAGAAACAAGTTAACTTCAAATAAATATAACTAGCGCCAAGCATTTGGTCTCAAGACTGTTGTCATAAACAAGCAAAACAATTACCAACAGATGTTACTTTGTACTATAATAACCTCTTTTGCAGAAAACTGAACATTAAAACTTCAGCTACTCCCTTAAACAGATATGCCAACCAGAAATCAACCTTTTTAAAGTCTTACTTTTCTGAAGATTGGGAAAACGATACCAGATCAGTTGTAAGATTGGGACATTGTGTTAAGTACTTATGCCTCCCAACTCTTGCTTACTTTCTGAGCAAAGGTGGAGCTTTCTAGCTACACAATAAAGAGTGGCATAAGGTCTTATGAAGCAGCGATAAGCCAGCCAAATTCACTTTCTTTTAATAAAAGGAAATTGAATCCAAAGAAGACTGAACTTCTGCCCGGCCGGGGCAAAGCTGCCCTTGCAGTAAGAGATAGCGAGCTGGGACTTCAAGACCGAAGTGCAGTCTATAAGGAAATAGTTAGAGCTACCTTCTTTGCCTATAAGGCTTTCATTCTTTCTTACAGTATTTTCAGTAAGTATATGCCAATATAAGAGTTAAGTGATTTATTAACAAATGAACAAATAATAAAAAGATTTTAAGGGGCAAAATCACTGGTTCTTATCTGCACTTCCAATTCGCCCAATCACGGACCCCCATTAATTTCACTCCTAAATTCCAGCCCTGGTTGCTTCCTGTTGTGCGTCGGTAAAGACGACCAAACAGTTCTGCAAAACACATCGTCTAGTTAGCAGGCTGAAGATAGCTGGTCCTTTCCTGTTCCTCTCATTTATTTCTAAAATGCTCTTCTATGACTCAAGGAAAAACTTCGATCCCGATACCATCAGATAACATAAGAACACTGACTACAGATTATACGGAACAGATCAAACTATGGAATAGTTCACGATTCTAAACAAACGTTTATTCAAAGGGCTAGAGAGTTTATAGAAGTACACATTTTATAGAAAGTGCAATAATGACTTGCTCCTTGGAACTACTTATAAAAAAAATTGTATTGAGTCATCCTTAGAAGACGGGAGGGTCCCACGGGTTCTTAAACTATTAGAAGACAGTGGTGATAAGAAGCAAAAGCAGGAAGGGGTCCTGAAGAGCAGAGGTTGCTTACGCAACAGAGACTGGACACCTCAAAAAAGGGTGGAAAGGGCCAGGAACCCTAAGGGGTGGGCAGGGAACCCTAAGGGGGAGGGGGCAGGGAACCCTAAGGGGAGGGCAGGGAACTCTAAGGTGGAGGGCAGGGAACCCTAAGGAGAGGGAGCAGGGAACCCTAAGGGGAGGGCAGGGAACCCTAGGGGGAGGGGGCAGGGAACCCTAAGGGGAGGGCAGGGAACCCTAGGGGGAGGGGGCAGGGAACCCTAAGGGGAGGGCAGGGGACCCTAAGGGGAAGGGCAGGGAACCCTAGGGGGAGGGCAGGGAACCCTAAGGAGAGGGAGCAGGGAACCCTAAGGGGAAGGGCAGGGAACCCTAAGGGGAGGGCAGGGAACCCTAAGGTGGAGGGCAGGGAACCCTAGGGGGAGGGGGCAGGGAACCCTAAGGTGGAGGGCAGGGAACCCTAAGGGGAGGGGGCAGGGAACCTTAAGGGGCTTTAGGTACAGGATGGGAGATCTGGGTGAGACTGTGGAGTAAGGACAGTACCCTAGGGGCTGGAAAAGTCGGGGACCTAGGACAGGGGTTCTGAGACGTGGGCCAAGGAAGAAGGGGGGGGGGCAGAGGGTGTAGGGGTAGTAAGCGCTGGGAACCGGGATGATGGGGGTGGGGGAGGATGGAGTATCTCAGGAGTGGGTGAGGGGTGAGGCGTGGAGGGGGCCCAGGAAGAAGGGAAGGCGCGGGAGCGGGAGGAGGAGGAGGAGGAGGAGGAGGAGGAGGAGGCGGCCCTCCTACGTGGAGGGTGAAGGAAGAGAGTGCGGATGCAAAAGCGGGGCTGAGGAAGGGGTGAGGGGGGAACCTGACAAAGAGGTGGGGGAGACCCGAAGAGGGGCCGGGCGGGGAGAGCCAGCGATCAGCGATCAGCAATCTGTGATCAGCGATCGCGGGGCTCGCGCGAGGCGCCCGCGCACGGGGGGGAGCAGGGGCGAGGAGCGGGAGGAGGAGAGCGGCCCCGGGAGCCCGCGGCGCCCCCCGGAGTACCAGGCTGCGCAGATTATCCTCCTGAGACTGGACGGTGAGCGCGGCCGTCCCGGTCAGCGCCCGGCGGGCGAAGTCGACGCTGCAGCGCAGATGGAGGTGCCGGGTTCGGCACACCGAGGCCGGGGAGGCCAAGGAGCAAGTGTCGGCGACCTCGGGCATGGTTCTGGGAGGCGCGGCGCACGTCGGTCGGCCAGCACCCGGGACGCTCGACCGCCAGACTCTCACCGCGAGCCGGAGCCGAGGGGAGGCGGCGCGCGGGGCACGCCGGGAAAGGGAGGCTCCGAGCCTCCGGGAGGCTGGGCGGAGGGCGGGGCGGGACTACAAATCCCATGGTGCCGCGCGAGCAGGCCAGCGCTAGACAGCCTGGGATTGGGGGGCGGTGCGAGGGGGGGGGAACCGATGGAGGGGGCGGGGGCGTCTGCCAGCAGGGGGAGGGTGGGTTAAGGGAAACGATGAGGAGTGGAGGGGAGACAGCGAATGGAACACTCCCATTTCAGTTCGGTTCAATTGCGGCAGAAGCCACGATGGCACCACGAAACGCGAGGACTGTTGGCGGACACGTCCTGAGGGCGGGGCGGTCTAGAATAGATAAAAGGTCTCTCAGAATAGGCCAACCCCATGCAATTCCTCGTTAGTATAGTGGTGAGTATCCCCGCCTGTCACGCGGGAGACCGGGGTTCGATTCCCCGACGGGGAGGCATATGATCTTTTGTTTTTCCCGGGTTCTCTTGGATATTTCCAAGTCCTAAGTACCTAAACCGGAATAAAACAGTATTACCACCCAAAAAAACCAACTGTGGTATGTGTGCTGGCCACAGGAGCACGTCTAGCGCGGCTCCGCCTCCTGTAAAAGGCAAAGGAGGGTTATAAAAGATGCCTGGCACTTTCATTTTAAGCAACTTTTAAGAAGGCCTGAGAAATGAGAAACAACCTGTGTTATTCAGCAAAGCGGGTCCCACCAGATTAAGTCTCTGAAAAGGGTTGTAACATTTCGCAAACACTGCATATTTTGAAAGACAGGAAAATTCACCTCTTCTACCACTTCCCTAAAAGGTTACAAAGACGTTTTTAATCCTAGTTCCCTCTTGCTTCACGCAGACTGCAAATGCTCAACGTAATTTGCAGGTACTGAGTGCATTCTGCCTCACGGGGCTGCCTAGGAAAGGGCTGGCGGGGAGGGGGATCGCTATCCAAACCAGTGGTTAATGTACACTCGACTCCCAGATGCTCCAATGACCTACCCCGCATGGTGCTAGGCTTCAAGGCAGGGCCATGCAGCACAGTACATTCAGTTCTGGAGGGACACATGTCACCTCTTCCGGGAGTGTCGGGGGTCACATAACCGAGGGGAGAGCACCCGAGATGGGACTTGACAGAGCATCTTCCTTACATTTAGGCCACGTAGTTCAGGTCTGACCAAGGCAACGTAAGCAGATTGTCGAGTATGGCTTCTGGGAAGTATCCTTCACAATTGCAATAAGCAAAACCAAACCGCTCTTCTGTTCTCCAGAACGTAAGATTTAAGATCTACAAATCTAACCGCGCATCACAGTGTCGACTTGGAACTGTGGGCTGAGAGAGATAAACAAATTAGGAGGAGCCACTAACCAGAAGAGGCCCACATCACTGGGTCCACGGAAACCCCCGTTCACTGCTTGGGGGGCCTTTTGAAAGAGAAATCCATTTGTTGAAGACAGCGTTATTTTTTTTGGATGTTTTCAGTCTTTGCTAGGAGCTGGTCCTAGCTGTACGTGCATCAGGTTCAGCCCAGCCCTTGCCCATGTCTGTCAGTCTGCCGTTATTTAGGGGCGGGAGGTTATTAATTTTCTTTATCTGAAAAAAAATTTCATACAATATATTTTGATCGTTTTCCCCTCCCCCAGTTCCTCCCAGATCCTCCTTACCTCTTTAGTTGCCCAACTTCATGTCGTTTTCTCTCACTTTAAAACGACGACAAAGAAACACAAAACACAAGAAAGAAACTCCACCAAAATGAAAAACAAATAAAAGACCAATAAGACAAAAAAATGCCCAAACAAAGCAAAATGAAACAAATATATATAAATCACTGAGTTTGTTTTGATCGTAGAGATGGGGCCTGTCCCAAAGTGTGGATACTTCTGGAGAAAACTGATTTTTCCACGTGGCAACTGGTATCAGTTTGCTGTCATTTTATCGTGGGCTAGTGGGTACGTCTGAAAACTTGTTGATCAGTCTAGTCTTTATTCTTCCTTGTGTTATCTGCCAGATCATTCCTTGAGATTTAGTCACCTCACTTCCTTGCTTAAATCTTTTGAGATCCCAGGGAGAGAAAGCCAGAGAGCTGGTTTTCTTCAGTGTCTCCAGTGCTTGGATGAACAGCCTTATACCTACTTGCATATGGGCAGCTCTGGTCGGACTCAGTGGGGTTTTTGTTTGTTTGTTTTTGTTTTTGTTTTACGAAGGATATAAAGTTGGGAGAGGAGGAGGAAGGAGAGACTTGGGAGGAGTTGGAAGTGGACTGAGGGAGAGAGTTGATCAAAATAAAATGCATTCATATTGGAAGAAGAAAAAAAAAACCCAACAGCAACGATAATAATAACTTTCCAAGATCTCACCAATGTCGACATGCCGTAATGTTTTAGCATGCAATTTCCATTAGTTTCTCTTTATCACCGTGGCTGTAAAACCTGAGGACAACTTGAAGGAGAGATTTTATTTCATGGCTTCAAAGGGTTCAATCCTGGGGTGCTTGACACACACAGAACATGGAGGCAGCAAACACACGTGGTGGCAGGGGGGCTGTTTATCTCAACAAAGAGAAAGGCAGACAGGACAAGATACCCCATGTACCCACAACCAGGGACCTAAAGTCACCATAGCTCCCTCAAATAGTTTCACTAGCTAGAAAACAAGCTGCCAACATTTTGGAGAGACACTTCCTATCATAACACAACCCAAGAGATTTGGCAGATGAAAACAATTATTTGTTTAAAAGCTTTGGCATTTAAACAAAAATGACCTATCATTCACAGTCTGCAATAACATACAGCTAACATATTGTGTGATTTTTAAAAATGAAAATTACATTAAAGGAATAAGAGATGAGTCTTGTTTCACGTTTAAGCTCCCTGTTCTGTAGTGGGATGGGTTGCTATTTTTGCTTTTTTTTTTTTTTTTTTCTCAGAGACTCTTAGTTTGCTTAGATTTGACTTGGAAAAAAAAAATGTACCAGTCCATCTGGATTTCTCAGTCGGACATTCTTCAGGATTGGGTCAGCATTTGAACACAGTGACTTTCTGCCATATATAGTCTGGTCCTCCGATGAAATCTTCTCACCGGGACGCCTCCTGCCTCTTGAAGAAATGCATCCCCTGCTTTACACCATACTATTTAAGTAACTCATTTTCATGCTCTCCGTGACAGAGATTGAGCAAACAATAGAAACCTTCAGGTTGGGACCCAACCTAACTCTACTGGACCAGGCTTCTTCTTTGGGGGCCACCAACCAGCTCCAAATCATGATACTGAGACTTCTTATTAATTCTGAATGTTCGGCCTTAGCTCTTATTTTAATCTGTTTCTCTTTACGTTTTGCATCAAGGCTTTTTACCTTTCTTTCTGTATGTCCTGTTCTGTCTCCTGGCTGGTGGCTGCATGTGTGGCTGACCCGGGTGTGTCCCTCTCGTTTTCTTCATTCTTAGAGCCTAGATTTCTCCTCCTACTTCTTCTCTCTGCCCGCCCCCACCTATCCTTTCTCTGTCTAGCTATTGGCCACTTAGCTTTTTATTAGACCAATCAGGTGCCTTAGGCAGACAAGGCGCAACAGCAACACATCTTTACATAATTAAACAAATGCAACACATCTTTACATAATTAAACAAATGCAACACATCTTTACCTCGGTAACAAAGGCAGCAGAAACAAGTGTAACACACCTTTACACAGTTAAAGTAATAATCTGCAGCATAAGCAAATGTAACACATCGTTGCCTAGTTAAAGTAATATTCCACAACATTCTGCTGGTTGTTCAGTTGAAATGTTGCTGATGGCTGGATGACAGAAACTCTGGCCAGAGCCCTTTGGATCCGGTTCCTGCTTGCCTTTCCAGTTCCAGCCTTCTCCCTTACCTCCAAAGCCGTCTGGGCTCTGATTGTCCCTACTCGCTACATTCTTCCTGCCAGGCTGTAGCACACATTTATTTCTCCTCACGCTTTAGCTTTCCAAGAACAGCCCCCACTCTTTCCTGTCTCCAAATCCTTCCTGGAAATCCCCTGGCTAGCAACTCTGAGTTGTTAGGATATGAGACTTTGTAAGGCAGACCTGCCTGGGAGGTGATGCCAAGGGATTCGTCTCATGTGCATAGCTAAGAACTCCTGCTCTTAAATCCAGAATCATGGAGGCATCTCTGAAATGAAAGGGGTTCATGGTCAATAGCTGTTAGCAAGAATGGGCCGGGTCCTGAGACAGCTTGGCAACTTCTAACAGCAAGAGGGTGTGCCGTTGGAAATATGATCAAACAGACCCAAGAGACGAGAGCATTTTTAACAAGGCAAGCATAAGTTCAGACTCAACTACTATCAGCTGTAGATAGAAAGGGTAGGACAAAGATATTATGAGGATGCTTTGGGGTAAGACCTAAAAGATACTGAGGTCACTGCTCTCTACAGGTTGAAGGGCTTGGACTTCCGGATTGGCCTCAGTCAACGTTCTGACAAGTTTCCCTGGAGACAAGAGGAAGATATTTAAGCAACGCTCTAACACTTACTCAGGAGTGTGGGACAGTCTTTCTTCTTTCACGGGAACCAAGTGTTACCTGAGTGTCTCCCTGGTCTCTCCCCATCCCCCTCACCATCAGCCTTTGTTATTAAATTTAGTTCATCTCAGAATTTTTCTTCTACCATGTTTTACTAAATATTTTTCTCTGGCACCATATAAGACTGATTGAAGAGGATTTGCATTGAGAGGTATAGGCAAGAAAAAGAACATATTTCAAGTCTACCTTCCTTATTGCCCCCCCCCCTTTTTTAAAGACAAACTTGTCTCCTATGTCAATTTTTGTAGCGTTTTACTGGTAACTAGAGTAGAGAGAAGAGTTCTGAAGTGAGAAACGTGGTGGCTTGGCCGACAGTCACGAGTAGCCTCGAGAAAGGACAGTCAACTCCAGTGTGAGCTTTGAAAGTAGAGCTGGAGGGGTTTCTGGTCGGAGCAGAGACGGGACATCAGGCAAGGGGAGGAGTCAGGGATGACGTCAAGACGTTGGCCTAAGAAACCAGGAGACCGTAATTTGTAATTTGATTAACCAAGATGCAGGTAGGGAGCCGGTTGGTGGTGGCGCACGCCTTTAATCCCAGCACTCGGGAGGCAGAGCTAGGCGGATTTCTGTGAGTTCGAGGCCAGCCTGGGCTACAGAGTGAGTTCCAGGAAAGGCGCAAAGCTACACAGAGAAACCCTGTCTCAAACAAACAAATAAAGATGGGCCGGGGGGCTGTGGGGAGAAGTTGGCTGGGTTGGGGGGGCGGTTCCATCTTTTACATGGTAACTTTGTAGTCATTTTACACAGGCTGTGTGGAGTCCTGAGGAAAAGGGGGGTGGGCTGTAGATGGGAATTGGGGGGCTCAGCATGGAGATGGTACACGAGGAAAAGCTAGCCACGGAGATGTGGGGACAACAGCAATGGAGGCAAGGCAATGGAATAAGCGTCTCCGCAGAGAAATGGGGAAAGCATTTGGAGAAAAGAAGTATCAGAGGTGTCCAATGTTGTTCCTCATTAACTAAGGGCTAAGCCTTGGCTGCTGGGTTGAGCAACGGGAAAAGTCATTGAAGTTGCCCAACCAGGACAGTCTGATGCATCGTCAGAAGTGTTGGGCCTTGAACACCTAACTGAAAGACGGCTCGGAAAGACTGGGAGGCAACAGGAAACAGATCTGTTGGTGTCGAAGAATTCTGTTGTAAAGGAGATCGGGGGAAAAAGTGTATTTGTTGGCTGTTAGAAATATTTGATGGTAGAGATAGGGTTACTGGAGATCTAGGCTAGGAGGGGGGCAGGGGAGGCTGGGGGAAGAGGGGGGCGGGTCTGGGATAACATCTCCCTGGCTGCCAGAGGCTGGGATCCAGGCTACAAGTGAAGAAGCAGGCTTCAGCCGGCTTTACCCATAGCCACGGGAAGAGAGGCAGAGCATGGTGCAGAGGCAGGTAGGGGTGGAGAGGAGGAAATGAACTGGGGAGGATCTGGGGATCCTCCTTGTCTGAAGAAGGAAGCAGACCGGGGTCCAGAATGAGGGGGGAGACCAGTGAGGCTGAGGCGGTTACGAGGAAGAAGAGATGGTAAGATGTCTGTGTCAAGGAGGAAGGAAGAGAGACTGAGCGGATAGTTCACAGACAGGGCACCTCCAAGGGCCCCCGGAGGGAGGGCCCTAGTCACAGGTTTCGAGCAGGCCAGGCCAGCGTCAGTTCTGTCGTGGTCGTTAGCTACAGTTGCCTGGGAGCGGTTTGGCAGGGGAGTGTGCCAGCCAGGGGAGGTAGGAACAATAGGAATAGGAAAGATAGTGAGAGGCAGAGTCCACAAGGGGACAAGAGACAGAGTCAGAATTAGTAACCTGGAAAGATAGGAGAGCAGTGTGGATGGATGGACGGACAGAGCCAGACAGTGTGCTGGATGGATGGTGTGCTGTTCTGTGTGCCAGGCAAGAGGAAAAGACACTTGAAATGTGCCCATACACCTACAAAAAAATATTGCTGGAGAGAGTCTCAAGAGACTCACAGCAGCATGTGCCTGGGAGAAAGAGGAGTCTTTCTCTGGCTAAAAGAACAGAGCCAAGGGGTAGCCGCTCCGGCAGGAAACCTCCGAAGCCTTTTGAATTTTCATGAGAATTAATGTATTTACCGGCTCAGTTCCAAAAATGTACTGATGTGGAGAAAAAAAAAAAAAAAACAGGGTCACTCCACTCAAAACCAGAAAAGGAAACAAACACAGCCTTCTGTGGCTTCCTGTTTACCCACCTACCTCTGCGGCCACCCCTTCTTCCCACAGCTGACCTGGCTGAACTGAAGCGGCCTCAGGTCCCTGCCTTGGGCTTCCTTAAGCCTAGATGTTTCGGCGTCCACGACCTGACAGTCCTTCCTTCCAGCCTTAGCAAGGCTCTCCTCCTCCCCCACCAGGCCTCTGATCCCTCCAATGTGAGCTAGAGAAGTGGTCCTCAACCTATGGGTCGCCATCCCTTTGGGGGTCAAAAGACCCCTTCACAGGGGTCGTCGAACACCGTCAGAAAACACAGATATTTACATTGCAATTAAGAGCAGTCGCAAAATGACAGTTATGAAATAGCAACAATGAAAATAGTTATATGGTCAGGGGTCCCCACAGCATGAGGAACTGTATGAAAGGGTCGCAGCGTTAGGAGGGTTGAGAACCACTGATCTAGAGTGTGAACTTTGCTTCCCCCCTGGGATGAGTGAGAAAGGAGGAGAAACAATTTCAACTACCATTTTTGTGTTTAACTTACAAAATAGTCAAGGGCATCCTGACCCATTTTGTACTATCATCCCCCCACACACACACACACCTTATGCGGGGATTCTGCACTTATATGCACGTCTCTGGTCTCTTCATGTGAAGAGAAGGCCCAGGAAATTGAGGAAACCAGCAAAGAAACGAACAGACATTCTCCAACTTTGTAAAACAGTCTAAATGGCGTCCTCCCAGCTCCCATCTGCTTCCCGCACCATAGTCACAGCAGGCAGGGTCTGCAGAGTGTCTCCCACATGGGCTTGCTCTTGTTCTCTGCCTGTGTGCTCCCGAGGAGCTGACATGAACAAAATAGGCTATCAAGCTGTGCTTGGTGGAGCCAGAGAATCTCTCTCTCTGTTGCTCGGGTGACTTTCTTTCCCACGGAAAGTGGGTGAGAGGACCACCAGCATTGCCTTCAAGAAGTCTCATTAGAAATTTGAATCTCAGCCGGGCGGTGGTGGCGCACGCCTTTAATCCCAGCACTCGGGAGGCAGAGGCAGGTGGATCTCTGTGAGAGTCCTCTGAAGAGTTGGAGGACAGCCTGGGCTACAGAGTGAGTTCCAGTACAGCCAGTGCTACACAGAGAAACCCTGTCTGGAAAAACCAAAAAGGGTGGGGGGGGGGGGGGAGAGAAAGAAAGAAAAATGTAGATCTCAGAAAACTGGAATTACGTTTCACCAGATCAACAGGTGACTCATGTGCATATGAAGTTGGAGGCTCAAAAGTTACTTTTGGAGTCTGAAGAGTATTTAGTTGGAGAGTTCATCAGCTACATCGGGACCCATTCTTTGGAGGTCCATTGTGCTGGACACCTACATCAGTATTCCCTTCTCACACTCATGTGCACTCCAGAACCAGACACTGAGGTATTCTCCCCTCCTAGAGAGTCCCAAACCACGTCTTTCCCTTCTCCTTGCATGTCTGTTCAGTGAATAAACAAATCGGTAAGTGGACGGATGGATGAGATTTCATACGAGGAGCTAGTCATTCTTCTATTCCCTGCTTGCTCAGGGTTGCCCCCTGAACTTGAAGTTGGGCATAATGGAGTGATTAGCACTCCACAGGAAAAAAAGAAAATCCCTACCACCTACTAGATCGGCCCCTGACATTCCTTTCTGGTCTCTTAAACCTCACTCCTTGAGGTTAACTACTGTCTGTGATTTGTGTATCCCTTTGGCCTATTTTGCGGTTGGTATTTCTTAATATCTAAGCGAAAGTGCACAGTCTATACTTTCCTGCTCAGCTCCTTAGGCTGAAAGCTGCCTGTGGGATTCTGCCTTATTGCTGTGGATAGCTCTAGCTCGTGTATTCTCACTGCTGTCCAGTGTTTCCCGGGGCGGACACACCACAGTCTGTCTCTTCCACAGTGGATGGCCTCTGAGGTCGTTTCAGACTCGGCTATTATGACTGGTGTTTCTGTGGCCATTCTCCTGAATGTCTGTTGGGGAACGGACCGTAGCCAGGTTTTGCTGAGTGGACAGCTGCAGCTGCATCTGGGAATTTTCTTGTGGGCCTACTTCACCACACAGGAACACTGACTCAAGGATACTCGAGTTGGTGTGGTTTTTCTACACACCCAGCAGCTGCCTGGCTTGGGGAGAGGCCACAGTATGGGAAGCAGCTACCGTGGAGTTACAGGGAAAAGGTCTGCAGGCTGGGACTCCTCCAGGCTTTTGTCTCTTATCTAGGCATGCCGGGTTGCAAGCTCAGCTCTACCCGTATTGGTCTGACTCAGGGATTTCAGCTCTGCTTACGTTTTTCCCTGTAACTCTCCCGATCTATTTCCTCAGAGCAGGAACTTACACCTTTGTCCCAAGCACCTGAAACCTGAGGAGGGTGTGGCAAGCAACGGCAGGATTTCTGTGGACTTTGAACTCAGCTTCTCTTGTCCGCGGGGTAGTTTCTTCCTATTTGCTCGTGACATGTTTGTACGGGTGAAGGACCTGCCGTGGAAGCCTTTCCTCCTACGTGTTCTGGTCCGCAAATCCACGTCTGAGCAAGACGCCAGTCTTCCTTGATTCATTGTTGAACAAACCCACGCAAGGAACCCATGGGGGCTAGGCCACAGCTGAGTGGCAGAGAACTTGCCCAGAAATTGTGAGGCCCTGGGTTCAATCCAGAAAAACAAACAAAACATCTAGTCCAGTTGGCTGTGTGTGTATGTGTGGTACGTGTGGTGTGTGTGTGTGTGTGTGTGTGTGTGTGTGTGTGTGTGTGTGTGTATGTGTGTGTGTAGGGGGGTTGCACACGCTGCATGTAGGCATGCCTGTGGGCGTGCAATGTCAAGGCCAGGGGTCAACCGCTGGTGTCGTCCCTCCATAGAAATGCCATCTATCTCGCTCACTAGTCTGGAGCTTGTCAAAGGCGAGGTCTGCTGGCCAGTGAATCCCAGGGATTTGTGCCTCTGCAGTACTGGAATGACAAGTATGTGTCACAGGGCCAAGCCTTTGGGCAAGAGTTCCGGGTCTGAGCTCAGGTCCTCGTGCAGACCCGGCAAGCTCATACCTGACTGAACCCTACCTCCCCAGCCCTCGGTGGCCTGGCCTTTCTCCTTCTCACACATCTGTGTCTCTGTCTCTCTCTCACCCACTGACAAATTATAGCCGCACACAATGATGGGGTGCAAATGGAGGCTGTGAGTTTTGAATACAACTTGGAGTGACCGAACAGAGAGAACGGACCCGTCTGTCACTTCACCTCAGGGCATCTGGCGTCCGCTGGGATGAGGACACTCTCGATCCACCCCTTCCAGTGACATTCCAACACACTGCACTCAGGTCCAAGCTGTACAAGAGTCCTCAAGGAGGGAAAGAAAACCGACCCCTCCAGCCTGAGGCTCTGTGCTCTGGAGATGGAACCACACACAGACTTCCGTGGTTCCTCAGACCAGCCTCCCCCCCGCGCTCCAAGATGCTTTCTCCTGCCGTCCAGAGAAGCTGTTCCTGCAGCCAAACTCTATTTCCTTTGTCTCGGGACACCAAACCTCTCTCTGCTGCCTCCACAAGGGCCATTTTCTGAGAAGGCTCCCAGCAGCCCGTTGTCTCTCCACTGTCCCCGAGCTCTTTCTCCGTAAGCATCTTCTCAGCCTCGTTCCTTCATAGACACCCGCGTGCACAAATATTGATCCCCCACTGTTCACCAATTCCGCCTTTGCAGATGCACTACTCGTTAGAACTTATTCTCCCAAGCCAACATTCACAGAGCTTTCACAGTTAGACGCTCCAGACTTACAATCGCAAAATGGAACCACCAGAGTCGTAGTTTCAACCATGGTACACTTGACCTGTTTGTTTCTGCTCTCTTACTGTGAGCAAGTGTCTGGTTTTTTTTTTTTTTTCAGTTCAGTATTATGTCACCCTCTTAATTTTATGTCACCCCCCCCCATAATTTTATGTCACATCCCAATTTTATGCTTTTAGTTGGTGATTTCACTGTTTAAAATATCCCACAATAGGGGCTGGAGAGATGGCTCAGTGTTTAAGGGCACTGATTGCTCTTCCAAAGGTCCTGAGCTCAATTCCCAGCAACCACATGGTAATAGGATCTGGCACCCTCTTCTGGCCAGCAGGCATACATGCAGACAGAACACTGTATACATAATAAATAAATAAATAAATTTAAAAAAATATCCCACAATAGCTTGGCATGGTGGCACATGCCTTTAATCCCAGCCCTTGGAGGTTGAGGCAGGTGGATCTCTGAGTTCAAGTCCAGCCTGTTCTACACTGGGAGTTCTAGGCCAGCCAGGGCTGGATGGTGGGTGCCCACCTGCTGTCTGGTGCTCATCTGTTCAAGACTAGAAAGTGCTTTAGAGAGGACACGCACGTGTTACATGAGCTGGGGTCAGGCGTAACTTAGTCTGTTGGTTGTGAGTCCAATGTTAAGGAGCCGGCTCTCTATTGCAGAATGCATCTTTAAGCAAAAACACATATGAAATGAGAGTATGTGTGGATTAGCTGGTGAAAATAGTGTGACAGGAGCCTGAATGTCCCCTCGAGAGCCACGACTCGGTGTTCACTAATTTAGCATTTAGTGCAGCTTTACCAACCATAGCGACTGTGAATAGTGAGAGCGAGTATACAGAGTTAGAGGTCCTTTAATTCTCTCACAGTGTCCAGCTTGATACAGACAGCACAGTAGACCCTCACCAGAAGATGAATAAAAGGAAGCAGGGGTGGAAAGGGGGAGGGACAAAGGAGGGGAGGACAGCAGGAAAATAAAAACACCCCGAAAACAGAGGCGATGGCTTTGCGGAAGAGGACAACTTCTGGAAACGTCCACGTGTCATTTTTTCAGGCTCCTCTTTTATTTTTTTTTTAAGGTTTGTTTTTTATTATTTTAACTTTGGGAGTGTGTGCATGTTAGTGCCAGTGCCCTTTGAGGTCAGAAGAGGCCTCTTGGAGCTGGAGTTTACAGGTGGTTGTGAACCACCCTGCGGGAGCTCTGGGAACCAAACTCAGGCTGTGTGGGAGAGCAGGATGTGCTCTTAACTGTTGAGACATCTCTCCAGCCCACTCTCTCCCTTATTTCCTTCCTTATTTAACATGTGCTCATTTTATATTTGTATGACCCATAATCTTAACTTCTGCAAATTTGTTTTTAACTGTGTGCGACTTTCTTCCCATAATTTTTTATTGATTCTTCGTGAATTTCACATCATGCATCCCAATCTCACTCATTTCTTAGTCCATCCCTTCCCTCCAACCTCCTAACTTCCCCCAAAAGAAAATAGAAAATAGAAATTAAAAACAAACAAACAAACAAGTCTTGCCATAGAAACGGTGGTGTGTCACGGTGTACCGAAACAACTTTATTTGCAAATGTTCATTGCAATGAGTCCTTGGTTTGCTTGGTTCGAGGCCTCTGCCTTCTGCTGTACCATCAATATTGGATCTTCACCAAGGCTCCTCTCAGACACCCTGCTGTTGCCCTGTGTCGTGGAGATCCCGAAGATCTGCAGGACTGGCCCCTTCACATGTCCCAGGAGTTCTTGGCTGGGGTAGATGTCGGGGTGAGCCAACAACTCAAAGCCCTGGATCTGGGCATGGCTGGTAGCTGAGTTGGTCAGCCGACTAGCTCTCCTGCCCTGCCCTGTCGGGGAAAGGGATGAGGCAGGAACCTCTCCCTAATGCCACATCTGGTGAGGGGCGGGGCCAGTCTCCCTAGTATCACATCTAGTGAGGGGCGGGGCCATCTCTTCTTTATTTCTATGGAAAATCACTGGATTGGGAAAAAAATTATGAACTCAGAAATTAACTGATCGTTCGTGATCAATTAGTCTGTTTGTAATGGCCCCAACACAACAGCCTCCCAGATTCCTTTGAGGTTTTCAACTCTTCCCTCTTCCCTCACCCCTTGGTCTTTATTTGGCCAGGGCTAGCTCTAGAACCCTCAAACTCTAGGACAAAAAGTTGGGCATTTGTGATAGGGGTAAGCATATCTTAGTGAGATTCACTACGGATCAGACATCCTTAGTGGTTATTAAGCAGTCTGGATGTCCACTTGTTCTCCGAGCATTCATAAACTTCCCAGGAAATGAGGACCACAATGTGAAACCAGTAATGACCAGTATGGGAGACTGCGTCACTTATCCAGAGAGATATAACCCCATCACGTGTTAAAAAATCATATAAGAAGCCGGGTGGTGGTGGCGCATGCCTTTAATCCCAGCACTCGGGAGGCAGAGCCAGGCGGATCTCTGTGAGTTCGAGGCCAGCCTGGGCTACCAAGTGAGTCCCAGGAAAGTTGCAAAGCTACACAGAGAAACCCTGTCTTGAAAAAACCAAAAAAAAAAAAAAAATCATATAAGGATAAAAATGCATGAATACAAATAATGGACAATACATATAACCCGACAAACGCCTAGCCTTGTAACACAGTATGCTGCAGGCAGTCAGTTATTCAACCTGGTGTTCGCAAGGCTGGGAGCTTAAAAAGAGTTATTTTAAAGACCCAGGCTGGCCTCGGACTCAACTCTTTGGTCAGATGAGCTGAGGTTTGTCAACACTGTTTCATTTGTTACTTTGCCGACCTTGACTTGGAGCAGAATTATTGGTCCTGCGGTTGGCTTGTTGCTCCTTGTTACAGAAGCCTCTGTTGACTGGGACAGAAAGGGACGCCCGGAGCAGGGCCACTGAACCAATGCATACATTTGTGGGTGCGGGTTTGGTGCAGGCGGAGGAGTCTGAGGCAGAAGTGAGCAACAGCGAAGATTGATATAAGTGGTAAAAAAAAAAAAAAAAAAATGGGGGTGGGGTTGGGGATTGCCTAGCAAGTGCAAGACCCTGGTTCGGTCCTCAGCTCCGGGGGAAAATAAAAGATGATAATGGGCCTGAATGAAGAGCAGAAAGCTGGAGAGCAAGTCTCCCCATCTTCACAAGCAATTATAAGCAGGTGCCAGGGAAGCATGGGCAGCAGAGGCCGTCCCGAGGAGGCTTCAGGTGGGAACGAGGGACCTATCGTTGAGGGGATGGATAAAGATTGTATTGTAGCTGGGTGGCGGCGGCGGCGGCGGCGGCGGCGGCGGCGGCGGCGGCGGCGGCGGCGGCGGCGGCGGCGCACACCTTTAATCCCAGCACTCGGGAGGCAGAGGCAGGTGGATCTCTGTGAGTTCCAGGCCAGCCTGGTCTACAAAGTGAGTTCCGGGAAAGGCACAAAGCTACACAGAGAAACCCTGTCTCAAAAAACAAACAAACAAAAACATCGAATTATAAGTGAGAAAGAGCCCACTGTTTACTGAGCTGTGTGTAGGCGCTACTGTTTTGTGGAAGGTAAGACCTGTCAGCCACGAAATTGTGTGGTGGACTGAGGCAATTTCTAAACCGTGTTGAAAGAGCAGTTTGGTTCCTCCTGACAATAAAATAGAAAAAGAAAAGGTGAGTTAAAGAAGAAACTATTAAGCAAAAAAAGGAGCCAGGACTTAGAGGTGAAAAAAAAAATCTCAACTTTATACAATGCAAACTCAGAAAGCATGTTTTGAAGAAACAGCTGTGGTTGCGACTTGATAAGGAGGTTCCTTACTGTGAAAGAGAAACATTGTTTCACTCAGCCATCTCAACAGAAGCCAGGAAAGGCAATGGGAAAATACCAGCGAAAACAGTACCAGCTGGGACCACAGGGAGCAGAGAAACCCAAACAGGAGGAGGCAAGTTCGTGGGGGGAAAAAAAACGAGCTCTTCAAGACAAGGACCCTTGGGAAGGACCCAAAAGCAACTGTGACATCACCCGACTGCCACTCCCACAGCAGATCCAGAGTGCGTGCACCCCTGGGTGCCCCAGCTTCAGAGGACTCTGCTGGGTAGCAGAGTCTTGGGGGAGGAACCCTCGTGGAGAGCTGAAGGGACAGGGCCAGCCCAAAGGATGCTAATGTGCCAGCGCCTCCGGAAGATGGGACCAATGCCTTAGAGCATCTACGAAGTCAGAAAAGGTTATTCTTGAGTTATTTATGATCTACTGGATTCACCCCCGACCCCCTTTCCCTTCCCATTTCTCATACTTAGGATAGAGGAAAGGCCCGGGCCTTCTCTGCCGTTTTATTTGGGGGAGAATAGAACTCGTCTGGGTACACAATTGCAAGACTGCAGAGAATGTTTGAGCAGCTGGAAAGGAGTTTATTTCCGGACCAGTCTCAAGTCTCACACATGTTTGATTGAGGTCACATTTTTTTTTTTAAGCTGAGGACCGAACCCAGGGCCTTGAGCTTACTAGGCAAGCACTCTACCACTGAGCTAAATCCCCAACCCTTGAGGTCACATTTTGACGAGACCTGAGAGCAGGATTTGGAGATTGTTGGGGCAGAAAAAAAATATATATATATTTGCATACAAGGAAATCATGGATCTGAGAGTCCCATGGGCAGAATGATACGGACTAAATGAGCTCCGCATCCCGATTTTGTATGTTGGAGTTTTAAGATGATAGCTTAAGGATGCGGTAATGCTAATTATGTCTCCACGGGGCCAGAAAAGTGGTACCCTGCATCGATTCCCTTATGAGAAAAGGAAGAGAGACCTGAGCTTCCTCTCCGCTTAATGAAAATACAGCAAGAAGATGCTAGCAGCAGATAACACATCTGCTTGGATCTTTGCCCTCCCAGGCTCCAGAACACTGAGAATAATTGTCTATAGTTCTGTCATGACAGTCTGCGCGGACTGAGATACTCTCTTATGCTTGTGTTCGGATCCCTAAACTGGCGCTTCAATTGTGAAGTACGATCATAGAATTCTGAGTTTCCCAGGTATCCATAGATGATTATGAGCCTACACATGGTTTTATCTGGGGGCCTGGGAAGAGCTGGCCCCTTGAGAGAAGATAAAGGGATGGCGAACAAAATACAGTTGTGACGCCAGGCGGTGGTGGCGTGCACCTTTAATCCCAGCACTCGGGAGGCAGAGGCAGGAGGATCTCTGTGAGTTCAAGGCCCGCCTGGGCTACAGTGTGAGTTCCAGGAAAGGTACAAAGCTACGCAGAGAAACCCTGTCTCCAAAAAACAGAACAAAACAATAACAACAAAAATGCAGTTGTGTGGACATCTCATAAACCATCCCTGTGCTGTTGCCAGGTATACAGGTAAAACTCTGGACTTTGCATCTTGAGCAAGCACAAGTGCTTGCTGTATACATGTGTCTATCACACAGTGGGACCCATTCCTGAACAAATGTGTGAGAGATGGCCAGGGAAAATGTTTCCAATGCGGTTGATGGCAGATAGTGAACTTCGAAAACAAAAGGCAAATTCAGAAGAAGAACTCACACATTGTTCTGGTCTGAGTGTTTTTGCCCTTCCCAGATTTACCCACTGAACTCCTGACCCCAGGGTTAGGTACCTATAGGATGGTACCTTTGGGAAATCGCCAAGTCAGCAGGGCGGGGCCCTCATCATTAAGGTTAACATCCTTATGAAGAAGCCTTCCCTGTCCCTCCATCGTGTGAGGATACAGTGTGATTGCACCAGCTAAGAGCGTAAATGGGCTCAGGACTAATTCTGCTGGCAGCTGGAGCTCAGACTTCCCAGCCTCTGGAATAATAAGACATACATTTCTGTTTTTCCCAAGGCATGCAACACATGCCATTTGGTTTTGGAAGCCCAGATGGATGCTGACACACTTTAACCTCCCAGGCATATTTCCAAAGGGGGATGGATCCATCACATGGGACACAAGACAGCTGTCCACACTGAGGCTCTTGAGTCTACTGTGGCTGGTGATCTGTACAAGGAGGCACTGGGGTTTCCTGACCCGAGAAGTGGAGGAAATGGAAGCCACCGGAAAGTGATCTTTCTAGCCTTTGGCTGGCATTAGTGACTACTTCCATCATATCTTTAGTCACACCGACCAATTCTGATTTGGTAGGTGGGAACTTCACAACGACACAGAAGGACCCAGATAGTCGTTAGAAGCCACTTGGAAACTTATACCATGAAGTATTATTATTATTATTATTATTATTATTATTATTATTATTATCAACCTTATTTCAGAGGGGAAGAAACTAAGGCTCTAATAAATGAATAATGATCTCAGATCACTCAACTTGAACAGGCAGAGCTAGGTAGGGCTGAAAGCCAGACAAAGGGACCCTACACCACATCCTTTTTTTTGCCCAGTCCTGTGCCCTGACCTCACCACAGGCTTTTGTTTTCCCCCTGACTTCCTTTCCTCCCGACTGCATGGAAAATTGAAAATGAGATGGATTTCCTTTCACTTAGACCGTTTCAAAAGCCATTGTTCCTTCAGGGAGGAGGTTGGAGGGTTTCCAAAGACTGAAATATCCAGAGAACATCTGGCCGTGGTCTCTCACACATACACACTTAGGAACACACCAGGAAGAGGAAGACCATCGACCCCATCTCAGCGCTTGACATTCCTAACATGAACGTAAGGCCCAAGAGTCCGTGTGCACAGTCTGTCACTCTGTGTGGGACTCTTTGGGTTGTTTCGTCACCCATGGGCCACCGAGAGCAACACTTTGCTCAATGAAGTCTGTAAGAGTAGACCTTGGGAGACCAGGGCCAGAAAGAGAAACGATATTTTTGGAAGATATGTTACTGTGAGATAACTGCATGGGCTGTACACACACACACACACACACACACACACACACACACACACACACACACACACGGCACAATGAAGGAGCTGGAGTGTAAACTACATATGATATTACCTGTGTTCCAGTAACCGTTAAAGGGTTAAACTATGCTCTTCATTTGTTTGGATCCCTCTAGCCAAATTTGTTGTATGTCACAACAAATTATTGTAGGCCAAAATTTTAGACGAGGTCAGAGCAGTGTATTGTTTAACAAGCAATGCTTACTTTGCTTTATTATATACAGTTAACATTTTTAGCATCTGTGTGCCAAGGCCTCTTCTAGTGCTCTGGACACATCAATATCATTCAGTTAAGCCTGGTAAGAACCATAGGAATAGGCGTGCTCCTGTAAACTCAGCACTGAGGCTGAGGCAGGAGAATTAACCATCAGACCAGGTTACTCAGTTACTCACAGCCAGGAACTCGTTATGCAGCCCAAGCTGGCCTAGGACTTGGAGTAATCCTCCTGCCTCAGTGGCCCAAGTGCTGAAGACTTCCAGGTGGGAAGCCAGCTTTGTGTGAGAAGGGGTAGGCGGTGTGTGTATGTGTGTGTGTGTGTGTGTGTGTGTGTGTGTGTGTGTGTGTGCATGCAGGTGGTTGTATGTGCACATGGAGGTCAGGCGTTGACGTCTGATGTCTTCCTCTTCACCTTATTTTTTGAGACAAGGTCTCTCACTGAACCAGGATCTCACAGTTTGGCTACACTGCCTGGCCGGCAAGCCCCAGGAAACCCTCATATCTTCACTTCCCCAGTGCTGGGGGGGCGGGGGCTAGGCTTTTTTCATGGGTTCTGGGTTCTGAACTCAGGCCCAGAACGCAGGTCCTGATGCTTAAACACTTTACCGAATGAGCCGCCTCCCCAGCCTGGCTCAGAGCCTTGCTTTAAATCAGGCCTTGCTAGTCACAGAAAGGCAGAAGTCCCTCTCTTCTGTGATTCTGCCCTGGCCACTCACACCGCGAGACCCATTCCTTCCCAATTTCACCCTGGACTCTCACTACCGGGCCAGCTTCTGAGTCAGCTCAGATTTCCCTTCTGGGAGGACAACGTCTCTGACCTGGGTGCAGACTTGGCCCCCGTGTGCTCTCTTGTCTGAGCTTTGTTCTCACGGCAGAGACTTTTTTTTTACTCTTTTTTTTTTTCTTTCTAGTATTAAATAAAGCAATCAAGACGTCATTGGCCCGAGGCTGTCTCCGTACTCGGAGTTTGTCTACAACAAACAGCAACCTAAGGTATTTAAACACACTGAAACCTAATTTAGGAATATGTTTTCGTAACAGCTAGTCATAAGCCAGTGCCTGGCAGCAGTCTGACTTTGCCGTGCCCAAGTAAGACAGACGTGTCTTCTTTGTTAGTGTCTGAAAGCTTTCTGTTGGTAGAAATGCTTGGCCAGGCTCTCCACAAAAGCTCTTCTGCTCCTCCCGCTGTTGCCTGATTCATGGAGCATTCTCCACTCCAATAAACAATATTGAATCTAATTTGCCTCAAGTTTTCAACAGTAGCTCCCAATCTGGCTTCCAGTCCCCCTTCTCTGGTGACGGTTCCGTGACCCACATCCCTACTTGGGAGGCAGCTCAAGTGATTGAAGTCAGGCCAAGGAGAACAAGGAACAGCCGCAGTTCAGAAGTGACCATGTGACCCCCGGGCCGGCTAACTGTGGTGACTCCTGAGTGGGAGACAGAGGAGAAGAGAGCCGGCCAGAAGCTGCCAGCAGACCTGTCTCCGTGGGCTGCTGAGGTGAAGCCAAATGCACGGAGCCCTGAAGGAAGGAGATCATGGCAGAGCCTGCTAGTGAGATACTGGATCCTCTCGATAGGGTGCTACCTACATCTAAGATATAGTCTAGTATTTTGTCTTCTTTTTTTCCAGAGCTGAGGACCGAACCCAGGGCCTTGTGCTTGCCAGGCAAACGCTCTACCACTGAGCTACATCCCCAACCCCTTAGCCTAGTATTTTATTCACTAACAAAAAACAGTTTAGGCCGAGGAGACGGCTTATCAGTAAAGTGCTTTCCTGTGCATGTGTGAGGATCTGAGCTCCAGCGCTCAGGTAAAAAACTGGATGTGGTGGGGACATGCTTGGAATCCCAGCACCGGGGAGGCATGGACAGAGGGACCCCTCGACAGCCAACCTAGCCGAATTGGTGAGCCTGGGGTTCCGGTGAGAATACCAGATAGGCTGTGCCTCAGGCGGAGTGATACCAAAGCTCATCCTCTGACCTTCACATGTGATGTACACACACACACACACACACACACACACACACACACACACACACACACACACACACACGGGTCTTTTCCCTAGCATTTGCAACCAAAAGAGTACTAGGTATTGATAGATTTGTATTCTCTATCTACCTACCATCTACCTCATAGACTACAATTCTTTATAGGCAGAGGATGGTAGGGACTTTTTTTTTTTTTTGAGTGAATTTAAGTGGGAAGGGTGTGGGTGTGGGGGGCATTTACAGGGCATTGAACTGATGGTAGACATCCTTAAGGACTCTCACAAACTTAGTTCAAAATGTGATCAAATGACGTAGTCGCATTGAAGTGTGGGATTGAAAAGAAGGGGCTGGTGCTGCTAACAGCAGGTTTAACACGGCAGTGATAGAGATGGGCGGGGCAGTGGTTAGATTAAAGTGAGGCACTAGTCTGAATGTGTGTGTGTGTGTGTGTGTGTGTGAGAGAGAGAGAGAGAGAGAGAGAGAGAGAGAGAGAGAGAGAGAGAGAGAGAGAGAGAGAGACTTTTTGGTAAGTTTCTCTTGGCAGCCAACATAAAATCAAAATTTTGTTTCACTAGCTGATTGTGACCTGTCCAAACCACCCATTTTTGTTAGTTTATCACCAAGGCAAAAAATTACCGTTAGCGAATCAGGGGCTCATGCGTGTTCAAGTAAGCGAGATCACAAAGCCAAAAGCTTTTCCTGACATTGTCAGTTCAGGCCTTCATCCCAGGGATAGGACTGCGGGCTTAAGTCAGCTCACAGTGAAGGGGGGGGGCTGCCGGGGCAGAGCATAACGGAACACCAGCCGTAGCGAAGGCACCAGGCAAAACAGCGTCCTGGCCTTCTCTAAGCACCGGCCAAGGTGGCATCCCTCAGGAGACCCGCCAGCTCAGCACCCACTCGCCAGCTCCAGGATTTGCAGCAGGGAGGAAGGAGCAGGGGCCTTCCTAGTCTCCTGCACATCCCCCCAAAGGCAGCCAGACCTTATTTAAGCTCCAGACAGCTGCCCCGAGCCTGTCTCGGAGGCAGAAAGGGGGCACCAGATGCTCGGCTCTGAGATTCCTGTGCTTCAGCCCTCGGGCCATATCACTGGCCTGCAGGCTCCACAGATACACAGTGTCAGCTGAATGTGGCCTCCGTTAGCTCTTGATGGCGAAACAAAACCAGAATCTGTCTATGCAGAGAAACCCTGTCTCGAAAAGCCAACCTACAAACCAACCAACCAACCAAACTCCAGAATCTGAAGGAAGCAAAAAATCATGCTATCTTCACTGGTTTTTTTACACGACTCCTTTAAAGCAGTTACTCTGTCATAAAAAGAAACTCTAAGGGCCTCAGCGGCAAAGAACAGGCTTGTGAAGCGTCCTGGAGCCAGGCTCCTTGGCCAAGGCCGGGTCTCCCACTGCCTGGCTGCCCGGCAGTCGGCTTGTCAACTGGTTGGCTCGTTAACCTCTCAGGAGCTTGGTTTTCGCCTCTGTGAGACAGAAATCATCGTACTTATGCCAGAGGCTTGTACCAGAGCTTCAATAATTTCTCCATGCAAAGCATGCAGGAGCTCAGGCCTGGACGCCCAGCACTTGGGAGGCCGGGGGGTGGGATTGCAAATTCCTGGCTGTCCTGGATTCCATAGTGAGATCTGGCCAGAAAGAAAAAGGAAGGGGTGGATCTGGAGAAAAAAAAAAAAAAAGATGAAGTCAATGGGCGTTAATCTGTATTCACCGATATTATTTACTTAACAGAGTGCCTTGCCCATGCAGAACTGTCCCTGAATGAATGAAGGAAAGAACTAACGAAGGAAGGAATGATAAGTTATGTGGCCACTAGATGGCGGTAAAGCCT
Source organism: Peromyscus maniculatus bairdii (assembly GCF_049852395.1). NCBI lineage: Eukaryota > Metazoa > Chordata > Mammalia > Rodentia > Cricetidae > Peromyscus > Peromyscus maniculatus. Next base: position 18,667,624 of record NC_134869.1, on the reverse strand, counting down.
CACTTGTAAGGACTGAACTAAAACAACCAGCATTGTTCCTGAAGGGCAGATAAGGGAGCTGACCCACCCGTTCAGGCCACTCTCCACTCACTCCTGTCATGGACAATGTCCCCCTTTCTCCACTTCGTACATATTTCTCCATGTGGGCGGCCATGACAAAACACCAGGCTACGTGGCTTAAACCCACTCGTTTTCTCTCGGTGCTGGAGGCTGGAAGTCCACGGTCCTAGTCTGCTCTGATGAACGCCATGATAAAAGCAGCTTGCAGAGAAAACCGTTTATTTCTGTTCACAGCTTAAGGTCCACCATGAAGGGGAGTCAGGGCAGGAACCCCAGGAGGGAAGCTGAGGGCAGAATCTGAAGCCAAGGCCCCCTCACCCAGAGATGGAGCTGCCCACAGTGTGCTTGATCCTCAATTAAGGACATCAGTCATTAATCAAGAAAATGCCCCGCAGACATGCCCACAGGCCAGCCTCATCTCAATTGAGGTTCTCTTTTTTCCAGACGACTCCTGCTTGTGTTAGCAACAACAACAACAATCCACGTTCAAAGGGGGAGCAGTGTCTGGCAAGGCCCCCCTCCCTGCTTTAGAATCACCTTGGCCATGCTCCTCACAGGCTTCCTCAGCTACGCAGGGAGAGCAGGAGATCATTTCTGGGTTTTCTTGCTCTTCTGAGCTTCTGCACCAGCTCTCGGGGCTTAGGGCATGCCCTATGACCTCAGTTAACCCTCACACCTTCCCAGACGGTCCTATTAGACGGAGGGTTAAGACATCATCCACACAGGACCCCTCAGAGCCAGTCTTAGTGGCCACGTAAGCCTCGTCCTTGGTTTCTCGCCCCTCCTGACAACGTCCTTCCTCTGAGTTATTCCCCGTGAGTCCCGCCCTGCCAACCTCTCAATCTTCGCGTGGCTTTCCCACTTAGTTGCATTGGTCATCAACAGAGAAAGCCTAAGAAAACCGTCACGTAGCGGTAACGTAGATTCACGTGTTCGGATAATGTCAAGGCAGATGGCGGTACCCCGTCACGAGGAGGGGAGACAGCTAACTCACCCAGCGGTGTTGGCCCTGCATTCTCTGACTCCCTTTCCTTTCCTCCTGCCCGTCCCTCTATCTTCAGTTTCTCAGCATGCAACAGAACTGTGGGTCCTAATCTGAGTTGTGACCCCTTTGGGGTTTGAACATCCCTTTCACACGAGTTGCCTAAGACCAGCGGAAGCATCAGATATTTACGTTATGACTCATAACAGTAGCAACATTAAATTACCATTAAAATTAAATTAATTAGTCATCAAATAAAATTAATTAAAAACTCGTCGTTTCCGCCGCTAATATCAGCAATTCTCAACCTGTGGGTCACGACCCCTCTGCGGGCCGCAGATCAGATGTTTCCATTCCGGTTCATAACAGTAGCAAAATTTACAGTTATGAAGTAGCGAGGGAAAATAATGTGACGGTTGGGGGGGGGGGGTGTCGCCGCCACGTGAGGAACCGTACACTGCAGGGCCGCAGCATTAGGAAGGCTGAGAACCACCGCAATGGAAGGAGGTGGTTCCTTCACCCTCCTTCGGTCGTTCCAGCTCCATCTTAACCTAAGGGCAGCTGCTAGGGTCCCGGGAGAGGAGAGGCAATGTGACAGCTGCATGAACTGGTTTCTATGAACACAGGTGCACGGTTCTGTTCCCTGCTGTGTGTTAACGTTCAATTGTTGAAACAGCCTTCTCGTTTTCCAGATGAGAAAGCGAGACTGCAAAGAATGTGGCTGAAATTCCCCCTTTGTTCCCTGGTTTCCATTTTTTCCCTCCGTTCCTTTAATTACTGGAAGTCCCTTCCATTTATCTGGCCTGGGTATCCATTTCCCAGTCTCCCTCACGGTTTCATGTGACCACGTGGCTCAATTCTGTCCACTTGGAGAAGAGTGGAGATGATGTCTACAACTTAGGATTGTGTCCTTAGCAAGACGCTGCTGGCTTCCCACACTCTTTCCTCTCTCCAGTCTGGACTGTACATACTGCAGCAGCAGGCCAGCTTTGACCATGAGCTGCATGCAGGTGAGGGAGCTGCAGAGAAACAGAGGAAACGTGGTCCCTGAAGGACGTAAGAGCAAAGCTGTGTGCCCGCCCTAAATCTACCCTCAAACTGAGCAAATGAGGAATGCTCTTCTCTTTCCTCTGAACCACCTGACCGGCCAAGTTACAACCGTTTTGTGCGTGCATCCCCCCAGAACCCTAAGATCATGAGCTTATGGGTTTTTGAAGTCCACGTTTGTGGACATTCGTTGGAGAAGCAAGACTAAAAAAATGGTGTAAGTCATGTGATGGCCCAGGTTCCTGCGGGAAATGGGTGGCCATGGGATTTAACTGATAAAAGCTTAATAAGAGTCTTTCCCAGGCCTGTGGGGAGAGTCTGGGTCACAAAGGCATCACTAAGGAAATCACATCAGGAAGCCGTCACCAACCTGAGGCCTGGGGGACAAAGAGAAAGAGGTGGGATTCTGGGGACCCAGGGGAACTGGGGTACAGAGGGCACCTGGCAGAGGCATGAAAGGGGTGTCTTTTTTTCCTCTGAAAAGGCAGACTCTGCATTGAAGAAATCCCTTAAGGGGTCTATTATGTACACAAAACACTGGTAGGGAAGAATTCCTTATAGAAAAAAAATCCTCTGTTTCTCAGGATGGTGGTGGCGGCGCACGCCTTTAATTCCAGCACTGGGGAGGCAGAGCTAGGTGGATCTCTGTGAGTTCGAGGCCAGCCTAGTCTACAGAGTGAGTTCTAGGACAGCCAGAGCTGTTACACAGAGGAACCCTGTCTTGAAAAACAAAACAAAACAAACAAAAATTCTGTTCCTAAAAGTCACAATAAGTTCCTTACTCAGAGTTGCCCCTTGGTAGAGGTGGACAGTAGAATCTGCAGACGGCCCCGGTATGTATCATCCCCAGTGTCTGGGAGGCTGAGGCAAAAGGATCTTGAGTACAAGGGCAGCCTGGGTTACAGAGCAAGATCCTGTCAAAACAGAATCCAGAGATGGAGCAGGTCCTAGGATACAGTGGTACAGTGTTTGCATGCAATGTGCATCCTCAGGTGTTCTTCAGTCATCTCTAGATGTCTCATCACACCCACCATAGTGTAAATACTAGGAAAACACTGTTTATGGAGTGGAAGAGAAGGGTCTCTGTGTGTAGTAACTTTTTTTTTTAAATATTTTTCAGCCCTTGCTGGTTGGCTCCCCAAATGCAGGTGACAGACTGTGCTAACGCCTGACTTAGAGAGGAACTCAAATGTGTCCGTTTGTCTGTGTGCCCAGGTACAGATGGCCATTCCCAGACTCTCTTGCTGTAGGGTCTGGTCGATGAATATAGGTTTTCGGCTGGTGGGAAACGAGAGAAAATACCGAGTCTTGTCTCCAGATCCTGTTTTAATGAATGAATCACGGACTCTTTACTTTTCCGGAAGACCCACTTTTTCGGAACTGGGAGGGGTTATTGGTAATCCAACGCTAAACAGGTCCGTGACTCCTGGGGAAAAAAAATGGCAGGATAGCATGATGGAGACCTTCCATAGATTGAGGGTGATTCACATAAAGAAAATACATGCTTTATTTTTTGAGTCATTGGTTTTTAGGTTTTTTTTTTTTTTAATAGTTCAAGCTGTGTTCCTATATGGAGTACTTTTCCGGGGGAGCATTTTTTATTTTTTATTATTTTTTTTATTTAGTAGTTTAAGTTGTGTGCCCTGTGAGCTGCAGAGGGGATGAGGTGGTGTGGGCCTGGAAGACCATTTGTGTGCCGATGGCGCCCTCTAGCGTCCGTGAGGCTTCACCTGCATGACTATCTGAGGTCATTCCAGATAGAAGCCCGTGTCCAGTCCTTAAAACAGTGTCTTCCCCATCGCTTCCACTAAAGCCTCACCCCAGCCCTACCCAGGTATGTTCCCGGGGCACTCCCCGAAACCACTAAGTTCATGATAACCAGTTTGTGAAGCCAGAAAGCTCTTTAGAGGATCTTGAAATGACAGCAAGGCTACTCCAGGGAGCAAGAGCAAATGCACCCACCCCCCACCCTCTTCCTCGCTTGCTCTCGTCTCCTTTTCTGCCCATCCGCTATGGAAGAGCCAGGCAGAGGTAACTCTCCACTTACTTCCTGCCCGCAGCTGCCTCCTGCTTTTGGACTTATCTCGGATCATTCACCATAACAGCTAAGCTCCTCGTCCTTCAGGAAGCATTTCAGGGAAGTAATGATATGGCCAGCAGCCCCTCATTATTTCTCTTCTAAGCCCTATGACTCTAAGTGCGCCCTTGAGACAGTCACTGGTTTGCACACGGCTGTTTAATCCTTCCTTGAAGGATGCGTGTACACATGCAGGGTCTCATGCACAGACATGACATGCAGGCTCACATGTACACACACACACACACACACACACACACACACACACACACAGACACACACACACACACACACACACAGGAGATAAGGGGAGACAGCTCAGCACCCACCATTTTGCTTAAAAAGAGCCTTATTGTTTTTTTAAGACAGGAATGGTGGATCGCCCCTGTAATCCCAGTACTTTAGGGGCTCAATCAGGAGGGTTACCATAAATTTGAGGCCATTCTGGGTCTGGATTATGTAGTGAGTCTGAGGTCAGCCCGGACTTATGTGTGAAAGCTTGTTTCAAAAAAACTTAATTTTTTTTTTGTTTTGTTTTGTTTTGTTTTTTGAGACAGGGTTTCTCTGTGTAGTTTTGGTGCCTGTCCTGGATCTCGCTCTGTAGACCAGGCTGGCCTCGAACTCACAGAGATCCACCTGGCTCTGCCTCCTGAGTGCTGGGATTAAAGGTGTGTGCCCCTACTGCCCAGCAAAACTTAAAAATTTTACACACTTAAAGGTAGTAACTCTGTATCTCCCCAGGGCATGCTCAACCTGCAGGCTGTGGATTGCATGATGCCAAGGACGACGATAAACATGACCCAACAAAAATACGCTTAAGACATTACAAGACACAGCCCCCGTTTTCAAAACCTCAGTTATGTGTTTATCCAACATGAACGTGCGTGACATCTTCATGACTCAGTGTCAAAAGGGTGGACACATGCTCACCTTCTAGGCCGCCCCCACCCCAGAGACTCTCCATCTTTATTCAGGGCCCCAATTATGTCTTTGTAATTTGTGTTAGGGTTTGCTCCTGCCCATGAAGGCATGTTTATTTAGAGCCCTCACGTGAATGCCGTATCTTTCTGATATCTAAGCAAAGTGCCCACAGGCCACAGCAGAGTGGACACCACCTTTCAATTCATGAAGCATGGACGTGCTAACAGAGGTTTAAGATAATTGTGGGCACAGTGTGTACAAGGGACCGACGTGTGTTTCTCCATTCTCTGCTCCTTTCAGAACTACTTTGTGTCCCATGGTGACCTTACATGGTGAGAAACCAGAAGAGGAGGCTCCGTTTCTCCTGTTGTTGGGGTCTGGTGGATGCAGGTCAAACTCCATCATGGACAATCCCCACCCTGGGCAGAAAGGCCACAAATCCTAAAATACCAGGGCTGTTGCACTTGGGTGTATTTTTAAAAAAGATTTATTTATTTACTTATCATGTATACAATGTTCCATCTGCATGTATGCCTGCAGGCCAGAAGAGGGCATCACATCTCATTACAGAGGGTTGTGAGCCACCATGTGGTTGTTGGGAATCAAAACTCAGGTCCTCTGGAAGAGCAGCCAATGCTCTTAACCTCTGAGCCATCTCTCCAGTCCGTACTTGGATGATTTAACGCGGGTGAAGCCCAGAGAATAGAGCCTGGCATCTCGTGCGTGACACCTACATTCCAGATATTAATTACCTCTTGTGTCTCCCACCACGGGGCCTGTACCTTTATCAGAAGTCTGCTCAGTGAGAGACAACTCTGAGCAGCCCAGGCAGCGCCACCTGTTCCCAGTGGGCTGCCCTCTTGGTTTGATCTTTTTTACACATCCCTTACAGGGTATCTCCGCAGGTGACTTCCAAGTCTTGAACAAAGCAGGGTCACCCTTGCAGGCTCGTTCCCTCCCCGGAAGCTGCTGGCTTTGTGATGACCCCAGTGGTCAGGAAAAGAACACAGGAAGCTGAAACCACCGGGAATTGTAGGGAAATGGCTTTAAGCGGGGTGCTGGAAAAAGCGACAGTGATCTCCAAAAATGTGGTCGTACCAGATTTTATATACAATAAGGAAGGTTGGCGTTGAGTCGCGGGTTGCTTTGAGAAGAAACCGACTCCCTCACTGGACAGGGAGAGAGATGGGCACCTCCCGAAAGTGACTCATTCGCTTCCTCTGAACCCAGAAACTCCAGGCCAATGCAGAGTGGGCCTCTTCTCTTACTCTATCCCCCAAGAATGTGCTCTGTGACCAGGTTCACACCCTATACACCGTACTCTCTCATGCCTGCCCTTATAGTCACAGCCCAGTGGCTTCTGCACTGTCCCGGGCCAGCTCTGCTACATGGTGCGCCCTCCTCTGTGGACCTGGGACCACTGTCACCCTCATAACTCTCTTTCCCGAGCCCTTGGGTTGGACAGCCTTCCATGCCAGGAACCAACAAAAGATGTGCCTTGATTTAAGGCAAGCGTTCGGCCACAGGGCCCACGCTCGTCCTTTCGGAAGACACCAGGCATATATCACTGGGGACTGGCTGCTTAATTAATGGCTGAGGAGTTTTCTTTGGAGACCAGAGAACAAAAGGAAGGTGGCAGGTACAAGAAGTTACAATGGGCTCACTTGTTTACTTCGAGATGATTAATTGTTGTATGTGGGTCTCGTCGCAATGAAAGGAAAGGAAATGAAACCCCCACCCCCACCCCCTCTACCCCCGCCAAATACTGGCCCCGATGGCAGGTAAACAGGTTCAGGGAAACACTCTGCGTGAGGAATGAGGAAATGTCAGGAGATATCTGCTGCTTGAGTTTTACTTTTCACAGCCCCGGTGCAGAGACCAGGAGGGCAGAAGGGCCCATAAGCGGAGACATTCATTGTGTGAACGGTTCTGCACTTGTGGGCTGTGTAGACCAAGGCTATGCTTCCTCAAGGAGCCACTGGGTTGCCTCTGGGCTAGAGAAACTGGAAGGCTTAATTGTTCCAGCACAGCATGACTTGTTTTGGTGAGGGTTTCCTTTGCTGGGTCGGTACCCACCGTTAACCACTAGGGCTATCTATGGAGAGTGTTTGGGGAAATGCCCATCTCACCCCCTGTCCAGTGAGTGCCTTAGGCTTTCCCACATTACAGCCGGAGCAAACACCTCAAGTCCAGGATGGAGCTTGGTGGTAGAGCGCTGCAAATAAGAAAAGAAAGGGAGGGGCTGGAGAGATGGCTCAGAGGTTAAGAGCACCGAGTGCTCTTCCATAGGTCCTGAGTTCAATTCCCAGCAACCACATGGTGGCTCACAACCATCTGTAATGAGATCTGGCACCCTCTTCTGTATACATAATAAATAAATAAATCTTTAAAAAAAAAAAAAAAGAAAAGAAAGGGAAATAAATAGCAAATTAGAAAGATAAATAGCAGTTTCAACAGTAAGGCTTCTAGAGTTAATGATATATATAATATATTCATACATATATATATATATATAAAGGAAAGGGCATTAGCTTAGGCATCCTTTCATTTCTACTCTCTGTAAAAGTTTCTCGAAGCATTGGTACTTATTAGGATTGTCAGAAAAAAAGATGTAGTGTTAAATTTGAATTTCAGATAAAGAATAAATACTTCAAAACTAGTTTGTTTTAAATTGTTTTATTTACATGCACGCGTATTTTGTCTGCATGTCTGTCTGCCTGTGCACCACGTGCATGCCTGGTGCTGGAGGAGGGCCAGAAGAGGGCGTCAGATCCCCTGGGACTGGAGTGACAGATGGTTGTGACCAGCTGTGTGGGTGCCCATGTCCTTTGGAGGGGCAGCCAGCGCTCTTAACCACATAGCCACCCTTCCAGCCCCATGCTCTGTCCTTTAAATGGACAAAAATGACTTATATTGACAGCATTGGACAAGTTGTTTTGAAATCAATATACCCAGCAAATGGGCGAATCCAGTTAACTAACAGGTGAGTCGGTGCACATCGCTGTCTCTCTCTGTGGTAAGGACACTCATAATCCACCCCAAGTGCTTTCGCGGACACAGCACACTGTTGACCACTGCGATTAGTCATCATGGTGCATAACAGATCTTTTAAACACATCTCTCATGTCCAGCTAAAGTGTGTGTGTTGACCTACACCACCTCAGATCTGGTCCCTGATAGCCATATTCTACTCTGCTTTAGTGACTTTAACTTTTCCTTTCTTTTTTTTAAGTTTAAATTTAATTTTTTAAAAACGTGCAGGTACTTTGCCTTTGTGTCTGTCTATTGTACCAACCATGTGCGTGCCTTGTGCTTGAGGAGGCCGGAAGAGGGCATCAGATCCCCTGGAACTGGGGTTACAGACTCATAGTTGTGGGCTACCATGTGGGTGCTGGGAATTGAACCCGAGTCCGAGTCCTCTGGAAGAGGACTTAAGCAAGGACCATCTCTCCAGTCTTCTCTCTCTCTCTCTCTCTCTCTCTCTCTCTCTCTCTCTCTCTCTGTGTATGTATGTATGTATGTAAGTGTGTGTGTGTGTATGTATGTGTGTGTGTATGTATGTGTGTGTGTGTGTGTGTTAGTATGGGTGGTTCAGGTCAGAGCTCAAGTAGAAAGATCAGAGGATAACTGTCTGGGGATGGGTTCTCTCTCCACTTTGTTTTTGAGGCGAGGTCTCTCTTGTTCTTGCCACCACCCAGGAGAAACTTCTGGCCCATTCTCCCGTCTCCATCTCCCATCTCTCTGTGGAAGTGCTGGGAGGGCAGGAGCACACCATTGCATCCAGCTTTCTAGGTGGGTTCTAGGAATTGGACTCAGTTATCAGAATCTCCCTGCAAGCATTTAAATGGGAGCTTTGAAGTACACATTCAATCCATAGTAATAGATAGCTGTAGTTCAGTGCTTGGAGCAAACTTTTATACTGTTTTCCTTAACGGCTGTACCAATTTACATTCCCACCAACAGTTGGCAGAGAAGAACTAATATTTTTTTTTTTTTTTTTTTTTTTTTTTTTTTTTTGGTTTTTCGAGACAGGGTTTCTTTGTGTAGCTTTGCGCCTTTCCTGGAGCTCACTTGGTAGCCCAGGCTGGCCTCGAACTCACAGAGATCCGCCTGGCTCTGCCTCCCGAGTGCTGGGATTAAAGGCGTGCGCCACCAACGCCCGGCTTAAGAACTAATATTTTAAAAGCACAATTGTATCCCATGTACTATTCAGAGTGCTAAGTATACTAACACTGGCTGGCCAACCTTTATTTAGAATTCCAGCTTCATGGAATTGTGAGTTTTAATTTGTCAAGTCTGTCATCACCACAAGGAAGTCTCTGAAATTCTGGCCGATAGGCTTCCAGGCTTTGCCAACGTTGTGAGTTAGGAGAATGGTCTCTCCTGGTGCTGCTCCATCAGCCCCGTGTGGAATTCTCAGTCTCCCAAATACCGCATGCCTCGAATGCGTCACGATGGCCAAGAGCCTGGTTTTGGTTGTCGGTCTCCTGCTGGTGGCAGCAGTAGCTTTGGCAAAAGGCACACACAGTGGCAAAAAATCTGCCTCACAGAACCTTCCAGATGGAAAACAAGCTGCAATCTGCCGCAGCGCGGAAGGTACTAAGCTCAGATCAGTCCTGGGGACCTGACTCGTTAAGAAGACTTGGGTCTGGGCGGGGGTGGGGATGGGGTGGGGTGGGGTGGGGTGGGGACTGGATTATGTTAGTGAACTTCTCGGGCAGCTGCGCAAAGGCTGACCGTTCTGATTTTGCCATTTCCTCTCTCTTTTTGTTGTGGGTTTTCGCAGACAAAGGCAAGCGCTGAGAGAAAGAAGTCAGACCACCATGGGGGAGGTTTTGTAACTAGCTAGCCACTCCAGGCAACTGGGTTGTATTCCCTGGGCTGAAGCTAGACGACCATTGCCTCAGCGAAGACCCAAACTCAAGTCGTGCTCCACAGAAAGGAAGGAACTATCCGTTGGCATCTAAGCCCCGGATAAAGCAGCCGAGGAGCGGCTCAGTGGTCAGGGTGCTTGCTGCCTGAGCCCGAGGTCCTGAGTTCCATTCCTGGAGCAAACATACAAGGCCAGGCAAACCCATGCACATCTGTTATCCCGGTGCTGAGGAGACAGAGACAAGAGGATCCGTGGGACTTGTTGGCCAGACCTTCTGGCTGAATCAAGGTCTGGGTGAGATTCTGTATATATATATAGTAGAGAGTGAAGGAGGAGGGTACCTGATGTTCATCTCCTCACACCTGCACACTAAGTGTGGATGCACTCGCACAGAGATGCTTGCCTCCAGAAAGAAAGAGCATCCGTCTGTCTCATCAAGCCCACATTCAGTCTGCATCACTAGCTTAATGATAGGAAGAAGATTGACAGACTTGAATTTGGGTTTGATAACTACACTGTGCCTATCTACCCTGACAAACGCAAAAACATCCACCAGAGGCAGGCTGCCAGAAACCCTGACACACACACACACACACACACACACACACACACACACACACACATACACACACACACACAATACATTGGCTTCTGCTCAAAAAAAAAAAAACAAAACCAACGTTCATTGCCAACCACGTCCCTACCTACCATCATCCCTGGCCACCCCTTCCTGGAAAATGTGATGGAGAGAGGCTAAGTCAGCCAAGCCCAACACCACCTGCTCCTGAAGCAGAGCTGGATGCTGGCCCGGAAGCGTCTCTGGCCCCGTCCACGACAGCGCCTCAGGGATGTGCACCGGGCGGCATATCCTTCTCACGGCGTTAGCTTCCTGAGGGGCAGTGGAGTCACCTTTGTTGGCTTGGGTCTCTCTGACCTCAGACGACATGGGAAATGGAGGCCAGTGGGTGACATTGGGAGGCTGAGCTATGAAATGCCACCATCCGGCATAGGGTGGGACCCATTGTCCCTGAAAAGGGAGGGCCGCTTCCTACCACGCCTAGCCACTGCACAACATGCCCAAGGGTCTTAAATCACTTTAAAATAGCTTGGAGACTTAGAAAAATATATTTTATGTATGTAGATATTTTGCCTGCATGTATGTCTGTGTACTGCTTATGAGCCTAGTGCCCCCAGAAGCCAGAAGAGAGAGAGAGTCAGGTAGCCTGGAACTGGAGTTCCAGACAGTCGTTAGCATCCATGTGAGTGCTGGGAATCAAACCCGGGTCCTCTGGGTCTTAACAGCTGAGACATCTCTTGAGTCCCTAGGAGACTTTTCCTTTCCTTTTCTTTTTCTTTTTCTTTTTTTTTTGTAAGGGGGAAGGTGTATCCACAAGCATGCTCAGAGATTTGCTTGTTAAAATGCGCCATATTGCAAGTTCCTAGGGACACTGTCTGAGAATTGGGTTCTCATGGAGGCTCGCTAATCCAGAGGCATTTCGACCACAAGTTCTCAACCATTCTGTGCTGTATTTACCTCCTCAGAGGCTCCAAATCCCACAGGAAGGAGACCACAAATGCGCTCTGGCTTCCCTTCACCTGGTCCCGCAAAGACTAAACACACCCCCATAAAAGTCTAAACACTACACCAACTTCTTAAATAACAGAAGAACTGACCAGCAAGCCACAGCCGTCCTTCCTCGAGGGACCCACTGCAGTGGCAGGATTTTCCTCCACACGCACTGTTTGGGGACGTTTGAATTACGGATGTGACGTCAGGGAGACCCCAGTCCTTCTCTCCTGTCACTGCCAAACTTCCCAGCCCTTCTGTGTTGGTCCCCTGCCTTGCCTCAGCGCCCCCCTCAGAGAGACAGCAGATGTCTCTGGATACCTCCAAATGTGAGCTTTTGTTAACATTTCTCGTGGCTCTGTTCTCATGTGAGTGTTTTCTTACAAACAGCACTCACGTCTGTAGTTAGGAGGCGATGCATTTACTACATGACTGCTTCAAGGCAATCCATTCTGTGTGAGTTGAATTGTGACCCCCTATCCCCCTTAAAAAAAAGGGATGCAGTAAAATATTGACCTCTGATACTTCCGAATACGATCTTATTTGGAAATAGGGTGGTTGCAGATGTAATTAGTTAAGATGAGATCACTTTGGACAAGAATGGAGTGTTACTGATGGCTTTATTAAAAGACAGCTGTGGAAAAAAAAACACATCAAATACGCACAGGGAGAATGCCACATAACGACGAAGACCGGAGGGACAGAGCTTCAAATCAAGGACTGCCACCAGACTCTAGCAAGACACCAGGAGGGGGTTCCCTGCGGTGTCCTCAGGAAGCACAGTGCTCACACCTTGATTTGGGATGCCCAACCCGTTAGAAACAGCACATGTCTACCGTTTGTGATAGGGTCATGTGTCGCTTAGTGACGAGAACACAGTCTGAGCAGATGGTGTGTTGGTTAGTCACATGCAACTTGCCACATGCTGGAGGCATTTGGAAAGAGAAAACTTCAACTGAGAAGACACCTTCCTTTGATGGGCCTGTAGACAAGTCTGTAGGGTATTTTCTTGATTAATGATTGATGTTGGAGGGGCCAGCCCTCTGTGGATGGTGCCATCTTTAGGCAGGTGGCTCTGGGTGGCGTAAGAACGGAGCAAGTCAGGCGAAAAAGCCAGATGCTTAAGTTCCTGCCTCCATGTCTTTCTTTGAGTTCCTGCCTTGGTTTCTTCCATATTAGACTGTAACTTGTAAGCCAAATAAACTCTTTCCTCCCCAAGTGGCTTTTGAACATGGTGGTGTTGTTTTTTTTTTCCAAGACAGGGTTTCTCTGTGTAGCTTTGCGCCTTTCCTGGATCTCGCTCTGTAGACCAGGCTGGCCTCGAACTCACAGAGATCCGCCTGCCTCTGCCTCCCAAGTGCTGGCATTACAGGCGTGCACCACCACTGCCTGGATGAACATGGTGTTTTATCAGAGCAACAGAAGCCTAGCTAAGATACACAGCTGTTTTCACTGTGTAAGCATCATCAAGTGTGTTCACGAAGACTTGGATGGGCTAGGGCAGCCACTTCACAGAGACTTAGATGGGCTAGGCCAGCCACTTCAAGCCAGAGAGGCAGCAAACAGGAGATGTATGAAGTTCCTGTCAGCACCACACAGCATCTGGCTTACAGTCCGTTTCTAAATATACAAGTAAAAGGAACTCACTATTATAACAGTAAAAAGTATGGTATAGTAAATACATGAACCAGTAACCTAGTTGATTAATATCATTACTGAGGATTATGTGCTATACAAAATTACGTGGGCCCTGCCTCTCTTTCAGGTAGCATCACGATAGATTTGCACATACCAGGCTCACCACAAACATGTGACTAATGCATGATGCCATGATGTCAGACTGGCTTTGATGTCATTAGGCAGACATTCTTTTTCTCCATTATAATTTCATGGGGCCCTGCTATGGATTGTGTCCGAAGTGTTTTCCCAAAGGATAGTGGCAAAGGATTGATTCTCCAGCCTGTGACACTACGGGAGGCGGGGGAACCAACATGGTGAGTTAGATGAAAATCGGTCGTTAGGGATATACCCTATCTCCTCCTCTTTATTTCCTGGCCCCAAGCTCCTGCCATGGAATTCTCTGTGGCACAGGGCCAAGGGCAACACAGCTGAGTGATCATAGTCTGGAACCAGGAGCTGAAATAAATCTTCCCTCCTTGCAAGCTTTGTCTTGCCTGAAACACCATGAGGCTGTACAGGGCTGTACTGCAGACTATAGGCAGTCAGGGACGGCAGGTGTGATGTCTGCTGTGTTCCCCACTGTGTCCTCAGCATCCAAGCCAGGGCCCAGCACACAGTAGGTGCTCAACAGACATTGGCAAATGAGAGGGCAGCAACCATGTAGAGAAACAGAGGATTTCACTCCAGTGCGGTGATTCCTGAGGTCCACTGACATGCTTCTCCTCCAGGGGATAATGCCTTTTTAAAAGTTGTAACAAAGGGCTGGAGCAATAGATCATCTCTTAGGAATACTTACTGCTCTTCCCAAGGACCAGAGCTCCGTTCCTTGCACTCACGTGTTGGCTCATAACCACCTGTAACTCCAGTTCCAGAGGATCTGATGCCCTCTTCTGGTCTTGTGGATTCTTGCGTGCACATGGTGCCCATGAACTCACACAGATACACATATACGCATAAATTAAAACTAAATAGCTATTAAGGAAAATTAGTTACAGCAAGCAAAACAAACAACAGACCCTTTCTTGGCTATTCTTTCCCTGACACTGATCAATAGGAGGAGCATTGAGGAGCTTGAAGGAGGCCTGTTGACTTTGAAGGCTACCATATGCAACAAACAGTTAACGTTGTTGTCAACTTGGTGGAATTCGGAATCTAGGAAACCATCTTTGGGATTGTTTATGAAGGAGTTTTTAGATTGGTTTAACTGATGTGGGGAAGAAAACCATGATTGTTATTGTTATTGTTGTTTCATTATTTGAGATAAGGCTTTACTGTGTAGCCCTGCTGGCCTGGATCTTGCTATGTAGAGTAGGATGGCCTCAGACTCACAGCAATCTTCCTTCCTCTGTCTCCTGAGTGCTGATATTAAAGGCGTGTGCCATCATGCTATGCTCAGCAATAAAACCCATCTTAAATGTAGGCAACATTATTCCATGGGCTGTGGTCTTGAAATCAATTAAAACAAAAAAGAGAGCTGAGCACCACATTCGAGTCTCTCGGCTGCCTGACTGTGGATGGAATGTGACCAGCCGCCTCACACTCCTGCTGCCGGGAATTCCTTGCCAAGATGGACTGTATCCATCTGGGAGCTGAAGAAGACTCCTCCTTTCTTCCTTCAGTTCTTTTGTTAGGTATTTGGTCATAGCAGCTAGAAGAGTGGCGAATACAACATGCCTTAGTGTGTTCTTTGGAAGGAAATGAGCAAGCAGGTGGGTGTTCCAGTAACACTTAGGAAGAAGTGTCCGGACACAGTCACAGGTCAGGTGTGAGTGGTCCGGGAGGGTCTGAAGAGTGGAATTCTGTTCTTGTCTTCAGGGGACCACAAGGCCTTTTGCCTCGTAGGTCGATTGAGTTGGCAAAGAAATATCCTTCATAGTATACAGAACCTTCGCTCTGCACAAACGGCCCCTGCCTGCACTTATTTAATATGGTTTATTAGAAAATCAGTGGCCTAGAGCCACCAAAGTGAGGCCATCTGCCCCCTCCTAAAAGGGGCAGGGACAGAGATGTCTCTTGAACTGGTTCACAGCACCCCCAGTGGGTCACCCTCAGCTCAGAACAGTTTCAGGGGAAGGGTAAAGGTGGAGGGAGACAGGGGACAATAAGTTGAGGAAGTGTTCGGTGAAGCCAGAGAGGGCTCGCAAGTGGTTTATAGGAGGGGAGGGGGAAAGTTTCTTTCCTACGCTGATTCACGCCAGGTGACTCCCACATCTAAGCCACTTCATAAACTATAGGTCTCTCTCTCTCTCTCTCTCTCTCTCTCTCTCTCTCTCTCTCTCTCTCTCTCTCTCCTCTCCTCTCTTCAAGACAGGGTTTCTGTGTGTAACTCTGGCTGTCCTGGAACTCACTCTATAGACCGGGCTGGCCTCGAACTCACAGAGATCCACCTGGCTCTGCCTCCCAAGTGCTGGGATTAAAGGCGTGCGCCACCACTGCCCGGCTGCCTTGATTTCTTTTTGAGCTGACTGTATTGCTTTGCCTGTGTGGTGGAGGACTCCACTCCTGGGCTCACCCACATGCCCCCTCCTTACCTGTCTCCCAACAACAAGGGATGGAATTCCTGAAGGTGCCATTCCTGGTCTCCTACCCACCAGCAAAACATTTTCGCTTACAACCTCAATCTTTTGGTTGAAGAACAGGCATTTTGAACTAAAAAAAAAAAAAAAAAAAAAAAAATCCAGGAAAGACCTAATTTCAAGTATAGTAAAGGTGGGCCCCAACTTACCAAGGTCTTCCTTGATAGTTTCCACTTTTTGATGTGAGAGTGTTGGACAAGCCACAGGAACTATATATTGAATTTTGATCCTTTTCTTGTGAGTTTTCAATTTCTGCTTACTTTTTATCCTTTGACCATTTCATATTTTTAGCCTTCTTCATCCTCTGTTGCCCTCACTGACCCCTCCCTCCCACATCCTCTGCAGAAATCCTTCTCTTTCCCAACAACCCACGCTTCGACCTCCATTATTTTTGTGCACGCTGGGCCCACCGAGTTTACGGAGAGTGCCCGCATGAGCATGGGCTGCAGTTAGTTACTGCAGTGTGGACAACTGACCGTTGGCTAGATACGTACCACTGAAGAAAATGGTATTTCCTCTTCTGGCAATAGTAGCTGTCAGGAGGCCTTCGGGGAGGGGTGGGGCTTCTTGGGCCCCTCCACCATCTATGATGACACGCTGACAGGCCCAGTCTCACAGCTGCAGTGAGCCAGGGTGCGACAGCCATTGTGGTGTCCAGAAGACATCTTTTTGCTGTGCCCCATCTGAATTTTGGTCTTTTCTCGGGCTTCTGATAGTCAGTATCATACTCCTTCATGGTGCTGAGCACCCAGGAAGTCACAGCCCATAGCCATCCCATTATAAAGCTGAACAACCAAGACTGTACAGCGTATTGTATTGCTCAGCAGTGACATTCAGCACTTAGGACCATTGAACGCATTCTCAACCTGCAATCGATTTCCTGGGACACAGCTCCATCGTGGGTCAAGGAATATCTGTACTGTCCTGAATATTGAATGAATTCAGCATCACGGATAACTAAATCTAGTGCCCTTCCTACAAACATGGTGTATGTATATTTTAAAGTTAAACAATGTGAGTTGAACTCTGCCCCCATTTGCTTTGTGAGCAGGCTTCTAGACCTCCCTGAGTTTTTATTTTGACAGCACAAAGGATAACTGAGGCATCTCACTGCCTGTGTTTTCCAGTGGTCTGTCCCAGCCCCCGCCACCCCACAGCCATTGGGCCAAAGCTGCAGTCATTTTTGACTCCAGGAATGGGAAAGCCTGGAAGGACAGACTGCCCTCCAGATGAGGGCAGTAATGCATGAGGGCAAGGAGCATCTCTTGAGAAGGAGCTTGTGTCCTCAAGAAATAAGGACTTCCTTTGATTACCTCACAGAACCAGAGCCATGACGGTGAGTGACCAACCAGACCACACCCTGACCATTGCAGCAGCAGTGAGGGGTATACAAAATCAATCATCAGGATTGATATAAGAGAGAAAGCAGCTGCCCGTCACACAGACCCACACAGACAGAGACACACACACACACACACACACACAGACACACAGACAGACACAGACACACACACACAGACACACAGACAGACACAGACACACACACACAGACAGACACAGACACACACACAGACACAGACACACAGACACACAGACACACACACACAGACACACAGACAGACACACACACAGACAGAGACATACACAGACAGAGACACACAGACAGACACAGACAGACAGACACACACAGAGACACAGACATACACACAGACATATACACAGACACACACAGACACAGATGTACACACAAATACACATAGACATACACAATACACACAGACAGACAGACAGACACACACACACACACACATAGACACACCACCACCACCACCACCACCACCACTAACAAAACAGAGTGGGGAGAAAGAATTCCCAGATGTGTAAATGTGGGAGAAGGCAGGTCTACATAAATGACCCATAAAGAATCAGGGCTACAGTGTCATGAGGGTGTGGGCCTCTCCCAGCTCTCCAGTCCAGTTCCACCCTCAGAAGTGCCTTCTCCTTCTTCATGAACTGGCTCCGGGTGGAGACAGAGGCCATCTTCCTCATGTCTCTTCTGGTAAGGGTCCTAATCCCATTCACTGGACTAGTGAACTAAGGACCTTTCATAGGTTCTGTATGCCAAACCCATTCCCATGGGGCTTAGTTCACATGAACTTGGGATACACACACAGCATTCTGCCCCTGGGCTGCCTATACCCAATTCATGCCATTTATATATGTGAAATACATTCACTCTGTCCATACAGCCATAAGAATCTTAATCCACCCCATGAACTCTAATGTCTGAGGTCCCAATTTCCTTTCCAGTTGTGAAATTATGAAACCAAATAGCTTGTGTGCTTCTAAAATGCAGTGAGGGACAGGGGTAGGACAGATGGCCCCATTCTATGAGGGACATGCAAGATAGGATGGCGTGATGGAGTCTAAGGAATTCAAACTCCAGCAAGGAAAATTCCATGAGACGTCATGGTACAAAAAAACATCCTCTTCGACTCTCTCTCTGTTCCACTTTTTAGCTACCATCAGCCAGAGCTGCAGGAGCCAATAGGCAGAGATCTTGATTTCCAGACCCATGAAGGGTCCTTTCTCCACAACTCCGCCAGGCACACGTCACATCCCCAAGGTTCTGCCCTCTGGCTGGTTCAGCCTGATGGGACAGTCCCACTCTCCAGCCTCCACCTTTTGAAAACTAAGAGGTGGCTCTGACCTCTGGAGTCAGCTTTACAGTCAGGCATTCTTCTCTTGTCTTGATAGACAGTGCATATTTTCAGCTGACAATCTCTGTGGTTCCGTTTTGTAAAATCCAGGAGGCAGACACCCATTCTGTCCACATTCCATTTGATTCCTTCAATGCCAGGAGCCCAAAGCCTATAACCTAGTCATGGGCTCAGTGAGAAGAGGGGACAGGATGGGCAATCTCCAGTCACTTCCTGGATGAACTTATACAGCGCAAGAACACTGAGGCGCACACTCACAGCACTGTGGTCTTCATAAGGGCTTTGGTAAGTCCAAGTGTTTAATCACATCTGGGAGTGAGAGTGGTCCTTGTGTAGGTGGAGTTTCTCTGTGTCCCGGCAGTGGCTCCCAAATCACCACATTGAGACTTATTATTAATTACAAATGCTCAGCCGAATGCCCGAGGACAATGGTTTAGCACTGTGTGCATTGTACTAGAGTGAAGTAAACATCAAGGCTGTCACCAAGTCACACAAATTTTTAATAAGAAATGTTTACCAAGGGAGCATCTTTGGACTCTCTGTTTTAAAACCTTGTGAACCATGACTCAGAGCTGTGGCTGTGGACTTGAGCACAACCATCAACATTGCTGGTCAGGAAATGATAATTTACGACCATTCCAAGTTGTAAATGCTAGTCTTTTATTTTTTTTCCAATAAAAAGACCATTAACTTAAAAAAAAAAAACAACCAAAAACAAATGCTCAGCCGATAGCTTAGGCTTGTCTCCAGCCAGCTCTTACAGCTTAAAATAACCCATTTCTATTCATCTATGTGCTGCCGCAGGTCTTGTTTACCTCATCTATGAACTTCCCAGGTTGCCTCTTCCACATCTGGCTCCAGACTCCTCAAACTCCGCCCTTCTTCCTAGCGTTCTCTCTGCCCTGAAAATCCTGTCTAGCTATCGGCCAATCAGCTTTTTATTAACAATGAGAGCAACACATTCTCACAGCATATGGAAGGATTATTCCACAGCACCCTTGTTTTTATTTTTTATTATTTATATATTTTTTCTTTTCTTTTTTGAGATAGGGTTTTTCTGTGTAACATCCCTGGCTGTTCTGGAACTCACCAGACTGGCCTGCCTCTTAAACTCGGCCTGCTTCTGTCTCTAGAGGGCTGGGATTAAAGAGGTGTACCACCACCACCACCTGGCTGAACCTTGTTTTTAATTGGTGATCAATGTAATATTTCCTTGAGGAAATTATCTGAAAGGACAGAGGGAAGCCTAGGATAACTCCAAATGTCACTAATCTTTATTCCTGTAGTTAACCCAGGGATTCTTCCTTCTGTTGTCTCTTGCATTGACATATCTGTTGCCAGGAAACTCATAATTATGGGCCATAGGAAAGGAATGCTGGGATGTGTAGCTAGAGTTTTCCCGCCTTGCCCACAGTCAGGACAAATCTTTGTCACCCGCCAGTCCCACAGCCGCTCAGACCCAACCAAGTAAACACAGAGACTTATATTGCTTACAAACTGTATGGCTGTGGCAGGCTTCTTGCTAACTGTTCTTATAGCTTAAATTAATCCATTTCCACAAATCTATACCTTGCTATGCGGCTCGTGGCTTACCAGCATCTTCACATGCTGCTTGTCAGGGTGGCGGCTGGCAGTGACTCCTTCTGCCTTCCTGTTCTTTCTTTTCTCCTCTCTGTTAGTCCCGCCTATACTTCCTGCCTAGCCATGAGCCAATCAGCATTTTATTTATTGACCAATCAGAGCAACTTGACATACAGACCATCCCCCAGCACAGCCAAGTGCAGACCATCTCAGACACCTGTACTCAGGCCCATGGTCCTAATCATCCTCTATGCGGACCTGCTGGGTAACGCCACAAAGAACCCAAGAAGGGCTCCCACAGGACATACAGAACATCCCACAGCACGGATGCACATGGGGCTTTATTGGACTAAGACTTGAGGTAGCCATTCCATTAGGGATGTGGGGTGATGATGGTTCCTTCCCCAAGCAGGACTTGGGCACTGGGAGAGCAATCCCCAGAAGCACAGACAGGGAGCTGGAACAAGTAAGTTAGGGAATGAACAAAGAACAGGCCCTGGTTATGGCTTTCTGGACAGCCAGGTAGAACAGCAAGGCTGGAGTGCTATCCGACACTTCTACTCAAGACTGGTCTAAGGTTAGCGTTAGGACCATCAGGCACCTTCTCTATCATTACGGGCTGTCTTTATTACATGTGGTCTAACAAGCTCTTATGACAGGCGTAAGAAGCCGCATGCAGGTACTCAGGAAGGGAAGCTTAATCTCCTTTCCCAGGAGCTTGTCCATAGCTTCAGAACTCTGGTGTAACCAGAGAACGTGAAGTGCCCCCCATGGGTGGGAAGAGGCACACAGGAACCTAGAAATAAGGACCTGGATCACATGCTCTCAAAACCCAGTTGTCTGCCTTCACAGGCTGTAACTTCCAACTGCACAAAACTCAATTCTGCCTTGTGCCCGAACTGGTCTTAACCAGCACAAGGAACTGTAAGTAAGAGAGATTCATAGAAAGGCATCTCATTAAATAACCATCATAACATGTTAGAATTGCATAACTAACTGCCAGCTCTTAAACAATCTAAACTCTGTGAACAAACACACAGAGGCTTTATATGCCAGAGGATAAGGGGCAGGTTGTAAGAATTACAGGTAATTGTGAGGTCTTAGAAGCATGAGACTTGGAAACATGGGGCACAGGTACAGTTCCAGATGGAGGCATCGGAATCACCCTTGGGGGATGGGCAGGATTTGACAAGTCCATTCGTGGAAGTGTGTTTGTACACAAAGCTCTGGAGTGTTTGGAGGGCAGAGGTCAAGGAGCCACGGGAGGGGGCAGGAAGGGGGATAAAGATCACGGCTTCCAGGAAACTGTCACAATATTATCATACCTGGAGACTAAATCCATAATCCAGATGTGATGTCTAGAAGCTGGGGGTGGGGGTGGGGGGGATCGTGTCCAGAGAAAAGCAGCAGCATCTGAGGGAAGACATGCTTTGGCAGAAGAATGGTGTTCCTAGCAAGTATGGAACACATAGGATCCCTGACTTATTATGGTGGCTCTGACTTACAAGTTTTTTGAGTGTACAGTACCTGTGTAGTTATATTTTTTCACGTTCACCTCGTGTTCGGTAAGCTGCAGGGGATACTGAACATTTCATTATAAAAATGGACTTTGGGGCTGGAGCATGTTCAATACAGGCTAGATAGGACAAACTGCGGATTTTGGCAGGCTTATTAAGTGCAATTTTGACTTAGAATATCGTCACTGGTGAGGTTTTCTGGGACACAGCCTTATGGAAGTCAAGGAGAATCTGTGACGTCCCTTGTTTCGTCTCCCAACTTATGTCCTCATTCACTGCTTTCATTCCACCAGTATCCACTGCGTAGTCACCTTGTGTTGGGTTCCCATTTAGGGACACAGTAGAGGTCAAACAAGAAAAATCTGTGACCTCATTGAGCAGAGGAAGATAAGACCATGTATGCAAAATAGGACTAACACCAGACAAGTCCAGAGAAAAGAGTGGGGCAGGGAAGGCTGTCTGCAGAAGTTGATATACACACACATACATATGCACATACACACATGCTTACATATATGCATGTAAAATACGGGCTAGGCATACATACTTATGGGAAGGTTGGGATGGATGAGGGAGGCTGGTTGTTCTTTTAAAGAGAGTGATCAAGGACACAGCCTCTGTGAGAGAGGAACATTGGAGAAAAACACTGAAGACTCACGGGAGGGGACTGTCTGATCTCAAAGACCCCAGGCAAAGCCACCTCTCAGAATCTCAAATACCCAGAAGTCAGTGAGGCTACAGCAGCCTCGTGAGTGAGAAGTGCATGGTGTAGGTCAAGGAGAGGAGGGTGGCCCAGAGGGGGAAAATTTTCAAGAGAGTCGTGCCTCTTCTGGGGGATGTTTCTGAACTTCACGGAGATGCTTTGTGTTGGCTAGTGTAGCTGTGACTGAATGTTTTTGTTTGTTTTGTTTTGTTGGTGCGGAGGGTAGAACTCGGGGCCTTGCCTGTGTTAAGCATTTGCTCTACCACTGAGCGACATCCTTAGGCCCCGCATGTTTACATATTTAAGTATACATTTTGGGGACCGAGAGATGGCTCAGCAGGTAAAGGTGTGCGCCAGCGAGGCTAATAACTGATTTTGATCCCTGGAACCCATCCGATGGGAGGAAAGAACTAACTTCGCCAAGCTGTCCTCTAACCTCCATGTGTGTGCACTAGTGTGCAAATCAATAAATGTGCAAATCAGTAAATGCAATAAAAGTTAAATATATGTTTTATGGTGAATTTCTTTTTATTTCTGCCAGTTATTTTTTTGTGTATATGTGAGTGTGTGTGTGTGCACACGTGAATGTGGGTGCCTATGCTGTGTATGTGGAAGCTAGAAGAACTCAAAGGGGTACCCTCCCCAATCACTTTCTACCCAGTTCTTTGGAGACAAGATCGCTCACTGAAGCCGGAGCTCACTGATTCAGCTAGACTGGTCAGCACTGAGCTCTGGAAAGCGGCTGTCTCCAGGCCCCAGGTTACAGATATCTGGGGCTGCTCTTGGCTCTTGGCTGCTGGAGATCCTCCTGAGATCTCTGGAGCAAGGCCATGAAGGTCATCGTAGGGAGAATGGATTTGACGGCTTGAGCAGGGATGAGATGTATAAAAGTTGTGGTCATGGGGGTGCGGGGAGGCTGAGAAATGCTCAGTGACTATTAGCTACTGGGCTGCCGATGGTCTACAAAAAAAAAAAAAAAAAAAAAAGGAACGCAAAAACAAGTTGGGAGAGAGGCCGGAAAGGGCATACACAAAGCGGAGTCCATGCACCGTCTGACAGGAAAAGGAATGGCTGGGTGCCTTTCAACCAGGCTCAGTCCTCTGCCCTCTCCCTTCCTCTCCCTGTCCTCCCGCCAGCCCTCGGTCAGGGAGGAACCTCTGGGCTGGACCCAGAGCGGGAAGTGGAAGCCCAGCCATTCCTTTCCGGTTGCTGGTAATCTCCGCTGCAGCAGCGGTGTGGCTCGTTCAATGCCCTGCAGTCCTTCTCCTAATAAGAAGACTTCCCCACTTCTAAGTTTTAGCCCTTTCAGAGCTCTGTACTCCTCTCCACTGTCTGAGCCTCACAGGAGAATCAGGGGGAGCCCGTCTTCCCATTTCCTAGATGAGGAAAGTGGGGTCTCAGTTTGCCGCTCAGCTTGAGTTAAGACTCTAGAGCATGCCCAAATCCCGGTCATGGGTTATGTTTTCTCTCATCCTTCATGTTTCCTTTTCTGCTTCCCCACCTTTCAATGAACTTTTCTGATGGTTTTATACATGTATAGAACACATCCTGCCTCCACACACCCTTTCTTAATCCTCTGCTGCATCTCCATCAATCTCTTCTCTTCCCTACTCGTTGCTCTCCCAGATTCTTGAACTTTGGTTTGGGTTTGTGACCCGTTTAGTTTATGAGGGGACACCCGTGAGAGCAGTGGATTGGAGCCTGGTGGGGTCACCAGTGGGTACACAGTTGAAGACAACGACTCCCCTTCTTCCGGAGTCTATCAGTAACAAATAGTTAAGCCGTGAGGGGTGCGGCGCCCTCAGCTGCTCTTTCAGCCGCGGCTGACTTTGGACGGACCCTATGCGCAGACTCAGTGCAGGCATCCGCAGTTGCTATGGGTTCATCACTGCAACGGATGTGTCTCGCCCAGAAGATGGCCTTTGCAGCCCCTCTCCCTCGGTGTCCCCTTAGACCCTTAATGGAGATGGTATCGATGCTTTACTTAGGGCCGAGCACTCATGGGCCACTTTTTCTCAGCACCTCGGGCAGCCAAGAGTCTGCATTCGCCATCATACACAGGAAGAACGACTTCCACGATTGAGACTGAGAGTAGCATTTGTCTGTGGATAAAAACGTAAATATCCAGAAGGCAGTTTGGTGCTAAGTTAATTTAGCTAAACCGCAGTATTCTGTTTCCTTCTAGGACCTAGGACCTCCTCCACCAGCGGGTTTTGGATAGGTTTATGGTACCAGGCATAGATTTCTTCTTGTGGCGTGGGTTTAAAACCAGGCATGGTTTCCTCTTGTGGCGTGGCTTTCAAATCCAATTAGAGAGCAGCAGGTCACCCCCATAACATAATTGCCTCAATGGGCACATTGTCATTGGCAGGTTGGGCTTCTTGTTTGTGAGGTAAACAGCTGGACAAGTCTATTGATGCCTTTTCTCCGCCAGCAGCCTACACAGCTCTGTCCAGCATGATGAAGCTACTCGGCAGGGAGGACGCTCCCCGCTCAGTTCTAGTTAGAATTCTCTACATTACGTTACTAAGATGTGTGTGTGTGTGTGTGTGTGTGTGTGTGTGTGTGTGTGTGTGTGTGTGTGTAAGAGGAATGGCAAGAGCCTATAATGTTTTAGGGGCTTTGGGGGACCTTTCTGACCAACAACTCCTAAGGAGGTATCTTATGCCTGGCACTGGGGTCTTGCTTTTAACCCAGACCTTATAAGGATCAGCTTTTTCCAGCCATGCAGGGCATCTCCCTTCAAACTATTTCTTAACAAAATTATATACATACATATATACGTGTGTGCTTTATTTGTGTGTGTGTGTATTTGTGTGAGTGTGTGACACTTGTGTACAACTGCTCACAGAGGCCAGAAGAGGTTATGTGGTCCCCAGGAGCTTGATGTACAAGTGTTTGTGAACATGGCTGCCCGAAACTGAACTGGGATCGTCTGGAAGAATGAGCAGTGCTTGTAACCAATGAGTCATCTCTCTACTTCCAAATTATGTTTTTTTTTTATTCGGTTGCAAAATTTCCCCTATAGTTCTTTTTATACCCTCTCTGTTTTTGGTCGACCTCTCCTCCCTCCCTCTCCCCCCCCTAACTCACCCCTTCTTAAACCTTTCATCCTCACTATCCCCCGCTCTACTTTCAGATGACCTGCATCCCATGATCTCCCTTCCCTTGAGATAGCCCTCTCAATGGCCTTGTTCTAGTCCCCTGGCTCTTACAGAACCCCAAGCTGAGCACACACAATTAGCAATGAGCAGTTAGGATCCACAGGGGAGCGAGAACATGCAGCATTTGTTTTTCTGTTTCTGGGTTACCTCACTCAATATTTTTTTTCTACTTCCATCCATATCCTTCAAATCTCATCATTTCTTTTATCTTCACAGATGTGTGTATCACGTCTACATTACCCATTCATCAATGGATGGACATATAGGCTGATTCTATTTCCTGGCTATTGTGAAGAGAATGGCAATGAATATGGATGAGAAAGTGCCCCTGCAGTAGACTATACAGGCCTTTGGGTTTATGCCCAGGAGTGGAATAGCTGGGTCGTATGGTAGCTCTATTTCCTGCTATCCGAGGTATCGCTACACTGATGTCCATAGTGGGTACACCAGTTTACACTCCCACCAACAGCGAAAAAGACTTCCTCTTTCCCTGTATCCTGGCCAGCATGTATCTTCATTTGATTTCTCGATGATAGCCATTCTGACTGGGGTAAAATGGAATCTCAAGGCAGCTTTGATTTGCATTTTCTTGGCAGCTAAGGATGTTGAGAATTTTTAGAAGTGTTTATTAACCATTCTTATTTTTTTTTCTTCTTTTGAGAATTTTGGGTTCAGTTCTACAGCTCTTTTTTGGGGGGGGAGGTTGTTTGTTCTCTTGGTGTTTAAGGATTTTTAGTTCTTCGTGTATTGCTGATTCCAGTCTCTGTCAGATATATACCTAGCAAAGACTTTCTGTAGGATGCCTCTTCACTCCATTTGATTGACAGTTTCCTTTGCTGTACAGAAGACTTCGAGTTTCACGAGGTCCCATTTGTCACTTGTTGGCCTTATTTCCAGGGTTCCGTTCAGAATGTCATTAGCCATTGATAGGATCTTCAGCCATGCCCCCATGACCGCCCATGCACTGGCTTTCTTGAAGGGATTTATGGATTTCTTCCAGTTTTTGTTTCTCTTTCCCTCGATTTCTTTTTTTTTTTTTTTTTTTTTTTTGGTTTTTCGAGACAGGGTTTCTCTGTGTAGCTTTGCGCCTTTCCTGGGACTCACTTGGTAGCTCAGGCTGGCCTCGAACTCACAGAGATCCGCCTGCCTCCCCTCGATTTCTTTAAGGGAATTTTTCACTTCCTCTTCAAGGGCCTCCATCATCCTCATAAAGTTATTTTTTTACGGTCATTTTCTTGTGTTTGAGCTGCACTGGAATGTTCAGTTCTTGCTGTTGTAGGACCGCTGGGTCCTGGTGGTGCCATCTTGCTCTTTTGGGTGTTGAATGTATTTGCCCTGGTATTTACTCATCTGTTCTTCCAACTGGTGTGGCTCATGCCTGTGCCTGTTCTTCCAACTGGTGTGGTTTGCGCCTGTGCCTATGTAGTCGCTGGGGTTGTGACTGGTCATGGGGAGGATATTCAGGTGTGTGGGGTTGGGCGGTGGCGTGGGTCTTGGAGGGACAGGGTCCAGTGGGTGGTGGGGGTGGTAGTGCAGCCTGGAGGCCGGCTGGTGGGGACTGCCAGTGCTTTGTATTATCATTTTACTCCAACAAGTTCTTTTCTACAATGACCCATTCATTATTTAACAGTGTATTGTTTAATCTCCATGAGTTTGGTTTTTTTCCTTGTGTTTCTTTTGCTATTGATTTCAAGCTTTAATCCATCGTTGCAGATAGAATATATGGAGTTATTTCAATTTTCTTAAAGTTGTTGAGATTTGCATTGTGCCCCAATATGTGGTCTGTTTTAGAGAACTCCCATGGGCTGCTGAGAAGAATGTATAGTCCACCTTATTCGGATAGGATAGTCTGTAGATACGGTGTGCATTAGCTCCAATATTTCTGATTGTTTTTCGTCTGGGCGACCTGTCTGTTGGTGAGAGTTGGGTATTGGAATCCTCTACTATTATTATGTAGTGGTTAATCTGTGGCTTAATGTCTACTAATGCTTACTTATGAAGCTGGGTGCACCCGAGTCTGGTGTCTATGGTTTGAATTCTAATGTCCTCTTGAGGGATTGTTTCCTTCATCAAAATGAAGTGACTTGATCTGTTCTGATGAACTTTGGCACAGAGTCCATTTTGTCAGCTAGAATCGTGGCGCCTGCTTGTGTCCCGGTCCCATTTGTTTGGAATACTTCCCCCCCCCCTTTTTACTTTAGGGCAGTGTCTGATCTTGCAGGTGAGGTGTGTAGACTACAAAAAGGTGGGTCCTGTTTTCTAATCCAACCAGACAGTCTATGCTTTTTGATTAGAGAAATGAGGGCATTAACATCTAAAATGATCGTTGGGAGATGTTCATTAATTCCTGACGTTTTATGGTTGTGTGCTGGTCCTTCTTAGTCCTGCGTCTCATAGCCGCTGTCCTTGTGTCATTTATTCCCCCTCCCCCACCCCCTCCCCATCCCCATCCCACCCCCTGGTGGTTCTTGTCCTTCTCCATCCAAAGTATTCCTTCTAGTATTTTCTGTAGGGCTGGTTTGGCTTGATTTAGCCTGATTTTATTTTATTTTTATTTTTTTTTTTTTGTTTTGGTTTTTCGAGACAGGGTTTCTCTGTGTAGCTTTGCACCTTTCCTGGAACTCACTTGGTAGCTCAGGCTGGCCTCGAACTCACAGAGATCCACTTGCCTCTGCCTCCCAAGTGCTGGGATTAAAGGCGTGCGCCACCACCGCCCGGCCAAGCCTGATTTTATCATGGAGAGTTTTGATTTCTCTTTCCATTAGATGGGTAAGTTTTTCAGGCGAAGTAGTTTAGGTTGGCAGCCATGTTCTCTCGGGACTTGACGCACCTTGCGCCATGCTCTTTGGCTTTTAGACGCCACAGAAGCAGCTGTTACTTTAACGAACGGGCCTTTGTATGTGACTTAGGCCTTCTCACTTGCAGTTTCCGACACCGTCTCTTTGCGTTAACGCTTTAACTGTGATATGGTGGGTGGAGAGTCTTCACTGGTCGGTCTGGCGTTTTGTGTGCCTCTTATATTTGAATTAGCATCATTTCTTCCAGAATTGGGAATTCTTCTTCTATGCTTTTATTGAAGTTGTATTCTATGCCTTTGACCTGGAATTCGTCTCCTTCTTTTAGGTGCACAATACGTAGATTTTGTCCTTTCATGGTATAGCAGAGTTCCTGCATATTCCATTCATGAGTTTTAAGAATTTTATTATTTTCTTTAATTGAATGATCCAATTCTACCTTGCATTCAAACCCGAATATCCCATCCTCTGCACAACCCATTCTGTTAGCCAGGCTTTCCCACTAAATTTGGTTGTTTTGTTAGTTAGTTCAAGAATTTAGTTAGAATTCTTGAAGTTTTCATCTCTAGCTCTGTTTCACTTTGGGTATTCTCCAGTATTTTTATTTCTTCATTGAATTCAGTTTCCTAAATTGTCCTCATTATTTCATTCAGCCAGTTGTATGTTCTTGGACTTCCCTCGGGAGTTTAATCCTGTCTTCTTTAAGCTAATCCAAGTGTTTATTCATGTCCTCTTTGAATAACTCTTTGAACGTATTTATAATTGTTCTTTTGAATTCTGTCTTGTCTAAGTTGTTCTCTTGGGAGACAAACATTATGGAGTTGCTGTTCTTTGGGGAGGGGCATATCGTCTTGGTTTTTCATATTGCTTACATGTTTGTGATGGGGACCTGGGCATCTGGAGTTAGAATATTTGTTGTGTATTTTAATACAATTTTTTTTTATTCCACTGAGTTCCAAGGTGAGGTAGCAAGCTGGGGAATTTTGGAAGAGTCTCAAGGGGATGGAGCTGAGAAGAATGAGTCTCTTACCAGGACCACATGGATGGCTAGAGGGAGTTCTGTGGCAGGATAACAGGCTAGGCATCTTGGGAGAGTCTGGAGTAGGCAGGGCTTTTACTGGGACCAGCCCCATGGGCTGGGTGCCTGGAGGAGGTCCCAGGTTGGAGGGGGTGAAGCTGCAGCTGAAGCTATGTTGGTCCCTGACTAGGAGCCAGCCTTTAGGGGCCTGCAACATTGGTGTGGAGTCCTGGGGAGGACAGGTAAGGTGTTGGGGAGCCTAAAGAGAAGAGAGTGGTCCCTACCTGGCTGTAGTCAGTAGGCAGTCCTGGTCTCCTTTGATTTTTATTTTATTTTATTTTTTTCAAGTTTTTTTTTTTTAAAGATTTATTTATTTATTATGTATACAGTAGCATGTATGACTGCAGGCCAGAAGAGGGCACCAGATCTCATTACAGATGGTTGTGAGTCACCATGTGGGTGCTGGGAATTGAACTCAGGACCTCTGGAAGAGCAGTCAGTGCTCTTAACCTCTGAGCCATCTCTCCAGCCCTCAAGTTTTCTTTTTTAACCACAATTTATTTATTCTTATTTTATGTGCATTGTTGTTTTACCTGTATGTCTGTGGGATGGTGCAGATGTTGGAGTTACAAACAGTTGTTAGTTGTCATGTGAGTGCTGGGAATTGAACTCGGGTCAGTGCCCTTAACTGCTGAGCCATCTCTGTAGTCCTTGATTTATATTTTTGAGATAGGGTTTCATGGGCTTTTTCCTGGGGACATGTAAAGAAACATGCTGTGGATTATGCTCATTGTTCATAAAAATAAAAAAAAAACTGATTGGCTGATAGCAGGGCAAGAAGAGATTGGGCGAGACAGCCTGATGCAGAGAGAATGATGGAAGAAGGGCAGAGTCAGGAGAGTCAGAGGAGACACAAGCCAGCTGCCAGGCAAGCAGAACTTGTAGAACATGAGGCAACAAGCCATGAGCCATGTGGCAAAGCATAAATAGAAATATGGGTTAATTTAAATGTAAGAGTCAGCTAGTAACAAGCCTGAGCTATCAGCCGAGCATTTATAAGTGATATTAAGACACTGAGTCAATTATTTGGGAAGTGGGTTGGTGGGTATTTGGGGCCAGGTGATTGGGACTGGAAATGTCCATTTATAGAAACATCTATTTATCCCAGATAGAGGGCACTCACATATCAAAGAAAGGATTCCATTCAAATTCTGCTTGGTAAACCAGTACATTTATTGAGGTTGCTTATAAGAGCTTGGGTGAATCTCACATCTGTATCACTGACTATAGCCCATCCCGGTGTGGGCGATGACTCAAGAAACATGTATCAGTAGAGTCCCACCATGATGTGAACATCTCCTGAGGAGCTGGCTCACTGAGATCTCCTTAGTGAATTGTGGGGAGCTAGACTATTGGAGGAATCCTCCCCTGCTTCCACGCCCATGCCCAGCATTCTGTATACCTGATTTATATTTTAGGGAGGAGAGAAGCCTCGTGATGGGCTGATGGAAGCACCCCGATGAGCCTCCCTCTTCTCTCCTGAAGAGGGTGCTAACACCTCCCACAGACCAGGGTCTTCTGCAGGTGATAACAGGGGCTCTGGTTAAAGATGTCCCATCTAGGGGCTGGAGAGATGGCTCAGAGGTTAAGAGCACTGCTTGCTCTTCCTGAGGTCCTGGGTTCAATTCCCAGCAATCACATGGTGGCTCACAACCATCTCTAATGAGATCTGGTTCCCTCTTCTGGCCTGCAGACAGAACACATACTATACATTATATAATGTATATATAAAATGTCCTATCTAATCTACAGGATTTCCCTCGACAGCTCAGGCTAGCTTTGCACTTGTGATCCTCCTGCCTCAGCTTCCCGAGATCTGGATTATAGGTAATCTACCACTGTGCCTACCTTTGTTTTCTTATTTCCACGGTGTTTTTAATAACTGAAACAGATATCCTTTTACATTTCTCCAGCTCATACTAAGCATCGACACATACCAGGCCCCATGTTTATGAATTTTATATGTATGAAGTCATTTATCCAGTTGTTAAGATACTGTAATTTCTCTCCCTTCACACACAACAGCATCGACAGTAGCCTGCCTTGTTCCTGGTAGAATTTTAGGGATAACAAAACAAAAAGATGAACAGAAATTAAAGTAATTGGGGCTGGAGACATGGCTCAACAGTTAAGAACGCTTGCTGTTCCTGCAGAGGACCTGGGTTCAGTTCCCAGCCCCTACACGGCATCTCACAACTCCAGCTCCACGCCATCTGTAACTCCAGCCCCAGGGGTTCTGAAACCCTTTTCTGGCCACCACTGCACGCAAGTGGTGTACACACATACATGCAGGCAAACACACATAAAACAAGAATAAATGCTGCTTATAAGTGACTCACATGAAGTTATTTTGTTATAGCAGCCCAGAGAGGCTAAGATAGGCAGCCACAGATAACACACACACACACACACACACACACAAAAAGAATGAATATGGCTGGCCACCAGTAAGATTTTATTTATGGGCAGAGAGATTTGCATTTCAAGTAGTTTCCATGTGTCATGAAATCGTTTAATCTTTTTGGTTTTTTTTTTTTTTTCAAGCATTGAAAGATGTAAAAGCCTTTCTTGGCTCATGGGTAGTCTGCACAGGAACAGGTGCTGGGCTAGATCTGTCGAGCAGGCTGCAGAGTGCTGACTCTGGGTTTAGAACACCACCTGGCACACAGGAAGCGCTTAACGACTCTAAGAGGAGCAGTCCCCAGAAAGCAGATGAGGAGGGGTCTGTGAGGGGCTGGCACCTCATAGCACCATCATGGGATATGCTAGGATGTGTGAGCGGGGCAGGTGTGTCAAATAGAAGATGGGCTGAGCCCCGGTGTCCTCCGAGCACTGACTGTGGGCACCACTTTCCAGGTGTCTCTCCCTGAGGCCTCATGCTCTCTTTGTTCACAGGTTGACTAGAGCTCAGAGAGGTAAAGCACCATGCCCGGGCAGCAGCGCACGGCTTACACGCGGCAGAGTGAGGATGTGAACGCCCCTTTTACAGGACACGAGAGACTACTTTTCATATGGCCCCCATTCACTGACTACGTTCACTGGAAACCGACCATGTGAATGACGCTTTTGTCAGTACAGGAAACAACTTAACTTTGGCCTTGTCAAGTGTATAGTCCAGTGGGAAACCCGATCTCCATTGAACAATGATAACTGGGAGAGACACCTCCAACCCCCAGAACCCTCTGGAGGGGGCCCTGAGTTTACAATCCCAGTCCATATTTGGGAAATCAGAGGAAGTAATGTCTAAACTGAGGCTGAGAATTGAGAAGGAAGGGCCCAGGAAAGCCGGAAACAGAACAATCACACTAACCCACAATTTTGCCTGAGGAACCAGGTGCCAGCTGGTGCCCCAATATTTCTGAAACTGGTTGTGCTATTTGTGGCCTCTCATGTTCTGAGTCCCCTTCCCAGGACAGTCCCCACGGTGCCCTTGGATGCGACCATCTCTCATCCTGGACTGCTTTCACATTTCTGTCTCCCAGCTCTCTGAATTCAGTCTGATCTCTGTTTTGTTTTGTTTTTCGAGACAGGGTTTCTCTGTGTAGCTTTGCGCCTTTCCTGGAACTCGTTTTGGAGACCAGGCTGGCCTCGAACTCACAGAGATCCGCCTGCCTCTGCCTCCCGAGTGCTGGGATTAAAGGCGTGCGCCACCACCGCCCGCCTGATCTCTGTTTTTATCATCATAGACTTGAAGTTATTCTATTAACGGGGGAACTGATTTTGGTGCAGGGAGGGGTTGTCCTAGGAAGGGATGCTTTCTGGAGTTGGGTTTCCAGCCCTTCCCGGCTCCCTACTTCATCCCTGGAGCTGCAAACAAAATCCTTGCTTTGGCTGGCTGGGCGTGCCCTGCCCACCTCCACAGAGAAGCTGCTTTCTTTCCCAAGAGGAGCTGGGCAAGTTCTCTACATAGCAAGTCATTCCCTATCCTCCAAGCCAACCTCCGTGAGAGAGTCGTCATTGTTCCCATTTTACAGATGAGAAAACAGAGTAATTCACCCAAGCGATGATGTTGGAAATCCGAGGCGGGCCCGTCTGAACCCCAAAATCTTGCTCAGCTCCCCTGCTCTGTTTTCCACTCAGCTGGGGACAGGAGAAGGAGGACTGCCCAGGAGGAAGACCGGAAGAAGTTAAAGGTCCGTAGAAGAGTATCAAGCCTCAATAGAGGCGTCCGTTTTGATTACCTCCCCGCATCTGAGGGTGAATGCTGCTTACATGTTCTTCCAGAGGGAGAGAATTAGACAAGGTTGGCTATGTCCATCTGCACCCCAGACACCCTCCAACACACAAGAGTCCTCCATAAGAGAAACATAGGTGACCCACAGGGCCAGGGCTACTGTGCTTAGCTTGGGAAGACAGTGGGGACCCCACTAGGGTCTTCTAGAGTAGAGGGCCCGGGCCTGGGGCTCCGCCCACCGCTGGACCTGTGACAGGTCCAGAAGAGAGCACCCCATGTCTTTGGTAACTGAGCAGACTCTTAGCAGAGAAGCAAAGGAAGCGGGAAATGACATTGGAAAAAAAACAATCTGGGTTGGAAGAAAAAAGCAATGTCTGAGTCGAAGTGACTTCTGCTCCTTGAAGGCCAGAAGCTGCATAAATTCACATAGGCCCAGCTCCTTGGAGTGCCTGCTTCAGGCTAATGCAGTACCTGGAAATTCAGTGTCTCTAACTATAATCAAGGCCTTGTTTTCAGAGTCCCGAAGCCAGGGGCAGAACCATGATCAGCGTCCTCTGGTGTGGCCAACTCTGCCCCTCCTCCATGGGTGGGGATGCGAGCGCCTTTGCTGACCCTGCTGACGTGCGTGCACCCCGAGGAAAGCAAAGAACAGGAGCCCCGCCTTCAGGAAGTCCTGAGCCCAGAGCAGCAAAACCGGGTTTCCTCTTCCCTTCACTCTCGGGGGCCCCAAAGGTCACTGTGGGCTGGCAAGCCCTGCCCCCACCCCCAGCGGGGCCTGCCTGGAGCCGCTCAGATTCCCTCCCCCCATGGCCATCCAGCAGCCCCCAGCTGAGAGACAGCCACCTCTCCAGTCCACCTGTCCCCCCTTGGTGCGACTGCTCGGAGAGACAAAGGGAAAAAGAAAAAAAACCAAGGTCGCAGCGGCAGATGTTGCCCGGCCCCAGGAAGTACGCTTCTGGTCCAGGGGACAGCAGCGGGTAGCGCAGTGGGCAGCCCTGGAAAGAGGAAATCCTCTTTGGCACCCGAAGCCAGAGATTGTGAAGACCGGTGTCCGCCCTGTGGTGACGATGGGACATCAGTCAGCCTCGCCTAGTCCCGGCTTCTAGGTGTGCTCCAAAGAGGCTTGAAAGGTTAAGTATGTGAATGGCTAATCCGCACAAGTGTGGCGCCCAAAGGTCCAGGGATCCCCATCCGCGAGGCTCCTGTGGGAACAGATGGCGCAGGCGGAACGGATTGGACCTTCAGTGGGGCCAGATCTGCAGGTCCCGGCCAAGATGTTAGGGAGTTACATGGCTGGGGTCTGAATGTTTGCCTGTCTTAAATTTAGACTTGCTACTATAAACTCTAAACCTAGCATTTGGGGTCTGTGTCCTAACCTCCTGCTACCCCCTGCCCCCGCCACCCTCCCCCCAAACCCCCACATTATCCAAATCCTAAAATGATGTGCATTTTTCTCTTTCATGTAGTTGGTAACTAATCTAATTACCATAACCTGGGAAGAGTCGTCACCTCAATCGGTGACAAGTTTGGAAATGTGACAAGTCTTTTTTTTTTTTTTTTTTTTTTTTTTTTTTAAGTGGGATCAGCCAGCTAATTGCACCAGCTATACAAAAGGCAAAGTGTCTAATTTCTCACCTCTGGGACCGTCAGATCCCGGTCTGTTCCGCTGGAGACCTAACTCACGCTGTCAGGGTTACCGTGGAAGATTCCTTAAGCAGCTCTGATTTGAACACCTGGGTGTCCCACTTTTCCTAATCCTAACGTCTCTCGATGAGGGTCAAATTTGCCCTGGCAGAGACATTTGGTGATGCAAAGGGACAGTTCTGGTTGTCACCATTTACCATTTGGGTAGGGGAAGCGCTCCTGATATCTACCGAGTGGGTAGAGACCAGAGATGTGGCGAAATAAGCGTCTGTATGTAAAGGGTCCGTCAGCCCAAACGCTGCTGAGACTGGAAGTTCTAGACTGGACTGAGACTTTGACCAAGAAGAGAAAACACAGTGAACTGTGAGGAGAGGTTAGGAAGGTCCTCGGAAGGCAGCTCTCAGGGGGAAGCGGTGTCAGGAAGAAATCCAGGATTTTCACGAGCAAGGAGTTTGCCAATGTTAATTAGCTCCCGATGGCGATATTAACATCGCACCGTTTTGCTCCTAATGATAAATCCATCAACCCCAAAACTTCCCACCAGAAGCCTGGACTTGCCTTGTTTCTGATGAAATCTCCTGTGTTCATCAGTTCAGAGAAGTCCCCTGACTTATTTATTACCTTGCAGCCCTGATGATCGAGTTGAAGCTTTAAGTTTCAGGAACAATGATGATGCAATAATAGTCTTGGAAGGGAATCCGATCACCTTCACAAAAATATATAACCAGTTATGGAACATAGAGTTTTGAACCTATGTGCACAATGTAACACACACACACACACACACACACACACACACACACACACGCGCGCGCGCGCGCGCGCGCGCGTGCGTGCGTGTGTGTGTGTGTGTGTGTGTGTGTGTGTGTGTGTGTTGTTTTTGTTTTTGAGGTAGGTTCCTACTGTATAGTCCAGGCTACCCTCAAACTCTCCCTCCCCTGCCTCCAGAATGCTGGGACTGCGATGGTATAGGGCCGTTCTTACTTTTAATTAATTAGTTTTACTGGAATGTCTGAAGTACTCAGGAGTTTTCAGTTAGTTAATTTGCCGTCAGCCAATTAATGCAGATGTGAGATCCTAAACCAGGACTCTGGGGCCCAATTTTACAGCTTCAAACTTAGTTCTGATATTCTTAGAGAAACGGCCTTTTGAGAATTATTCTTGGTGCCTCAGTTTCCCTGTGAGTGAAATGGGAACAACAATATGAAGGATGAGCTAGGCCTGCTCTGTGTACTAAATGGCTGATCAGGGAAATTGTTGATGGCAGTGTCTGACCTCGGTAGGGGGTGTGTTGGCTAGAACATCTATCAACACTTCCATATCTATCAATGCAGTTAAAACAAAACAAAACAAAACAAAACAAAAAGCCGTAAAGTTGTTAAGTCTGAATGGAAGCAGCCATAAGCAAGCCTCCCACTGTCCCATATTAAGACTCTATGATGCCGGGTGTTGGCGGCGGCGTATGCACTCGGGATCCCAGCAGTCAGGAGGCAGAGCCAGGCGGATCTCGGTGAGTTCGAGGCCAACCTGGTCTACAGAGTGAGTTCCAGGAAAGGCACAGAACTACACAGAGAAACCCTGTCTCGAAAACCCCCTCAAAAAAAAAAAAAAAAAAAAAAAGACTCCATGGCGAGAGTCTTAAGAGCAATTCCAGAACTTAACAGGTACAACAAGGATTTCAAGCCTGCTACTCCAATAAACCAAATATTGCTTTTAAAAAGGTGACCCCAAAGCGATCTTTTATTTTTTTTCTCACTGGTGCTGGCCCCTGGGAAATTAGAAAACTCACAAAGGCCAAGTTCATTTGCAAGGAGCACTCCTGTCTTCCAGCTTGCTGGGGCTTTTGAGAGGACAGAGGGGGAGGTGGGGGAGGTCCCAATGGGGCTCACATCCTGCACAGCCC
Organism: Peromyscus maniculatus bairdii; assembly: GCF_049852395.1. Taxonomy (NCBI): domain Eukaryota; kingdom Metazoa; phylum Chordata; class Mammalia; order Rodentia; family Cricetidae; genus Peromyscus; species Peromyscus maniculatus. The sequence goes on along the minus strand of NC_134869.1, from coordinate 18,630,562 downwards.
TTGCCTCAACCCCAAACCCCAACAACTCCACTCAGTCAGCTTTTCATATCGGCGTTCAACCCAAGATTACAAATTCTGAGGATTTGGGGTCCAGTAAGGCTTCACAACATTTTCGTTTGAATGGTTGTATGCCTCGTTAAGATTTTTTGAGAACCCCCAAGAATCATTATCAGAAAGCTTATTTTATTTTGATAAGGTCTCACGGTGTACCCCAGGCTGTCTTCAAACTTACAACCTCTCTGCTTCAACCTCCCATGGGCTGGGATTGTAGATGTAGGCTGTAGTGCTCAGCTGTTAATAGACATTATTTATTAGTGTATGTTAATTACACAAAATAATGAATTTTATTAGGATGGTTTGTCACAGGTCTAATTTTTATAATGTACTTGGATCATATTCACCCATCAATGCCCACCTCCATGTCACTTTTCACTAAAGCTCGCAGTGTGGAACTGCTCACAAGACAGTCATAAAAAGCTTGGCCTATGAACCACACTGTTGTGGTTCTGTGACAGACAGACCCAAGTGCCAGACTGGGATGGATTCTCTCATCACACTCCTGCGGTTGCAAACCAAGAGGCAGCCCTCATCTCTGCGGCAAGGGGAAGTCAGTGTAACGCCAGAGCTGCTGAGCAGCCCTCCCTGAGCTGGAGAGAAAGTTCCTTGAGCATTTGATTTGGTGCTAAGTCCTCATCCACTCCTGAACTTTTTGTTCCAAAGAACCTGATGGGTCATTCCAGTAGCCAGGGGGCCTGAGAAATGGCTCCGTGATTAAGGGCGCTGGCTGCTCTTGCAGAGGACCTGCGTTCAGTTCCCAGCACCAGCAGAGGATGGCTCACAATAGCCTGTACCTCTAGTTCCAGGGGATCTGTCATCCTCTTCTGGACTTGGTTGGCACCTGCAAGCATGTGGTGAGCACGCAGACAAGCAGACACACGTACATACATGTAAAATAGACAAATCTTTTTTTTTTTAAATGCACTGAAAAGACAAGTTTTCTCAAATAGGTTTCACAACTCTGAGAAAACTCACTGAATTGCATACCTTTATATGTGTGTGTGTGTGTGTGTGTGTGTGTGTGTACAGCATATAAGCACTATCTTAATAAAGCTATTATATGAAGAGGAGACATAGAAGGAGAATAGGAGGTCAAGGGAGAGAGGAAGGAGGGATGGAGGGGGAGGGAGGGGAGAGAAATGATTAAAGCCCTAGGCTGTCATGAACAGTGTCATCAGATGCTGAAGAGGCAGTCTGGGTATGTGTTGGGAAACTCCGCTCGGCCCCGACTCCTCCCATTCCAGACCCTGTCCCTCAGAAAGCCCGCCAAAAGTGAGCTTCTCTCCTAGGGCTGCTCAAAGACCATACCTACAGGGTATTGAAGACCTGGCCCATAGATTTGCCATGTGGTTTCTCCTCTTCCCCGGAGACCACCCGGGAATGCTTTGCTCGGATTAAAACCTGGACTTTAATTCGGTTTGATTTGGCCTGATCTGATTTACTGTATCGATGGAGTTACTCACTACCAGGGGATTTTCACTTAACAGTATGGATGGCCTTGGAGGCCACAAGAATGTGACGTCCACATTCGTGGACTGGGCCCATGGGAGGAGTCTAAGCAGAGGTGTGATGCCGTCTGGTTATTAAAACAACGCTGTCTTGTGTGGACGGACGGAGCCTGGCCAGGGGGCAAGGGGCCACTCTAGACGGGAGAACTCAGGTTTTCCGGAAGGTTCTGTACGAGGTTGCATGGAGAAAGGTGAAGACTACCTTTCCATCTACAGCCTCACCTCCCTCTGCCTGTGGCCGGTCCTCACTTCTCAGTGGTGCCCCGCTTCTCGTCTAAGGGAAGAAGATCTGAAAGCGTTAGCCAAGATCGCCACCAGATGGCTATCTAGCCCATTCTCTTGGCTTGGTTTGGAAAGGGGACAACTTGTGCTGAGGTGACAGATAACTCAGTAGCAGGTAAGGCACATCTGTTAGGATGCTGTACATGCGCAGCTCGGGGTCTTGCATCTTATGTCATCAGGGGGGCGCTGGCGGCTACGTACCCGCCATGTGGTCAGGCAATCTGCTCCTTAAAAAGCCGGACATGGACCCCCACTCTCTCTCTCTGTTCCCTGCTCTCTGCTCCGCTCCCGCCATCTCCCCCTCTCCCCAGGCCTGGCTCTTCCCCCTCCTATCCCCTCCTTCCTTCCAATAAAGCTCTCTGTAACTCTAGTAATCGTGGCCGTGGCCCCGTGACTTTTCCACCGGTAGCCAGCGCCACCAACCAGCGCCCTTTACCTTTGAACGCCCTTGCCTTGTGAGCACAAGAACCTGAGTGCGAGCCCCAGACCCCGCTGAGACGAAAGCCAGACCTGATGGTGTGTACTTACAATCCCAGTGCTCGGGAGGCAGAGACAGGGAGATCTAGGGACCTTGCTGGCCGGCCAGCCTAGTCTACTTAGTGAGCCCCGGGGCCAGCGAGAGACCCTATCTCACAAAGGTGAACGGCACTTGAAGAATACCACCTAAACTTGTCTTCTGGCCTCCACATGACACCTACCCCCTACATGCACATTTGGGTGCTTATGATATAGGAGTGAATCTGAGTCCCTTGGTGGTAGCCATGTTTTTTTGTGGTAGAGATTGGAAAAAAATCTTCATCAATATTAACATGTAAAAGAAGCCAGTTGGCAGAGAAAGACTAGAAATACTTCCCCACCAGGGCTACCTTCAAAGTCTAGAGCTTGGAGCTAACACCTGGGACACACAGATGTGGGACAGGTAAGTATTACATCGGTCACCTCCAAGGGTCAGGAGCCTCGAGGGCCAGAGGTTTTCTGACCTGCTTCCTCAGTTTACCCGCCTACTCCCTTTCTAGGGATCGCTTTCCCCTTCCTTAGTAACTTGTCTCTATTTCCGTTTCTAACCACGTGTCCCTTGTCCAATTCTGTGGCCCAGGACACAAGAGCCTGGGAAGTTTCCGGCACGCTGGGACTCGGGTACTCAGTGACACCTAGGTAGAGGAGGTAACTTCCCGGGCAACAGCCTCTGCCACGAATGCGACCAGAGCCCACCCCAGCAAGCTTTTGAGGCTGGCAAGGCCCAAAGTGAAAAATGATGTTCTTCTTGACTTTTTTTTAAAGTCACAGTTACACAGGAAGAAAGCGTGCACATGCATGAGATTGAGAAAGAAAAGGGGCTGGGAGGAAGTGTGCATGGCTCACACCCATCACGTCTCTAAGATTAGTCACTCTCTCGCTGATGCTCCACAGGGGCCAAGCCCCTGCCCACACGTGGTGAGGTTGGCCGATTGTGCCACTCAACGGGTCCAGTCTGTCTTCATCTAAAAGTCGAACCAAGAAGTGTCCTCCTCACTGGTGTAGCTGTCGACTCTCTTCTGGGGAGAGAAATCTTGAGAACTGTTGCCCATCTAAGTCTGGAGACTCGTTAAGGGCAAGAGTCAACAATTGCAGGTTTGGATAGGAAATGAGTATTCACATAACTTAAAAAGGGGACAGGTACCACAGGCACCACACAATCCATTAAAATAACACAGTCTTTTATTTGCTAATTAGTTACCTGACACCCCACCCCGACCCCCAACACTGTGACTGCATTCTTCTCCTCTGAATGACATCAACACTGGTTATTTATGGGCGAGGGGAAGATAATTAGACTTTCCCCTTCCATATGTTCTTCCTGCTAATGTCAATTGCTGAGAGAAGTCTCTTCCTGCTTTAGGACCCCGCAGTGGCCATGTTTCTTCAGCAACATCCAATACCACGTTTTTCTCAGTGTCTTGACTGAGCTGGTAACTTGGTCAGCTCTGTGTCCCTGCCGGTCCTAGGGTAGCTAAAGAACCCAGCTGTCATTGTCTCTGAGCAGGGAGCGGAGCAGCTGGCTACCCATTCAAATCCTTCCTCTTAGGATCAAAGGTAACAGTGGAATGTTCCAGAAGGCACCAGCCCAAGCAGGCAATGGAGGTAGGGTGTTTGAGAATTTGGTAGGAGCCACCTAGGATTGGCTCCTCCCTGTTCCACCGCCATGAAGGGGCTCTCAGCATTTTATATTTTTGGTTGGGAGCCTAGCCTTTAACGGCTGAGCCATCTCTCCAGCCCGGCTCTCAGCATTTTAGAAGAAGCTTAGATTAGACTATGGAAGGGACCGACAAAAAGCTTCAACTCCGCCTCCTTCTCAGCAAATCTGCCTCTTCGAGACCCATCCCTGACAATCCTGCCAGAAGAAGACAGTCTATGGAGAGACATTTTTGCCCTCCTTTGGGCTATCAGACTGTTGAGACAATGGACCTCGAGCAATTTGAACTTTCCTAGGCTTCTCACGCTAGGAGCTGGAAAAGGCTGGATCTTGATGCAGCCGGCAGAGGAACTTGTCTCCGGGAAGAGATGCGTCACGGTTTTGGTGACTTGTGAGAACACCTTGAGCAAGGGAGCAGTGATGGACAGTGATGGATGGGACCACACCTTGCCCTGGATTGCTTATCTAATTATGCGTGCCTCTTGCCCTCTATTTAAACCTCAACCTTCAGGACTCTGAAGATTAGGGGTAGGGAGAGGAGAATGAAAAGGATAAGGGTGTGTGTGGGGGGGGACTGGACCTCTTCCTTTGTTCCTTTTCCTACCGTGGCCGTGTGGAATAAGTCCTTCTCTGCTTCTCACAATTGCTCGTCTCTCTACTTGGCCCACTGAGGACAAGTGGCTGGGCCCAGCTTATTAAGGCGGCCAGAGGCCCAGGCTTTGACCCTAACCATCCTGGTAGCCTCACCAAGAGCTGAGATGAGTATGACTGCCAGAGGAGGATGCCACTTACAACCTTGTCCTTGTTTTCCAAAGGGAAGCCGGTGAGAAACCCAAGTCCATAGCTACGCATTCAATTTTACTTTTCTTACTCAGACTTCCTCTTGAAATCAGTTTACTGAAAGGTAATGATACACGTGTTGGCTAGTCTTCTGTAAATTCAACACAAGCTATGGCCATCTGGGAGCACAGAACCTCAACTGAGAAAAGGCTGCTTTAAGATTGGCCTGCAGGCTGCCGGGAGTTGGTGGCGCACGCCTTTAATCCCAGCACTCGGGAGGCAAAGCCAGGCGAATCTCTGTGAGTTCGAGGCCAGCCTGGGCTACCAAGTGAGTTCCAGGAAAGGTGCAAAGCTACACAGAGAAACTCTGTCTCGAAAAAATAAAATAAAATAAAATAAAATAAAAAAAAGATTGGCCTGCAGGCAAGTCTATGGGGGCCTTTTTCTTGACTGATGTGTGAGGGCCCAGCCCACTGTGGGCAGGGCCACACCTGAGCAGGTGGTCCTGGGTTATATGAAAAAGCAAGCTAAGCAAGCCATGGAAGCGAGCCAGTAACCCAGACTGGGGCTCACTGCTGAAGGACTCTAGATTACCAGGGGGTTCAGATGTCTAGAATGACTCCAGCAGCTCTCGTCCCTCAGCATCGCCACCAACCCCTAAAGAGGAACGAATAACTGCAGTAGCTAATATTTATCTAGTGTCGGTGAGTACCACGCACCAATGCCGGGTTTCTAGTCCCTTACCTGTATGGTTTCCTGGTCCGGTAAGGGAAAGACAGTTGTTACCCGACTTGACCAGATGTGGCACGTGGACGATACTGGTCATTCAGAGGGCCTGTCTCTCCCCAGAGTTCACACTGTTCACCCCCTTACTAGAGGCTCACGATCATGTGGTTTACAACCTTTAGTTTATTAATGAAAAAAATAAATTGAGTCCCTCATACTACAGAGTGCGAGGTACCCCCACCCACCCAATTTTACTAAATGAGTCACACCTAAACCAAAAGTTATAGTGCCCCAAAGGGTTAAGATCTTAGAACACCAGTCTGGCTACTGGCATAAAGGTCTAAATAAGAGTGGTTTAACAAAATGGAAGTCTGTTCTTCTGTCCTAAATCGTCAAAGCATAAGTACTCCAAGGCTGACACAGTGGCTTCATGACATCATGAGTCTCATTACTTTCCTCGGGAAAGTTCTACGTTACAATTGGAGATGGCTGTGTGGGGCCTGATGTCCTGTCTGAGTCCCAGCCTTGGGGAAAGTGAGAAGAGGAAGCAGGTCTAATGTCCTTTGAGGTCACAGCCAAGATTTGGTACATATCTGTTGTGATCTCTTTGACTTCCATCCCTTCAGTCACAACTCCTTCCTCGCCTTACCTAAGGGTGAAGAAGGTGTGAAAGCAGAGTTCGGGATCTGGCTGAGAGTCAGAGGCTGTATTATCAAAGGAAGATGTGGGGATTCAGGTTTAGAGACAAGCAGCCATGCTGCCTCAGAGACAAGCCCAGGTGAAGGATCGAGCGCCCATAGAACTCTTCCTTGAAAAGACTTGTTTGGTTCCATTGTGAACCACTTTGTATGAACATCTGTGATTTTGACCAACTGTCTATACCTTGAAAAAAGTCTGAGATGCCGGTGGCTACTGCTGCTCAGAATGTGAGCGTTCAGAGATGGGCAATTATTTTCACAAAGCAAGGAAACAGTCAGTGGACAGCTAAACTACGCCCGTTCCCACGTGGGCCACAAGTCTGAACAGGTTAAGGCCCAGAAGAGTATGCAGGGGTGTAGAAGTGTGATGTTCCTCCAGTCTAGGACATAGCGCCCAAAGGATTTAGTCCTTCCCCGTTTACCAGTCAGTAAATTCACTTGGACATTGGACCGACTGACTTCTGTACCAGGCAGGAACTCATAGGGTCTCGTTTCCTTTTCTGACCCCCTCCCCACTGCCCTGTTCAAACTCACATTTCTGCCTTCAGATTGAGAGACTACACACACCCCGGGCACAAAGCACACCCTTGGAGCGAATCCAAAGCCCGGGGCCATCTCCTCATCTTGTTTGCTCCGGTCTGAATGACTGGTTCAGATGGCATCTGGTGTGTGCCGGCATCAGCCCGCTCATAAAATGAGCTGTCTAACAGAATGATCAATACAGGGCCTCCTTGGTGGCCCACAAGCATGATATAATCGATAGGTTCGTGGCCATGCTCCATGGATAAAAAACGAAGGCTATAAAATTACAGGCTATGTCACCGTGACCCCGAAGCCACCAATCAATCTAATCAACAAAGAGATGAAAAAATCTATCAAATGGGTTAGTTAGGAAACTCACTTATGTAGACCACACTGTAAAACAACTGACTCCTCCAGTCATCTACTAATTAGCCAGGCCATGAAGGCATCAGCAAAAGGAACTATAGGTTAGGGGTCCGATGGTGAGAAGTCTTCACACTACTCCCCTGTCTGTGGCCAGGTCAATTCTTGGTGTATTTTTAGCAAACTCGAGTAACAGAATTTGAACGGTCTTTCTCTGAAGTTTGTCCCCGGGTCAGTTAGGAATGCTTTTGTGTTCATACCCACCCACCCTTATGTGGCAATCTCAGCCCATTTCCTATAATTTGCCCCTCCATGAAGATGGAAAACAGCTGGCCATTTTTCTTGCTGTGTTCATCTTTCTTTCTTGTGTTCAAACACAGGCACATGTCATCCTTTTTCCATGTTAAATGAGCCTACCCCCTGCCGTGGTTTTTTTTTTTTTTTTGCTAGTTTTCAGAATATCTTTTTATTCTTGAGCTATTAGTGTGGCTTTCCTGGATTTCATAGTATCTTTCTTTTCCCCCAATGCAAAGCTCCACATTGAGTTATTTAATATGCTTTTGCTCAGTCTGAGGAAAGCTAAAACACCCCACCTTGGTCTTCAGACCTTCCGGTCATTACCACAGGCTGGGTTTAAATGCTCCCTTTGGTGGCCATGGGGACACTCACCTGGCCCTTCAGTCTTACCAGTTTTTCTTCAATAAGGATTTCATTCTGATTTTTTTGAAAACGACTTCTTCATCGGGCAGTTTTAGGGTATCACTTCCTCTGCTGATACAGTAACACATCCGCCAAGCCTGGCACCTCTGTGACCAACAAGCATATTCCACCCTCAGAGAAAGATTGTTGACAGCCCTAAACCAACCCCTGGGCCACTAACCGACACTTTCCCACTTGGACTGCTTCAGAACCAGAAGCGCTCCATACACACACACAGCTGGCCAAGCCGTACTACACACACACACACACACACACAAAATAGCAAAGACCCAGCTTTGGAGCACGTCAGGATTCCTCAGCCTCGGCACTGGTACAATGAACTCTGATGACCCTTAAAAATAATTTTTTTTTTTTTTAAATTTGTGTGCATGTGTGTTTTGCATGCTGTGTCTGCAGAGGCCAGAAGAGGGCACCAGAGCCCCTGAAACTGGTGTTACTGTGTGGTTGTTAGCCATCACGTGCATGGGTGCTAGGAACCAAGCTCTGGTCCTCTGCAAGAGCAACAAGTGCTCTTAACTGCTGAGCCATCCCTCCAACCCTGGTCGGGCAGTCCGTTGCCTAGGAGACCTTGCCATCTGCTGAAGAACGGTTGACAGCAGTGGGGTCTGCCCTCTAAATGCCAGCAATCTCCCTTCCTTCCTTCCTTCCTTCCTTCCTTCCTTCCTTCCTTCCTTCCTTCCTCCCTCCCTCCCTCCCTCCCTCCCTCCCTCCCTCCCTCCCTCCCTCCCTCCCTCCCTCCCTCCCTCTTTCTTTCTTTCTTTCTTTCTTTCTTTCTTTCTTTCTTTCTTTCTTTCTTTCTTTCTTTCTTTCTTTCTTTCTTTCTTTCTTTCTTTCTTTCCTTCCCTCTTTCCTTCCTTTCTTCCCTCTTTCCTTCCTTCCTTCCTTTCTCTCTCTCTCTCTCTCTCTCTCTCTCTCTCTCTCTCTCTCTTTCTAAGACAGGGCTTCTCTGTGTAACAGCTATGGCTGGCCTAGAATTCTCTTTGCGACCATACTGGCCTTGAACTCACAGAGATCCACCTGCCTCTGCCTCCCAAGTGCTGCCATTAAAGGTGTGTGCTACCACTGCCCAGTTCCAACAGTATTTCTGTCTCCAACTGTGACAAATAAAAACGCCTCCAGACTCTATCAAGGACCCCCCAGCTGTAGCCTACTGTTCTGGATAAGGCCTTCCCTCTGGTCTTGTCTTTTCAGACACAAATTGCATTGGTTCACAACAAAGATGCTTACAGTGGACCCTCGCTCTTCATTCATCATCTGGAATCTGAGGGACTGCTGAAATTTGCCCAGAGATGGGATCTAATTTCATTCTTTGAGATCAACAAGATCATAGCCATCTTACGGTGGTCTCTGTGTGGCTGTGCATTGGATTCAGCCCCACAGTTACCCAGCGGCCTGTCCACCAGGCCTGAGCACTCTCCCTCACCACATGGCAGCAGCCTCTTCTCTAGAGAGGCACATGACGGGTAAGGTCTCATCACTCTCTCCCTTTACAGGGTGGAGAGCTCCTCTTATAAGAACTCCCAGGGCTGAGGATGGAAGCCAAGGGCTCATACATGCTAGGCAAGTGCTCTACTACTGAGCTACACCTCCAGCCCTGTTCTGTTCTTCATTTGCTTGCTTGATCGTTGAGACAGATCTTGGTCTTCAACCCATCATCCTCCTGACTCTACCTCTTCCTAGTGTTGGAGTCAGAAGTCTGCACCACCACACCAGCTGAGGCCTTTATAATCTTTAAACAAAACCTTAACTGTTGGTCTACTGAGGCAGCTGAGAGGAAAACCCCTGGTGCAGAATCCCCAGCCAGCACTGACCTTAAAAAAAAAAAATCTCATTCATGCAGATGGCAGTTCCCTCGTGGGTGACTTTATTAAACTGTTTATCGCCCCGCCTTTCCTTCGGAGTTTCGCTTCCCCTGGTATCATCTGTCTTTGCGCTGCTCTTGCACCCCTGACGGCCTCTGAATTTTCGGTCACTGAACTCCAGCCCACTTGGCCCTGTGGGGTCCGGTCCCGTGGCTGGCTGGGGGTCTCATTGCTCTGGCTCACACCACCGTTCACAGAGGTGGCCTGGCCAGTTCCAAAGCACCTTCCCACGGCCCTTCATGTGTGATTCCCGGTACACCTGCCAGGAAGCCTGGGTGGTAAGGCTATGGCAAAAAAAAAGAAAGAAAGAAAGAAAGAAAGAAAGAAAGAAAGAAAGAAAGAAAGAAAGAAAGAAAGAAAGAAAGAAAGAAAATGGAGCTGTCAGGAGACTGAAGGCCTCCCAGTGGTAAGCATCCGACCAAGGAAGGCTGATAAGTTTGATGGCCTCCTCACTCACCACCACAGCTCTTTCAAACAGGGTACCTCCTCTGCTCCCATGCCTGAGATGTCTTCTTGTAAAGGCTGCCGTCTTGTTTCTTTGTTTCCGTGAGGGCCAGGTCCCTCTTTCCTTTATCTGACAGACTGAAGAATGCTCCCCCCCCCACTCCCCACCCCCCACGCCACCCCACCCTTCTTTGTTACTATGCAAATGCTTTGCCAATAACATCTTTTCCTCCTTCCAGCCGTCCTCATCTTTGAGATGAGTCTATTTCTATCAACTCTCCTGGGTCTGAAGAGATCTGCTTCGGTGGCTTTAAAAAAAAATTTTTTTCAGTGCAAATTATTGTCTCCGGCTGGGCAGTTCAGCTCTTGCTTTCTACCTGTCGGCTGTGGCCACTGGGGATCGCCCAACCTTAGCTGGGTGTAAGCCCTTCTGGAAGCTCCCCTCCCACCCACCACCCACCCCTGGGTCTCTCTTTACCTGCCCCCATCTCTGATGTGGGAACTAGAAGCTACATTGCCTGTGAGTTAAGCGGCCTTGCCCACAAGAAGAGCACCAGAATGAGTTTCACTTCCGTCGTGGAAAGGGCATCCTGTCCGTGAGGACCCTTTGTCCTTCCATGGCTTTCCAATAGGCTTTTGCTCGCCAAGATCCGGAGCGGTTGGAAATGTGCCTTCCTGCAGCACGTTGGCTTTATCTGGCTGGCCGCGTCCCTTCCTTCCTCAACACCCTGAATGTTATCATGCTGTCACTTCCAGCCAAGTGCTCAGGTTCTTTTCTTAAAAGACGGCAGAAGCGTGGACATGCCCAAGGTCTGAGATAGACTCGGGAGAGGGGGAAGAGTTGGCCACAGAGGAAGAAGAAAAGATTGTGGGAAACATGAAGCCCTGGGGGAGGTCAGAGAACATGGTTCCCAAGAGTAGGAATAAGGGTCTTCAGAGATGTGAAGGACAGGAAGAAGGTGGGTGTGATATGGATAAGCTGAAGACAGAGGGGCAGGAGTGTCCTCAGATCCTTCTCTGGTTCAGTAGGGGGCATTGGGTCAAGCACGGCCTGGCTTAGTGGTACTTGGTGGCCCAGAGTCGGGGGGACTTGGGGATCACGTGTTTGGGAAAACAGACTGAAGTACAAACTGATGACCAGTGGTATCTAGGCTGGGCAGGAGGGAAGGAAGCAGAGGAGATTAGGAGACATGGACAGAGTGTTTTACAAGAAAACCAAAAGGCTAAACATTTGTGGTCTGAAGATTTAAGGTTGGGTCAAGATTCCTAATTTTCACACTGAATGAGTAAAACCTTCCTTGACGAGCCCCGCCCCAAGAATAAGTCTTGAATGACCTGGGCCATAATTTGCTCCATATCCCGTCTCCAAGGACCCTCCCAGCCACTGGGCTCCAAGTGTCGCTTGGCTTTGCTTCCCTCTCTGGATGTCTTCCACGCTCTTGCTCTACAGGTAGGTAAAGGCTTTGCATGTTCCCAGCATTGAGTCTGCCTTTCCATCCTGCTGTGACATCTTCAGATGCCTCAGATAGGTCCATTCCCCAGCACCCTCCTTCCTCAGAGCAGACCGATTGTCACCCAGCTGGTCCTGGCCTTGAAAGAGAAATGCAGGAGCCTTCCATGAAATTGTGTAGAACAGGGGTTTTCAACCGGTTGGTCATGTCCCCTTTGAGGAGGTTGAATGATCCTTTCACAGGGGTCGCCTAAGACCATTGGCAAGTGCATATATTCGCATTATGATCCATAACAGTGGCAAAATTACAGTTATGAAGTAGCAATGATGAAATAATTTTATGGTTTTGGGGGTCACCACACCATGGAGAACTGTATCAAGGGTTGCCGCATTGATGTAGACGGTGTCAGCCATTGGGATGAAGAGAACAGGAAGGCGAGTCTTAAGTGACTTTGGGGGCTGTGTAGAGTGTCTTCTCCCCCTGGACTTGAGACTCCCCGGTAACCCAGGGAGGGAAATAGCCATGCAGTGTTGCCCTGACGGACAGCTGTTGTTTAACTGGTGTCTATTAGGAAGAAAGTCTTGCTCACGTGTGTGAGCGTGCATGCGAAAACCGTGCAGAATTGTGTGTTTCCATGTCGGAGTTTGGCAGCTCAAAACTTTGCACCCAAGAAGTCTAATCTAACACAAACCAGAAGTGCGACCAGTGAGGATCTCTGAGTGACACTTCGCCCTCTGCTCATCTTCTTTCCCATCTCTTCATTCGACACTTTTTAATTACACACATCAGTGTCACACGCATTACACACGTAGTATCACACCTGTTCTGCTGCTTCTACTATGCCTTTCTTCATTTTGCCCTTCCTACTGATTTTATGATGAAGATGAGTAGGTAAAGATTGAGTTCCTGCCATGCATTGGGCGTTAGGTTAAGCGGTGTTCAATCGTGTCCATATCTCACTGAATTTCCACAACCACCTCGTCCATCGGGTGCTGTGACTAGCCTAGGCATGAAAGCCAGGAAGCACAGAAGGGTTAAGTTGCCTGCTCAGTGTCACACAGCAAAGGCATGGAGGAGCCAGGAATCGAACCCTCGTCTGTCTGTTTCCCAGACCCTGTGTCCTTAAATGCTACACTCTACCACTCACTCTACTCATTGGCCAACATAGTAAGGAATGAACAGGGCTCTTTTGTCCTGGTCCTCAGAGCAGGCATTGACATCCTTGAGGCACACAGCTGCCTCATTTCTCTGTCTGGCTCTGTTGCTTTTGGCTGAATACCATGGCAACCTGAGGTAACCCAGGGCCCTCTGGCCCACATTCTTGCCATGCTTGCCAGACCACTGTGTCTCACTTTTACAGATTACGTCACTGTCCTGGTCCTGAGTGGAGCAGCCAGAATGCCTTCTCTTCACATTTATGTGTAAACCTTTCAGTCTGCCCATCTGTCACCATGAAGTTCCCTTGTATGGTCTTCTACCTCTTCTCCATTTGGGCCCCCACTCTAACTTTCCATGTCTCTTCTGGACCATGGGTCCCTTTGAACTTGGAAAACCCCAGGCTACCTTGGGCTTGACAACCACCCCGCCCCGCCCCCACTCACTGGGTTCCCCAGCCTATCCCCGAAATCATTCTTCCCTTTTTTGAGGACACGGGACCCCTTTCCTGAGATCACATGCTTATTGGGAAATTGGAAATATTCTCTAATCACACATACAAAGAGACACAGAGGCCATCTCTTTTCCCTTCGTTCCTTCGTTCGTTCCTTCCTTCTCAAAAAATCTAAAGTTCTTTCTGGTGGGCTTCCCAGGTCTAGTGAAGCCTGATGAGGCTCACACTGAGGGAAAAAAAACAGTTAGTGCACTAAATTAATGCATGCTCAGGATACGGAGTGGGATGCTCTGTGGGTACCACTTTGAGGATGCTCTGTGCGATGGAAGATAATTTCCTCCCCCAGCTCTCTGGTGTTCTTCTGTCCCTCTTCTCTGGTAGGAAAAAGCTTATGTTCTCAAAAAAATGATCCTTTCCATGCAGAGGATCCCTTCCTGGCCACACTGCCCAACTTCTAAACTGAGAACAGCCGATCCAGTGGGAAAGGAGGCAATCGGGAGACCAAGGCTGAGGGCATGGCTTTGCTGCCTAGCTGCATGCTTTGTGCGGACAGTACCTCTGAGCCGGAAGTTCTCATGTTAAATGTGGGAGATGATCCACCGTGGCAAGGTCAAGTGACTTAGACAAGCACTGGATTTCATTGTATTTCTCCAAGTGTCCAGTCTCGAAGTCAAAAGCACTAAGCCTTCCCGATGGACACCTTGACTCCTAAGGGGGGTGTTAAAACGCACAAGGAGGTTGGTTTCCAGATAGAAGCAGCTTCAGTGAAACAGTGGAGGCAGGAGAATGGGACTGCCTGGCTGTCCCTTCATTCCGTGGGGATAGTGGCATGTGTCTCAACCTCCAAAGCACAATGCAAATGCCATTTCAACACCTCACTTCCACTTCCCACTCAAGCTGCCACTTTTAACTCCCTTCTGTATAGAAATTCTAAAACCACACCAGATCGGTACAGCCTGCTACAGTATCACTGAGCAGTTTTAAATGATACATTATTAACACGTGTATATGAAACATGTATGTATGTGGTGTGCTTTCACACATTCAAAATGACCTCTGTGAATGTAGGTTTTTTTTTTTTTTTTTTTGGGTTTTTCGAGACAGGGTTTCTCTGTGTAGCTTTGCGCCTTTCCTGGGACTCACTTGGTAGTCCAGGCTGGCCTCGAACTCACAGAGATCCGCCTGGCTCTGCCTCCCGAGTGCTGGGATTAAAGGCGTGCGCCACCACCGCCCGGCGTGAATGTAGGTTTTAAATGTTAGCTGGCCACAAGCTAGAATCACCCGAGAAGGGGATCTCAGTTGAGGAATTAGCTAGAACAGGTTGGCCTGTGAGTAATTTTTGGGGAGTGGGTGTTATTTTTAATGTTGACCGGGGTGGGCAGACCCACCCCGATTGTGGCAGGCGCCATTTCACAGGCTAGACCTGTGTTAGAGCAAGGAAAGCTGGCTGAGCAGAAGCAGGAGCAGGCAACACAGTGGTGGTCTTTTCTCTCTGCTCTTCTGTGGACGTGATGTGACTGATGGCTTGATTCCTGCCTTAACTTCCCCTCAGTGACGGCCTGGAATCTGGAACGGTAAACTAAATAAAGCTTGGCATCCCCTGAGTTTCTTTTGGTTAGATTTTTTTTTAACCATAGGAACAGAAATGAAACTAAAAAATTTTTTTTTTATAAAAAGTAGATACAAAAAAGGGTGTTGATAATGGTTCTTAGTGGATTTTTATTTCTTTCCCAAGCTTTCCTCACACTGGCAAGAGATACAATCGAATATTCTGAAGTCAAGGGTTAAGTGTGAGTAAGGAGGGGATATGAGGGAGGGACTTTTGACTACAAGAAACAGTAAATCTGAAAGAGTGATCAAGCAATATGGATATCTCTCTTTGATGTCAGAATCCAGAGTTGATTTGCAGGCTGCAAAATGCCATCATGGACCCAAATCATCTTGTTCTCTCATCCAGCCACCTTCTTTATGCTGGCTTTTTTCTTATATGTATTACCTCATGTCTATAATATGATTGCTCCAGCTGTATATCCTCACATGCAAGGAACCCAGTGAGGAGGAAAAAGAAATGAAAAAAGTCATAATCCCTCTCTTTCCCCATAGGACTTTCTCAACAAGGAGGAAAATCCTCATGGAAGCCGTTTGTAATTTTGCATTGTTTTTGCTAGTCTAGAACTGAGTGTATTTTGCCTCTAGTCCAGTCATAAGCAAAGGAGTTCGAGGTCCCCATCAGGGTTCATCCCCAGAGCTAAGCAGATTGCAGGCCTTGGTGGCTATTGGGTAGATCACAGTATCAGCCACACCAATGTGATCCCAATTCAGGTTTACATAAAACAAAGACGGGGTAAATGAAAACACACATTCTTCAAATGTAAAATAGAAGCATCTTTTATTCATGAGCCTGGAAATAAGAAACAAATGTATGGAGATATGCTCAGAAGGCATACAAAACTCAAGTTGGCAGGCCCCGCCTGAGCATGTTCATCTACTTTGAGCAAGTGAGATTCTCAGTCATGAAAACAAGAAAATTGACCACTGACGGACAGAGCTCGTGAAGATTCTTCTAGAGAGCAGAATTACCATGATCACCATGGTGGGAAGAAAGAGGCATCTTCTTGGCACCCATTCTTTGGGGATCCACCCTCCTTCCTCATTTTGCCCACATGAAGCTCTGTTTCTGCCAATCCCACACCTTCAAAGTTATAGCTTCTAGAATGGGCCTTTCATCCTCCTCTGGCCCAACTGATTCTCTCTTCCAAGCATGTGAGTCTGGAGCAGACACAGAGAAATGCAATCAGAGTTCATTCACAGCCATACCTACACAAAGAATCGTTAGAAGTTCCTGCCATTTCGGCCTCTGTGTCTGGAGTCATTCCAGGACTTACATTTTCAGTTCTCCTTCATTCATTGATTTGACCCATGAATCCTTCTGAGAATATTAGGTGACCTGGGTACTACTGAAATTTCTGGAGATGGAAGAATAAACAAACAGGAATAACAATGTCTCTGGCCCCATGGAGTGCACGGTCTAATGAGGAAGACCCTGATGATGAACAAGTCAGTAAGGTAATTATAGGTGAGTAACAATGTCTCTGGCCCTCAGACAGAATGGTCAGGGAGAACTCTAAACCAGCATGGTCCTTCTAGGAATCTTCCCTTCTTACTTTTTTTTTTTTTTTTTTTAGCCAGCCAGTTTCTGCTGGGTTCAACCCAACCCTCCTAACAGTCACATGGGACAAAAGAAAATCATCAGGAAGCGTAGCCTCAGAGTCACAAGGCTTTCTCATTCCAAGACTGTGTGCCCAACCCCTTGATAGCTAACGTGATTTACTGAGACCATATTAATAGGCATGGACGGCTGATCTAGGGGAAAGGTGTACTGGGGAGAAGATGGAGTTATCTGTGCTGTCATGGCTGACTAACCACGGAACTTTCCCCGTATAAATCTGACTTGTCCTAGGCAGGGCAGCATGAATCAGTTCTCCCAGGGTCTGATGTCAGCCCTGGATGGGATGATGGCTCCAGACAGACCCAGCTGACCAGTCAGAACTTGTGTTGAGGCAATGTAGCAATGTATCACCTCTTGGAATAGCTGACCTGGGAAGTCTGTGAACCTTATCCATCATCTTTTAATGCTGGAGGCTACATATGAAGTCATGTAAACCTCACTGTAAAAACTAGGCCCAAGGAAGGTGTGACCCAAGGGCCTGGCCAGAGGTGACACAGCCTGTTGGTATTTGGTATTTGCCTAAGACTCTGACTGGCAACTCAGACCCAGCCTGGGTGAAGAGCCTATGCATTTTCATTTGGGGACCTTGGCAATGAACCCAGCTACCACCATGGGACAAAAACACCTTAAGACAAAGTGTTTGGTTAATTCAACCCATGATGGCTGGTCCTTAGCACGCTGAAGTAGAGGAGGCAGAAAAGGTGGGTCAAGTAGACGAGAACAAGGAAAACCAGAAGAGCCGCAGTGTGAGTGATAAGAACTGAGGAATCAGGTTACGGATTTAGTCTACGCTGATCCCGAGTGTCAATGGGATGTCTGTCTGGATGTATAATCCTGAACTCACTCCACAGACCCCGATGAGATGGGGACATTGCTTCTCCAACTCCACTGAGAGTGAATGGCAGAAATGGAAGCTGAGGAGCAGAGAGTTAGGATTTATCATGGCAGGGAGGACTGCCTGGGGATGAGCAGGAGGAGGACTGCCTGGGGATGAGCAGGAGGAGGACTGCCTGGGGATGAGCAGGAAGAGAAAGCCTGGGGGTGAGCAGGAGGAGGAAGCCTGGGGATGAGCAGGAAGAGGAAACCTGGGGATGAGCAGGAGGAGGAAGCCTGGGGATGAGCAGGAGGAGGAAGCCTGGGGATGAGCAGGAGGATGAAGCCTGGAGATGAGCAGGAGGAGAAAGCCTGGGGATGAGCAGGAGGAGAACTGCCTGGGGATGAGCAGGAGGAGAACTGCCTGGGGATGAGCAGGAGGAGAAAGCCTGGGGATGAGCAGGAGGAGAAAGCCTGGGGATGAGCAGGAGGAGGAAGCCTGGGGATGAGCAGGAAGAGAAAGCCTGGGGATGAGCAGGAGGAGGAAGAAGCCTGGGGATGAGCAGGAGGAGGAAGGAGACATCAAGAACAGCATAAGGGGGCTGGTGAAGGCAAGCAAGAACTAGACACGGGCTAAGAGAAACCACACAGGAGGAAGGAAGACGTGGGACGTGGCGAGGGAGAAGGGGAGTGGGAGACTTGAGTGTGGAGAGTGCCTCTGAATGAGTCAGCAAGGAATGACCTGTCAGCCTTTCCTTCACATGTCTCCTAGAACTGCTTGCCTTGGTCTTGTGTGAGCAGAATGGTTTCTAATGGCAAGAGGCCCGACTGGATGGAGATAACAAGGTTCTCACTTAAAAAAAAAAAAAAAAAAAAGACAGACTCCACTTTTAAAATATCTGTTGGCTAGCATGAAAGGTGTACACAAGCCGGGCGGCAGCGGCAGTGGCACACGCCTTTAATCCCAGCACTTGGGAAGCAGAGGCAGGCAGATCTCTGTGAGTTCGAGGCCAGCCTGGTCTACAGAGCAAGACCCAGGACAAGCACCAAAGCTACACAGAGAAACCTTGTCTCAAAAAGAAGGAAAGAAAGAAAGGAAGGAAGGAAGGAAGGAAGGAAGGAAGGAAGGAAGGAAGGAAGGAAGAAAGAAAGAAAGAAAGAAAGAAAGAAAGAAAGAAAGAAAGAAAGAAAGAAAGAAAGAAAGAAAGAAAGAAAGAAAGAAAAAAGAAAGAAAGAAAGAAGTACACAAATCAAACCTCCTCCTGGCGTTTTTTGTTGTTGGTTTTTTTTTTTTTTTTAATTGTCTTCCTCTTCACCTTCCTTTCTGTTTCCCAGGTCAAAGGGCAGAACTTCCTGTCTGCATTGTAAGGCCTGGTCACCTTGACTTTGTTACTGCCTCAAGGGAGATTTAGAAAAACAACAGTGACTTGGGAACAGCCACAGGCCTGTTGGAAAATGCTGAGTGACTTTTTGAAAAGCTGTCTCTGGGAAGGTTCTCAGAAGGCGAGGGACAGAGGAAATCTCAACAGCTCTGAAATCTCATTTTCTAACTAAATTCATAAAAGTCTAACAATGTCTAATCAGATAAGGCAATGGAGTTGGGTGAGAAGGGGAAGCATATCACCAAGACCTGAGCATCACAATGCCATATTTGAAAAATTGTGTATGTATGTTCTTGTCAGTTGCTTGGATTCTGCTATCACTGGATTCTTCCAAGCTGACCCTTCAGCTTCAGGGCTTTCTAGGTTAGCTGAGACACAGGGCCGTGTACGTCTACTGCATGCCCTGCCTTGTGTATGACCTCTGCATGAAAAACCTCCTTTATTTCTCCTCTCCTGGTGCCTAAGGTGCTGTGGAACAGCGCAAGCAGGTCCCGAATCCAGGAAAGGGGCATTGTGTCCAAATTCCGTTCTCAGGACACAGGTTGCCTCTCTTAATGGGAGGCCTGATACGCAATAAGAAATGGTCCCATAGAAACCAGCTCTTGTCTGCCTTTTGCTAGCTCGGCCGCAATTATTTCCTGGATACTAGAGTGTTCTCTTCTTTGTTTCTGCCCCAAGCAAACACAAAGTATTATATGCACCATCATCAACAGCAGGTATTTATGAAGTGCCTGTTGCATGCCACCCGACGGCACCAGCCATTGGCAGAAATTATTTTTCACAAGTCATTAACCTTTATGAGACCCCGTTTTCTAATCTCTAAGTTGAAAATGACATAAGGTACATACGAATGCATGTGGGTTTGGATGGGGAGGTCGGGCGAGGACTGTGCTGCCTAAGATATTACATCGTGGTTGCCTCTGGCAGGAGATTGCCCATCACGATGTCCCCCGGTCTGGAATGGCCACCCTTGTGTTGGTGGGTCTCCACTAAGACTGACAACAGCCAGAGCAGCCCAGCTCTGTCAGTCTCAGGCTGAACTCCTCTGTCCTCCCTCTGAGCTGTAGTCCATGACGCTAGGAGACCCAACAGAATGCCTTTCAGTGGAAACAGAAGCTAGATTCAAAGACGCTCAGAGCCGGGCAGTGGTGGCGCACGCCTTTAATCCCAGCACTCGGGAGGCAGAGCCAGGCGGATCTCTGTGAGTTCGAGGCCAGCCTGGGCTACAGAGTGAGCTCCAGGAAAGGCAAAGCTACGCAGAGAAACCCTGTCTCGAAAAACCAAAAAAAAAAAAAAAAAAAAAAAAAGACGCTCAGAATATAAAACTATCACAGCCCAACAGTAGGTGCTCATGTTGGTGATCAACAGTTTACAGACCAGTTCATGGTTCACATTGGGCTGGTGAGTTTTTCCTTCAGTACTAACAGTATAGCATATACTGGAGATGACCAGAGTAACCCTTGTCACCAATGAATGAGGTCTCAAAAGATAAAAGACTTAAATTTTTTTCCCACAACTATCTATTCATTTTTTATAAAGCTGTTCATACACTAAAAATGGAATTTACATTAAAAAACACGTTTTCACCCTTTAGTGGCTTGAAAATCATTTTGATGCCAGGAAAGGGCTAAAAAAGTCTAGTTATCAAGGTCTGATAGACTTGAGTTCGAATCCTGTCCTCCATTTCAAGTGGCGCGTAGCAGATGTATTGCACGCCTCTTTGAGTCCCAGCTTCCTCATCTGTGGACCGGGGAAATAATATTTACATTGCAAAGTCACTAGGGGAATTCGAGAGGGGACTTGTAAAGGATGCAGAGAGATGACTAACCATGCTCAACAAATAACAACTGTTTCCAGCGTTGAGTCGGCTTCCTCTAAACACCCCTAATGAGGTCGGAGCTGCCTCTGTTAGGTTTCTGCCACCAGTCAGGCGTAACCATGGTTTGTAGCAGAGCACAGGCTCCTCCTACACGTGAGTGATGCCTTTGGCATATTAATAATAATACAAAAAAAAAAAAAAAAAAACAAGTGAAGGATAGATTTAAATGGTAGGTTGCACCACATTATTTAATCGGAGAATCATAGCTAAACTCTTCTGCGACTATAAGACCCTACGCTGAGTTTAAAAAGCAGAACAAGCTAGAGACAGCCACATGACTAGAACTGCTCAGCCTAAGGGCAAGAGTGTGTGTTGTGATTGACATTGACCACAAGGAGATGATCACGCTGACATCCCGGGGGGTGGGGGTGTGGGGGGTGGGGGGGTGGGGGGGGAGGTGCTGCTCTTTGGCATGTGACCCTCTACTTTTCTTGTTACTCGATGACGTCGCTTGGCTTCCATAGGCATCACTTATGAGTCACTTAGGGATGAAGCTCATCTACATTCCTTTCACACAAGCCTTAGATAATGGCAGCGGCACCATTCTGTCCCAATAGGATGATGAAACGCAAACACAGACGTGGCCACGAGAGTCTCTCACTGTCTCTGTCCATGGGCTAGGTAATGGTCTAGTTAGCTTCCCATTGCTGTGATAAACACCAGGACCAAAAATAACTTGGGAAGGAAGGGGATTATTTAGTTTACAGATTACAGCCCATCGTGAAGAAAACTCAAGGCAAGACCTTGAAAGCAGGCGCTGAGGCGGAGGCTATGGAGGAACAGTGCTTACTGGCCTGGTCCCCGGGGCCTGCTCAGCCCAGCACCACCAGGCATGACATTGCCTAGAGTGTACTGGACCCTCCTCCATCAACCATCAATCAAGAAAATGCCCCATAGACTTGGCTACAGGCCATTCTGAGGGATGCATTTTCTACGTTGAGGTCCCCGTTACCCAAATGGCCCTACTTCCTGCCATACTGACAAAGAGTCAACCAACACAGATGATTTTAAATGATACAAACTAGACCAATAGAACCTTTTAACACCATTGCCAGACTGTAAACACACACACACACACACACACACACACACACACACACATACACACACACACACAAAACAACCTTTAACTTTTAGACCTACCTGAGTCTACAAACTCAATTTAGGAAAAGGGATGTGATCATCAGGCCTATGAGCTTTGGTATTAAGAACTCTAGGTTCGGGGTTGGGGATTTAGCTCAGTGGTAGAGCGCTTGCCTAGCAAGCACAAGGCCCTGGGTTCGGTTCTCAGGTGGGGGGGGGGGAAGAAGTCTAGGTTCTATGGTGGTTTCTCAGAAAATTGGGAATTGATCTACCTCAAGACCCAGCCATACCACTCTTGGGCATTTACCCAAAGAATGCTCAATCATACTACAAAGATACATGTTCAACTATGTTCATAGCAGCACTATTTGTAATAGCCAGAACCTGAAAACAACCTAGATGCCCATCAACTGAAGAACGGATTAAGAAAATGTGATACATCTACACAATGGAGTACTACTCAGCATGAAATCTGCAGGCAAATGCCTGGAACTAGAAAATATCATCCTGAGTGAGGTAACCCAAACCCAGAAGGACAAATATGGTATGTACTCACTCATAAGTGGATTCTAGATATAAAGCAAAGAACAGTCAGACTATTGGAGAAATTATTTTGGCCACTCCACGTAGTTAAAAGGATATTTATTTAATGGCGTAACTCACAAATTAAGTGAAAGGTAGGTCGCAGGGTCTGGGGAAGGTGTATCGCAATCCAGCGGTGTTCTCCGGAGCTCTGCACAGTCCACCTTCACCATTCAGCGTCCCGGCACAGAGAGAGCGCACAGAGAGAGCGCTGGCCCATCCAGCTCTTGGGTCTCCAGGCACCTCCCCTGGCCCCGCCTCGTAGGCGTGACAGTTGCCAGAGTCTGGATGGGGGTTGGAACTTCCAGATCCAAGCTGGAATGGCTACCCACTACACAGACTGTAACCCACAGAACCAGGGAGGCTATATGGCAGGGGGGACCCTAGTATGACTGTGGCTTAGAATAAGTTTTGGGTTTACTCAATCACTGGGCAAGCCTCAGTGAAACATTCCGCTATTAGGATAAGAATTTGTACTGTATCAAGCTGATAATAGAAAAATTAATTAACTAAGAAAAAGAAGTCTAGGTTCAAAGCTATCCCGTGGTACTTGTGTGACTGTGGAGGAATGCTCTCACTCAGCACATGCATAGTGAACACTTACTTTTTCAGGTACTGTAGATAAAGCTGGACGCAGAGGAGATGAGGTGACTGCTGTCATGGGGCTTCTCTTCTGAAGTCCAGTGAGACGAAACACTAAAACACCCCCCCAAATCTATGCTGCTGTGTATATGAAAAGATAAGGATACTAATTGGCCGAATGGGTTTGCTTTGGCCACAAAGACATGGAAAACCTCCATTGGTCAGGCCCGGCTCACGGGCTCAGCCCAACGCTCACAGCAGGCCCATACTGGGAATGGCAGTCCACCTGAACCACGGAGGATGAAGGGGAGAGGGATTCTGAAGAAGGAGAGCGCTGACAGATGGAATCACCATTTTCCCAACACAGTGATGGCGGCTGGAGGACCACATGGAAGGAAGCATGTCTGGAAGCTGTACTGGGTTGTCCTTTTGTCTCGGCAACTCTGTCTCTACTCCTTTATGCTATCACGGAGTAGAAAGTCGACCTGTGTAGACAGCACAGCTTGAGCTTGTTAACCCATTAGCCTGTGCTGAGTCCGGCCATCAGGTCTCTTCTAGACATCAATGGATGGGAGAAGGGGGTTGGGTACTTCTTCCTGCTGGACTTGTAAGAGGCAATGACCACTCCACCACCCACCATGGTCTCAGCTGCCATGTGACCGTCTCCGGCAGCTTCTGTTCCCCCAGCAGGGTCACCTTGCCAGCTGCTCCACGTTCTGAGTTTCCTCATCATCTCTTGCTGGTCATTCTTCATCCCACCTGCATCTTTACAAACCGTGCCTGTTGAGTATCGCCATTTGACTGGATCCCAGATTTCCTGCGTGGGCTCTGCTTCAGATTCACCCAGAAAGCACGGATCTCAGGCCACAAATTTAAATGTGAAAGGAGGGTTATAGAATTGGTTATTTCCCATCCTCCCTCTCTTCTCTCTCTCTCTCTCTCTCTCTCTCTCTCTCTCTCTCTCTCTCTCTCTCTCTCTCTCCCTCCCTCTCTCTCCCTCTCTCCCTCTCTCCCTCTCTCCCTCTTTCTTTCTTTCTTTCTTTCTTTCTTTCTTTCTTTCTTTCTTTCTTTCTTTCTTTCTTTCTTTCTCTCTCTCTCTCTCTCTTTCTCTCTCTCTCTCTCTCCCTCCCTCCCTCCCTTAATTCCTTCCTTCCTTCCTTCCTCCCTCCCTTAATTCCTTCCTTCCTTCCTTCCTTCCTTCCTTCCTTCCTTCCTTCCTTCCTTCCTTCCTTCCTTCCTCCTTTTAAAAGACAATGTCTCTTGTATCCCAGGCCGACCTGGAGCTCATGACATTGATGACCTCGAACTTCTGATCTTCTGGCTTCTACTCTCCAAGTGCTAGGATGACAGGTGCATACCACTACTCCTAATTTATGCAATGCTGTGTGTGTGAGTGCGTGCGTGCGTGTGTGTGTGTGGTGTGTGTGTGTGTGTGTGTGTGTGTGTGTAGGGGCGGTGGGGGGGTGGCAAACCCAGGACTTCGTACTTGCTAGACAAGCACTCTACCCACTGAGCCGCACCGCATTCAGAGCTGGTTCTTGTTGGATTAAAGTTAAATGGCCTGTAGTCACCATTCCGCAGGATGGCGTGGCATACTGAACCCACAGTCTTTTCTGGGTTCTACTAGGATGTGCAGCCGCATACTCTTACCTCCAGTAGTCTGAGGCTCCAGCCGTACACTGCATAGCCCCGTTTCCTCCAAAGGGGCCCCATTCATTTCAGAGACCCCAGCCCCGATTGTGAGAGCACACAGGTAGCTATGGAGGCTCCGGGCCTCTTAGCTGAGCCCAAGAGCAGTGTGGTCTACACCGCCCTGGGCATGCTGCATTTAACCCACATTTGTGTGCCTGTAAGAAGGTCAGGTCCCCCTACTCCAGCTTGCTTCTTTTTCTCATATTCAGCTCTTGGAAGCTTTAGTCCCATGGGTTCCAACCTCTAAATGCAACAGGATCTTTGTCTTCTGTTGTGGTTTGAAGGAGAACGGCCCCCAGGGGCTCCTATGTTTGAATGCTTTGCCACTAGTTAGTGGAACTGTTTGGAAAGGATTAGGAGGTGTGGCCTAAGAGGAAGAGTGTCACTGGGGATGGGATTTGACCTTGCAAAAGCCCATGCCAGGCCCAGTCTTTCTCTCTTTGCCTGCTGCCTCTAGATCAGAATGTAAAGGTCTCAGCTACTGCTCCAGGGCCATGCCTGCCCATTTCCTGCCATGATGATCATGGACCAGCCCTCTATAACTGTAATTAAGTCCCAAATTAAATGCTTTCTTTTATGAGTCGCCTTAGCATGGTGTCTCTTCACAGCAATAGACTATGCAGACACCTTGCTGTATGATATTTTGTTTGTGTTCTGACAAACAAAGCTGGTCTGGAGATCAGAGAAGCAAAGGAACAGTCACTAGAGACTTCTTACCTCTACGAATCCTCGGACCGAATGGGGGCTGAGATCCTGTCTCCATCCACCTTATATTCCTGTCTCCACCTCCCTAGTGCTGGGATTAAAGGCATGCACCACCACTGCCTGCCTCTGTTTCTCTTTTAGACTGGTTCAATCTCATGTAGCCCAGGGTGGCCTTGAACTCCTGATCTTCCTGCTTCCTCCTCCCGAGTGCTGGGATTAAAGGTGTGAGCCACCACTGCCTACCCTCTATGGTTAACTAGTGGCTAGCTCCGCCCTCTGATCCCCAGGCAAGCGTTATTTGTCAGAACATAAACAAAATATCGCACAGCAACACCTTCCCATCACACCTGGCCGAAACATACAACATCTAGATCAATAGGAGGGCATGTTGACATGTGAATGTGCTGCCAGATCTTTAGCTGGCCAAATATTCTAGAGGACTGCCAGAGAGCTGAATGGATGGGCTGCCTTGGGCTACTATCACAAAGCAATGCAGACTGCAGCAGTTTAATGAGAGAAATTTATTTTCTCACGACTCTAAAAGCTGAAAGCCTTAGATCAAGGTGCTGGGACAGTGGGTCTCTTATGAAGGAACCCTCCCCTGGCTCACAGGTGTTGACACTGTGCTGGTACTCCTGCAGCCGCCCCTCTGTGCATACGTATGCACGATGTACCTCAGTGCATATGTATCCACGATGTACCTCAGTGCATATGTATCCACGATGTACCTCAGTGCATATGTATCCATGATGTACCTCAGTTCATATGAACCCATGATGGCCCTCTGTGCACATGAACCCATGATGGCCCTCTGTGCATATGAACCCATGATGGCCCTCTGTGCATATGAACCCATGATGGCCCTCTGTGCACATGAACCCATGATGGCCCTCTGTGCATAGGTACCCATGATGTCCCTCTGTGCATAGGTACCCATGATGTCCCTCTGTGCATATGAACCCATGATGTCCCCCTGTGCATATGAACCCATGATGGCCCTCTGTGCATATAAATCCATGATGTCCCTCTGTGCATATGATGAACCCATGACGGCCCTCTGTGCAACCAAATTTCCTCCTTTTACACAGTTATAATTATTTCCTCTCTTTTAACATGAACCTCCTGTGATGGTTAATCTTGGTTGCCAACTTGACAGAATTTAGAATCACCATGGGAACCAATTTCTGGCCATGTTTGTGAGGGATTTTCTGGAGTAGCTTAACTGAGGTGGAAAGACCCACCCTGAACATCCGTGACGTCATCCCATGGGCTGGGGTCCAGGACCAGAGAAGAAGGACAAAGGGAGCTGAGGAGCACCATTCATCTTCCTCTGCTTCCTCCCTTGCCGGCATGGACTGTATTCTCCAGGGCTTAAGCCAGAATAGGTTGCTTTTCTCAGCTACTTCATTTCCGCCTACCTGGTCACAGCCCCTCTTCCCCGTGGAGGACCCGCCTCATTCTCTCTCCCTCCAGCCTTTCTCTTCCCTCTCCTTTCTCCTTCTCCAAGACAACCGCACATCAGCTCCTCTATGAGCTTGGCTTTTGTGCGAAATGGCAAGCAGATAATTTGCCTTCGGTGAACCCTGGCTTTGGCTCTACCGTGCCACCACCACGGCGCTAACACAAGACGGAACACGGAGATACAGCGAGGAAGTCGATTTCTTCATCAATTAACAAACCAAGGCTGGAGCGGCATTCGGGGTCCGTGATCTGAGGAAAAAGCATGGAAATGCCCCGCGTCCATCCACTAGGCCAGGCAACACTCACCTAATAGGCTAGCCAACCCGCCATGCACAGCGACTGAGCACTTGAAATGTGGCAAACGCAATTGAGAAACAGAAACTCTAAGCTTCATTTAACTTTAACACAAACTGATTTAAGTAGAGATACAGCCACTTAAAAGATCGTCAGGCATCAGAGACTTCGTGGATTTTTTATTTATTTATTTATTTATTTATTTATTTATTTATTTATTTATTTATTTATTTTGTAGCTGCAATAGAAATGGGGGCGTGTTCATTCTAAATAATCTAGCAGTTCCCACCGATTTCCTGGCCCTGGCCGGAGGCCAGTTCTGCTCAGCCACGCTGTACAAAGAGCACAGCTCACACCTTCCCAATTCCTTGCATGCAGATCTGGGATGCTTGGGTGTGTTTTCACGTTGCTATTCCCAGCTTTCTGCACAAAGTGAAGCCATCCTCTTGTGACTTTAGTTTGCAGTGTGCCTTGGGGTAATTTTTTTCTGTGCCATTTAAGATACATGCTTACAAATAAGCGTATGTGTATTGAAATATAATGAATCGGGATTTTGTGTGGTGTGTGTGTGTGTGTGTGTGTGTGTGTGTGTGTACTGGTGCAGATTTCCACACCACCCATCAAGATGCTGCAAGGCACCGTGCACGCAGCCAGCCTGGGAACTGCACATTCCACCTCACCTTAAGCTGCCAAGGTATGGAATGCCAAGGCATGCCAAGGTATGCTGTGGAAGTCCAATCAGGACAATTAGGAGTTTTAAACTAGCAATGCCTTAATGGTATGCCCACTGGAAAAACTACCTTGGCCCAACTGGACCTCCTGGCTCCTGTCACCTTCTTATTGTGGCTGGAATTGGCGTGGCAGCCCTGGAAAGTGGGCACCAATTGCCTTTACATTCAGCATGAATCTCCAGCTCTGTATAGGAGCAGGGTTTGCCTCGGACGTCTGCAGACGTAACAGACAGTTCCTTTCCCGTGTCCTCCTTTCCCCGGGGGCCTAGAAGAGGGCTGAAAATTCTTTCTGGAGCTGCTGTGAGTTTCTCTCTCCTCTCCTCTTTCTCTGCCCTCTCCAAATATCTAGTTTCTTGGGAGTAGCATGTTTTTTAAAAGTCTCTCACATAGCTTCCCAGACATCCACAGCAAATATGCACGTATCTTGAAGATGAGTCTGGCCAACAGCAGGGGAGTTAATGAAATCAGAGGCGTGCGTGTGTTTTAAACACTTTTCTGAGTCCCCATCACTCAGTCTGATCCAAGCTTATTCATACTAGTAAACTAGGTCCGTTGTGGTCTGGGTCCTGCCCGCACTGAGAGCCTCATCACTGCCTCTTCCCACATTCCTATGCCCAACAGTACCAATGTGCCATTAACACATGCAGCTTGCGCCTTCACTTTTTGCCTGGGCTTCTGCCAACCCAGAAGGCCCTCTGTCTCATGTCCATTCTGGTACAGTTCCCTCCCAAACATCCGGGACAGCAGGTATCTGCTATGGGTAGCTTTCTCTTCCCTCTCCAAGAATGACTCCCTCCCAAGCTCCGTTCAGCTCCCTATGTGTCTCACCTGTCCTCCTTTGTTACATTCTTTTGCTTGCCCATCTTTCTTTTCTGTTGTCTTTGAGATTGTTGAGGGCTAGGGCTGTACCTTTCTTTAATCTGAACACTCAGAACTAACCACTGTGTGGGGCTCATACCCATCAATCAAAATCATTCAGGGATTTGTTGAGACAAAAAGAATATCAAGCCAGGTGGTGGTGGTGCACACCTTTAATCCCAGCACTCGGGAGGCAGAACCAGGCGATCTCTGTGAGTTCGAGGCCAGCCTGGTCTACAGAGTGAGTTTCAGGACAGGTACCAAAACTACACAGAGAAACTTTGTCTCGAAACACACCCCTCCACACCAAAAATAAATAAATAAATAAATAAATAAATAAATAAATAAATAAATAAATAAATAAATAAATAAATAAATAAAAGAAAAGAAAAGAAAAGAAAAGAAAAAGAAAAAAAGAAAAAAAAAAAGAACATCAAATGGGAGAAGGCTGGGGTTTTTCCCATACTGCCTGATCTCATCTCAAAGTTTTGTGGAGCCGACCGGAATCAATCTGACATTAGACAGGACTCATATCTGTCTATTTAATGAAAAATATGCCAGACACTTAAGAAACACCTAATGCTAGGCTCAACAAATGAGACAAGGTGGTAGCAAGGGGTTGAGAGATGAACAGAGGTCACCAAATGCTGTGGGAGTTCGACCCGTTTAGCCAGCGACATTTGGGGTGACTAGCCCCATGGGCATGGCTTTTTCTGGGTACATGACTCTGGATACATAAAACTGAGGAGGGGGTCACGTGCTCTCTCTCTTGGGTGGTCGGAACAGGAGCAAGCGGCGGAGAGCATGCCTTGCATTTAGTTGGTCGTCATTGCCCTTGGGCAGAACAGCAGGACCACGACAGCTGGATCAGCAGCGATGTTACTTTATTTTGATACATGAGTATGTGATCCCCATTTCATCTGTAATAAATAAGTCTTCTTCCCAGACATCCACGGATTTCTTGTTATATCCACATGTGGAGATGTTTGCTGGGGGCCCTGATTCTAAAGGATGCCCTGAGCTAGTTCACCTCTTTCCCCCCAGTTATGCCCAACCCCATCCAGACCCCACTGTCTCACCTGGACCTCCACAGTCGCCCCCCTCCTTCCCTGTGCTTGCTTGTCCTGTTACTGACAAAAAACACGAGTCCTCTTATAGGAAAAGATCTCCCTCTCCATCCCCCGACCCCACCTCTCCTCTCTCCCTTCTCGGTTCATAGACACTCAAGAGAGGTCCTGTTGAATACACAGCAAGACGCAGCGGGCACTCGGTGTGGCCTGCTGACAGCCCAGGGGAGAACCCTCCCCTCAAGCGGAGTCTCCCAGCGCCCTGACCTGGAACCTCCCAGCCTCCAGAACTGCAGGTCATAAATGTTTGTCCCTCAACCCGTCCAGACTAAGTGCTTTGTAGCCTCCTGCGCTGCGGCACGCTCCCCTTCGCTCAACTATGCACTAGTTGCCGGAGTCACCGCTGATAAAAACCACTTTTGAGGACACTGAGGACACTTTGGACCATTTTGCCTTAACCTCCTTACTGCGTTCAATTCAAATATGAAAACAACCCACCCGTCTTTGCTGCCTATAAAACGCTGTGATCTGGCGGCCACCCCGTTTCTAGGCTCTCCCTCTTGGGCCACCCCTCACACTCCGGGCATACCACTTTCTTCCAGCCCCTCCATGCTGAAACCCGATGCATCATTGCCCAAATGTGTGTGTGTCATCCCGCAGCCTTCCCGATGACTGGCCTTCCCAAGATGCTTCCGTACTGACTACTGTGTGTGAAGTCCCTGCAAGGTCACTACCCATCATTCCATCTGTCTGGTTTCTTCACAGCACTTTTCAAGACCTGACACCCTACTATCTGGTACCCCGTTCTCTGATTCCTTGTTTTTGATTGAGAACAGGAACTTGGCCTGTGCGTTCACTGATCTGGACTTGACACAGGACAGGCTCAGCTCAGGCAGGAGTGACTAGACCTGCTAGCAGTGGGAGCAGAAAGACACTTAGTCTCTCCAAGTTTGTTTTTCTCCTCCTTTAAAAAGAAAAAGAAAAAGGAATGGCTGGATGTGTTCACAAACTGTATTTTTTATGCATTCCCACAGCATACACCGGGGGATTGTCGATGACTCCTAGGATTTTGACATACCTGGGGTGAGTTGACTCATAATTAGTTTCTTTGAGGCAGAAGTGAGTCAGAGAGCTTTTGAGCTCATACTCAGATCCACATCAAAGTGTTTAGGGGTGGATGCAGAGGCAGCAACATTTAATGAAGTCTTCAAATGGAAGGTGCGTGAAGCCCAGACACAAGGGGATGTGGTGACAGCATCCCATGGGGGTCCAAGCTTGGCTTCTTTCCCTCTCCAGCCCTGACACCCTAAAAACCTGCCAAGGGTTACCTACCTGAAAAATATATCTAGCCTTGCTGAGAAGAGGAGGGGGTTACAGTTAGTTGGGGGAGGGACAGGAGGCAGAAAGAGGGCATGAATATGATTAAAATACATCATATGCATGTAGGGAAATGCCACAATGAAGCTCATTTGTATTAGCATATAAATGCATGCTAATAAAAACATTTCAGAAGGTACATCTAGTATCGCCTGCCTACCCACTTTATGTGGTAAAAAGATGGATGGAATTTCTTGAAATATTGAGCTTCATACAAGCAAAATAGGACACAGACGTCAGTTTAGGAGAGCGTTGTCCGAGGGCATCTGGAATTTTCTTCAGCTACAGAAAGAAAACCAGACACAGAACCAGAGACTTAGGTCTGAGCCTAGGTTCTAAAGTTGAAAGGTAACTTTGGGTAGGATTCTAAACAGTATCTCATCTACTTTTTTTCTTTGTTTTGTTTTTGTTTTTGTTTTTCGATACAGGGCTTCTCTGTGTAGCTTTGTGCCTTTCCTGGAACTCGCTTTGGAGACCAGCCTGGCCTCGAACTCACAGATATCTAATGTGCTTTTGTCCTCCTTGTTAAAGAGATGCTATTCTACCCACCTTAGAGAGTTGGTCTAGAGTAGCGGCTCTCAGCCTGTGGGGCGCGACGCCTCTGGGGGTCACATACCAGACATCCCACATACCAGATATTTACATCCTATTCATACTATAGCAACATTACAGTTATGAGGTAGCAACAAAATAGTTTTATAGTGGGGGGGTCACCACAACATGGGGAACTGTATTAAAGGCTTGAAGCGTTGGGAGGGCTGAGGACCACTGACCTAGAGGCTATATCTCCATGGCTCCTTGGGAAGGTGTTGGACTGTAAGCTACCAGGTACTGTGGTTTTGTTACTGCAAATGCCATTGAGATTAGCTCTCTACAAAATAAAAGGACCACAGGATGTCAGAAGCCATTAATTAATACCCTTGTACATGGTGTGTGTGGTGGGGAGGTGGGGCATGTGTGTGTGCATGTATATGTGTGTGTGCACATGGCTGTGTGAGCATGCATGTGATTGTGTGTGTACGTGTATGTGTGTGTGGAGCATGTTTGCCCATGCATACATATGTGTGCATGCATATGAATGTGTGATCATGCGTGTGTGTGTGTGATGTTACATGTATTATAGGTTCCTTGCTTTCAATTTTTTTCTAGTAAGAAGAGACCACAAAGCCAGGCGGTGGTGGCGCACACCTTTAATCCCAGCACTCGGGAGGCAGAGGCAGGCAGATCTCTGTGAGTTCGAGGCCAATCTGGTCTACAGAGCGAGATCCAGGACAGGCACCAAAACTACACAGAGAAACCCTGTCTCAAAACACAGAGAGAGAGAGAGAGAGAGAGAGAGAGAGAGAGAGAGAGAGAGAGAGAGAGAGAGAGAACAACTGGATGCAAAGCTAACCATTGAAAGAAAGGTCAGATGAGCCCTTGAATGAGATGCTGTGGAAATCTGGGACAGTGACTGGAATATTGCAACAGTTTTCTTGCTCTTCAGGCCTCCCTGTCCCCAAACCATGTCCTACAAGACACATACATATCCTCAACAAAAATTAGACAGGTAAGTGCTAACTAAAGCTGACTTTGGAGCTAGATTGCTTAGGTTCAAACCTCAGCTGTGCTGGTGAACTGGAATTGATTCCAGTTCTTTGTGAAGTTGGGGACATAATACCCTCAGGGCTGTTTAGAGAATTAAGTGTGTATGAAGGTATCCACCTGGCTGACATTTGGTGCGTGTTTTCTATGAATAGTAAGCTGCCCCTGTGACCCAGTCAGTGGTCTTATCCACATTATTTGAGGAGTCTCACTTCCTCCCAACCAGGGCAGGAGATGCCTAGCAGATGGCAGAGCCTTCTCCATAGTCCAGCATACCCTGCTGCTGTCTGTTCTCTCCAGAGGCTCCTCTTGCCCTCACAGCTTGTGGTAGTTTGAAAGAAAAGGCCCTCACAGGGAGTGGCACTATTAGGAGGTGTGGCTTTGTTGGAGGAAGTGTGTCACTGTAGAGGTGGGTTTTCAGGTGTCATATACGCTCAAGATACTACCCAGTGTCTCGGTCCACTTCCTGTTGCCTTCTGATCAAGATACAGCCAGCACCACATCTGCCTGCATGCCGCCATGCTCCCTACCACGATGATAATGGTCTGAACCTCTGAACTGTAAGCCGCTACCTCAATTAAATGTTTTCCTTTATAAGAGTTGCTGTGCGTGTAGAAGGCTGCAAATAGATCCATATCTGTCACCGTGCACAAAACTTAAGTCCAAGTGGATCAAAGACCTCAACATAAATCCAGCTACTCTGAACCTGCTAGAAGAAAAAGTAGGAAATAGTCTTGAACGCCTTGGCATAGGAGATCACTTCCTAAATATAACACCAGTAGCGCAGACACTGAGACAAACAATCAATCAATGGGACCTCTTGAAACTGAGAAGCTTTTGTAGAGCAAAGGATACGGTCAACAAGGCAAAGCGACAGCCTACAGAATGGGAAAAGATCTTCACCAACCCCACATCTGACAGAGGACTGATATCCAGAATATATAAGGAACTCAAGAAATTAGACATCAAAAGGACCAACAGTCCAATTGAGAAATGGGCTTTAGAACTAAACAAAGAATTCTCAACAGAGGAATCCCAAATGGCTGAAAGACATTTAAGGAATTGCTCAACTTCCCTAATCATCAGGGAAATGCAAATCAAGACAACTCTGAGATACCACCTTACGCCTGTCAGAGTGGCTAAGATCAAAAACACTGAAGACACTTTATGCTGGAGAGGATGTGGAACTAGGGGAACTCTCCTCCACTGCTGGTGGGAATGCAAGCTTGTACAACCACTTTGGAAATCAATATGGCGCTTTCTTAGAAAATTGGGAATCAATCTCCCCCAAGATCCAGCTATACCACTCCTGGGCATATACCCAAGAAATGCTCAATCATACCACAAGAGCGCTTGCTCAGCTATGTTCATATCAGCATTGTTTGTAATAGCCAAAACCTGGAAACAACCTAGATGCCCTTCAACTGAAGAATGGATAAATAAATTGTGGCACATATACACAATGGAATACTACTCAGCAGAGAAAAACAACGACATC
Source organism: Peromyscus maniculatus bairdii (assembly GCF_049852395.1). Lineage (NCBI taxonomy): Eukaryota > Metazoa > Chordata > Mammalia > Rodentia > Cricetidae > Peromyscus > Peromyscus maniculatus. Next base: position 18,596,550 of record NC_134869.1, on the reverse strand, counting down.
ACACGGTTTGCAGGCAAATGGATGGATCTAGAAAAAATCATCCTGAATGAGGTAACCCAGACTCAGAAAGACAAATATGGTATGTACTCACTCATAGGAAGATGCTAGATGTGGAACAAGGATGACTAGACTGCTACTCACATCACCAGTGAGGCTACCTGGAAAACGGGACCCCAAAAAAAGACACGGAGAAATGGACAAGATCTACATGAACAGCCTGGTCATGAGTGGGAACAATGAAGGGCGACAGTCGAGGGAAAGAGTGGGAGATCCTAGCTGGATCAAGAAAAGAGAGGGAGAACAAGGAATAGGAGACCATGGTAAATGAAGACCACATGAGAAGGTGAGAAGGGGAGGAAGCAGAGAGCTAGGGAGGCCCACGGAGATCCACAAAGATACCCCCTCAAAAGTCTGCTGGCAATGGTCGCGAGACGGCAGGAACTGACCTACTCTGGTGATGGGATGGCCAGACACCCAAATAGTGGTGCCATAAACCCCATCCAAGGACTGAGGAATCTGAAGGCAGACATCCACGGCTGGGCCCCTGGTGGAGCACTGGGAGTCTAATTAGTGAGTAAGAAGAGGATTTATATGAGCAAGAATTGTTGAAGCCAAGGTTGGATAAAGCACCGGGACAAATAACCAAATGAATGGAAGCACAGGATCTATGAACCAAAGGCTGAGGGGCCCCCAACTGGATCAGGCCACCTGAATGGGTGAGACAGTCAGTTGGCTTGATCTGTTTGGGAGGCAGCTGTGCATTGGTGCCAGGTCCTGGGCTCGTTGCATGAGTTGGCTGTTTGAATCCTGGGACTTATGCAGGGACACTTGGCTCGGTCTGGGAGGGGGGAATGGACCTGCCTGGACTGAGTCTACCAGGTCAACCCCGGTCCTCGGGGGAGACCTTGATCTGGAGGAGGTGGGAATGGGGGGTGGGCTGGGGGGAGGGGTGGGCGAGAGGGGGAGAACAGGGGATTCTGTGGCTATTATGTTGAACTGAATGGTGTTGTAAAATAATAATAATAATAATTAAAAAAAAAAAAAAAAGAGTTGCTGTGGTCATGGTGTCTCTTCACAGCAACAGAAACTCTAAGATACAGCTTCACCCTACTCCCCAGGGCCGGGATGTCTTTCCCTCCCTTAGAACCATTATCAGATGCATCTTTATACACATTTCACTTGTTTCCTTCTCCTGCTGGACTATCCACTCCCGGATGGCAAGGCATGGTGAGCATTCAGGGATGTCTGTTGGACGAACAATATGAACAGAAATGACATCACAGACACCAGGTTGAAGTGCTTTGAGGACGAGAATTTCAACAGCCACACTTACTAATGTGGACAGCAGCGCAGTGATTAAGAGCACACATCACAGAGCTAAACTACTCAAGTGCAAACCCCAACATTGACTTCCACTGAGACTTTCGGCAAATGACATGATTTCAAGTGCCTTGGTTTTCTTATCACACTGAGTAGAGTTCACATCGATCTTTTCGGTGGCTTTATATTATGAGGGTTACCTCACAAACTTCATGGTACCTCCCAGCCCCCGTAAGTGCTCAGAGCACCGCAGGCAATTGTTGTTATTATCACACACATAACAAAATTCTTCTTGTATGAAGACCAACAATGTAGCCAACATGGAAATGTCCCCTCATTCCGCCCAAGCCATCTACCTGCATACAGAGCAATGGCCATTGCTCCGGTCAGCATACTCCCGGAGGTTCTGTAAGTATAAAATACATTAAGTGGTATGAACAGAGACATGTGCCGCCTTGTAGACTGTGCACATAAATGTCTCCGTCAGTGTCAATGCATACCACTCCTCTTTGTCCCCTTTGACACCTGCCCAGCACTTTGGGTTATTGATCATGATAATTAGCTTACTCAGTGCCGTTCTGGGAACCACTCAGACCTTTCCAGTTCCTCTCCATTATACACATTATGTAGGGCCTGGCTCCGGGATATGATGCTCGGTGCCAGAGAATGCAACAGTAGGCAAAGCCCTGAATAGGACACAGACCGCGCCGGTGAGAAGCGGTCATCCCGATGCTCAAGGACCCCAGGTGCACAGTATAACCTTCGGGGTTTGTTAGCGAGGTCGTGGGCTAGAAGGTCAGGTTTGAGACTGAGCAGCAACGCTGAAGAGCTGTGGACTTAACTGACAACAGGCAGTGAGTCACCGAACAAAGGAGTTATTACCATAAAGACTTGCCGGTGGACAGTCAAATTACATTATTGTAATTTGCCCAAAATAGCCTGTATCGGTTAGGAGAGACTGAGTCATGCTGTAATGACAAATCACCCTAGCTCCTGCCTCGCGAACACTGAACCGGAACCACTGTGCACCGTTCGGTTGTTTGCCCTGCTGTTGCGTGGTTGGCAGGCACCACCGCTCGGCTGCAATTCCAGCCCTGTATACGCATGCGTGGGGGTTCACGTTGGTGTCAGTTTCGAGATAAGATCTTTCTGTGTAGTCCAGGATAGCCTCAGACTCAAGATCCTCCTGCCTTAACCTCCCGAGTGCTAGGATCACACTGACACACCTACACACACACACACACACACACACACACACACACACACACACACACACACACACCACTGTACCTAACAGCTTTAACCCGTAAAACTTTCTCACTCATGCTATCTGCTCACTGGACGTTGGTTGGGAAGGGGACAGGCATGTGGTGGCTCTGGTCAACATTTATGAAAGTCACTGAGGTATGCAGACCAATGGTATAGTCCCCACTTTTTGCTGGACTCCATGCCAGAAGGAAGGACGGCATGGATAGATCTTGTGTTAGCTACTACATGCTTTATCCTGTAAGTAACACACTTCACTACAGACAACTCATTGACCACAACTAGCCAGTTGGACCTCATTCAACCCTCCAAAGGAGGCCTGAAGAATGTGATCACAACACCAAGAAGAGAGGTAAAAACAATCACTGATTATTCCTATGGCTCATCCCTATCCCATTATCTACTGGTGAAACCTGATCCTGAGGAAACCCCAGGCCAACTAAGAGAGAAGAGCTAGGCGAGGCTGCTGTAGCCAGTGTCAGCCCAAGACAAAGCTTGGGCCTTCTTCAAAGTGGTCTAGGTCCACGGGGCAATCCCACCCCTTGAGAACTTCTTCCTTTTACCCATTTATTTACTTAACCTTTTGCAATTTCTTCGGTCAAAGCCTCGCCCTTTATTCTCTCTTATTCCCTTTCCCCTTCTACCAAATCCCTCCTTCTTCCCCAGTCCCTCTCCACAGTCTTGTGTGTGTGTGTGACCCACTGCACCTGAGTAGGACTCCTGCATGACTGGTAGGGTGTCTGTCTGTCTGAGTCAGGCCAACGTACCAGTGGCAGCATCATTGACTGTCACCTTCCTTCCCCACCTTCCCCGGCAACTTCTAACTGTCGCTAGCTCTCCCGGAGGGGTGGGGGCTCATGAGCCCCTCTCCCTTCCATGATGGGATGCTGATGATCCAGTCACCTCTGAGTCTTGTGCAGGTAGCAGCCACAGCTACGAGTTCATGGGCCCAGCACCCATTCATTATCCTGGGCATAAGACAGCGTTTTACAGCACTGATTCCCATTCCCAACCTCTTTCACGCCCACCATGTAGCCCCGAGGCTTGCAGGAGAGGTACAGATGTCTCGTATAGTCAGGGCATTCAACATCCACTCATTCGCAACGCACTGAACAGTTGGTAACCATGGCTCACTGTAACAGAAGCCTCTCTGGCCAATGAATGGGTTGAATCCTATACTGATAACTTAGGCTTTGAATGGGGTGAATGGGATGAGAAGTGGAACAGTGTGAAGAAGCTTCTGAAATGGATAAAAACCAACCAACCAAGCCAAAAAACCTGTCTAAGATGGTTACAGAGGCTACCCTACCCCCGCCTTGTACTTCTTAGAGTTCCAGACCTTCTTGGGGACCCATCCACTCTGCAGCGTTCACTGTGTTTCTCAGTAGAACACAGTGATAACAATAAAGACCATCAAGCCCGTGACCTTCAGGGCTATGTCTATACCAGTGCTTTCTGTTGACGGACTCATCTCTCACTGATGTGACAACACCTGAAAAAAGCAGCCTGAGGAAGGAGCGTTTGTTCTTGCTTTTAGTTTGAGTCCAACACACAGTCTATCAGTGTGTTGGGAGCATGGGGCGGCTGTCACATGGCATCTGTAGTTAGGAAACAAAGAGAAATGAGTGCTGGTAGTCATCTGCCCCCCCCCCCCAAGTCCAGTACCCTGGATATGGTACAGTGTCACCCATACCAGAAAATAGGGTGGGTCTCCCCAGTTAAACGTCTCTAGAAATACCTTCCTGGCCACACCCAGGGTTTGTCTCTCTGGTGATTCCACATCCAGTCAGACTGAGAATGATGATTAACCGTCACAGACATGAACTCTTTGATCCCGTCACCGACCCCTGAGGTAGGCATTTTCACTACTGACACTTGATAAAGGAGGAAACAGAGGCTGCAGCACATTGACTTGCCCCAAGGTATCCAAAGACTAGAAACCAGGCAGTGAAACGCCGAAGATGGACCTAACCACTGAACCAACAGGTGGAAGAAACATTCTCTACAACACTCCTCTCCTCCAGCCTCAGTCCTCTGGCCGCCATAGCTCACCACAAAACCCTCTGTATCCTAGTAGAGAATTCCCAGGCCTCGGCCATGCTCTGTTAATGTTAGCCGGCATTCCATCTGAAGAAATGGTCCCACATTGGAAACTCGTGTGGCCATCAATTCCTTTCCTAGCCCTGACCTGAAAGCTTTGTAGAGAACCCAGGCCTGCTGATACATTGGAGGGCTTGCCCTCTGCTAAGAAGTCAGTTTTCATTGTTTGAACTGCTGGGCACTGCACGAAGAAACCTCTCCGATGAGGTCTCAGAAGTACACTCCTCCACAAATACAGAAAGAGCAAGATTGCCACTATGTGGGGATGGTACACCATGAAAGGAATCCTGTCCCTATCTCCTGCTCCAAGACACACACACACACACACACACACACACACACACACACACACACACACACACGGTGAAATTATATGAATATTCACCAATTTTTTTTAAGTAAAAAGCAAACGTAAGGGATTGTGTGTGACAATAAAAAACTTGTGGTTTTGAGCGTCTCTAGGACTAATTCTTAGGGAAACTCATTAAGTGGACCCTTCAGCAATGAAGTGCTGGAGAGAAGACCCTGGAAGGCACATGGGAAAAGTTGAGAAGAACCAAAAAGTGCTGGGGATTGTTTTCCATGAGAGATTAAGGGAATTTGGAAGCAATATCCTTTCACTTAGTCACTTAAAAGTGCATTTGGTGAGTTCAAAGAACACTGCAGGTTATTCAGATTAAACAGTCCTTGTACCCTGACCCGTGGGATCTGTTGCACTCAGAATGATAATAAACACAGGAAAGCTTGCTTATTGGAAGCATAGACACTCAGAGTCAATAATGATAGTGGTGTTAATCAACCACAGACCATCCACACAGGTGACTGCGACAGTGACTTCATGCCTTCTGATGGGTCAGCGTACACAAGCGTGACTTCACACACAAAATCATTAAAAATGTATAAAATTATTTTTAGACTCTGTGTATTTGGCAGATGCGAAACATCAATAAATTCAGAGTTTACATTTGGGTCCCGTTCCTAGGATAACATTATAGATTGTAGATATTCCAAAATATAAAGAGAAAAGGACCCCAAAGCAGAAACACTTCTGACGTCAAGCATTTCAGATAAAGGATATTCAACTTTTAATATGGTCCCTTGAGTCATCCCAGGCGGATCTCCTCTTTCTGCTGATTTCACCATCCCCCCCACCCCCCCACCCCTGGCTCCATTTTAACTGCAACTCACTCCATCTTAGGTAAGATGGAGGAGTATAGTTTGATAGACACTTGGGGTAACCCTCCAGGGTCCCTGAGGTAGGGGACTAATGTGCTCATGATGAAGGTGGTGGTTAAGACACTGGGACTGAAATCCCAGCAAATTAAACCTGCTACCAACTCAGACCCCAGGAGCTGTGAGGTCAGTGTTTTATGGTGAGGGGTATGGAAATGCTGAAAATTAGGGAAGTGGCCACAGTGATATCAGCAGAAAGAGGAGATCCACCTGGGATGACTCAAGGGACCGTATTAAAAGTTGAATATCCTTAGCCGGGCGTTGGTGGCGCACGCCTTTAATCCCAGCACTCGGGAGGCAGAGCCAGGTGGATCTCTGTGAGTTCGAGGCCAGCCTGGGCTACCAAGTGAGCTCCAGGAAAGGCGCAAAGCTACACAGAGAAACCCTGTCTCGAAAAACCAAAAAAAAAAAAAAAAAAAGTTGAATATCCTTTATCCAAAATGCTTGACATATGAATGTCAAGGTTAAGGGACAGGCTGGGAATGCAACACACGTTAGGATAACACAGGTTAAATAGTCCCAGTTCTTCAATGAGGAAGACCAGCGTGGGCCCTAAGGACAGCGTTTTGACGTGGGGAGGGTTGAAGGGAGTCCATTCCACCTTCAACTGTGGACACAAAGAAGTTGTCCTTCCCTGTCATTAACTCGTCATGTGTCCAGCCGCGCCACTTTCCTTCGGGATTTATAAGCATCTCGAGATATTGCACTTTGGTCTGACCACATTGTACAAGTCCACCGGGTCCAGGGACAAGGGTGGCTGTCATTCTTGATAAACAGTCATTGAGAAGAACGCTACCAGCGGTCCTAGGCAGTCCTGACCAGAGGCGGAGGGACAAGGCACTAGTGTGGTTCCCAGCCGTAAGTGACCACAGACTGTGAGTGAATCGTGGGTGGCCCCTGGAGGTGGAAGCTGTTCAGTCCCCTCAGATCTCGCCTGTCACACTTTTCTTTTCCTTGACGCTCCCCGATTCTTGAAGCACAGAGGTTATGGCTAAGCTGGGATCTGTGCTTATCTGTGGCATTTCTGCCAAATGATTTGCCCTTCTTGTGAGTCTTTTCTATTTCCCCGATAGACTGCACTTTTTTGAAACGCGAAAGTCAGGGAAAGTCTTTTCCTGGCTGTTTTTTTTTTTTTTTTAAACTGTTTACTATAATCTCCTTTCTCAGAGCCAGTCGGCACAGAAAAGCTCCACCATCTCAGAGGTTGTAAGGATGCAAAAAACATGAAGAGAAAAGAAATTTGGGAGCAAGTATGGCCTAGACCACGGTTTTCCTCTTAACAATCTAATTCTTGGGCAAAGATGTAACTGTTCCCACATCGGTCATCTTACCAGGCGGGGGTGGGGTGGGGGGGGGGGCATTGCCCAGGAGGCTCTTGGCGGGTTCTTTTGGACTTCGGCATCAGAAACATCAATCGGGTACCCAGAGTGAGTGAGCTTGTGGGGGGATAGGGAGGTTCTCATCACACACAGCCCAGGGTATGGACCTGCAGAGAAATCTGAGAGCAACAGCCATCCCACAGGGCCTGAGAAGAGGGAGGGAGGCTGGGGGGCTTCCCCAAGCCTACAAATGCCCTCTCCCAGTGTGCGAGCCCAGCCAGCAGCCTGAGCTCTGGAAGATGGGATGGGAGCTTTGATCAGAGGCAGGACTGTGGACCGAGGCTGGCGTGGCCCGGCAAAATCACAACACAGTTGAGTGGAGACACGCGGCTTTCTGATTCTGGTGTTCTTGAAGGGCGTTTAGGTAGAATGGATTGGGTCGTGACTTCACCTAGCAGGAGCCTACCATCTTCCAAGTCTGAGCTCCAAGACCAAGTGGAAATATTGAATAAATTTCCCCCCAACCCCCACTCATGAAATATAAAGCTTTATGTAACTCCCGTATTTTGGGCTTGCCAGCAAAATGACTGCTTCCCTTAAAATGTTATTCGCTAGTGTTGCTTCCCTAGGACACAAAGCACCTGGCCAAAGCCTCGTTCCTGTCCGGATCAACGTCAGCGGCTGGGCCTGATGAAGTGGAAGGTAGGGGCTTGACCACAATCATACGAGAATCCTTGCAAAACGGACGTGGCTGCTGTCTGTGTCTCACACCGGTGTTCAACCTACACCGCCAGGCAGCTGTGAGTGGTAACTGTTGATATCTGTGAACACCAGGCAAAGGGTTTCATTCCTCCAAGGTGCTGGGCATTCCTGGGAGGCAGTGGTCAGTGCATTCAAAGGTCTCCATGCAAGATGGACTCATTTCCAATCCCGAGAGGCCCGCCTTTGTGTAAACGTAGGACATATCCATTTGGGGGTGAACGGAAATGTCCCCGACTTGGGGTGGTAGAGGATACATCTGAAAAACAGAATGGAATCAGTTTTCCTCCCCAGAGGGACAGGTGGAGGACTCCCAGTTCCTGCCAGTTGGGGGGTGAGGGGGAGATAGTGAGGAGAGAGAGGGGGCAGAACTGAGCCCTCCCCTCTGGGTCTGGCCTTAGACATGAACTCCTGATAAGCTCCTGGAAAACAAGCAGCATTTCTAACAGCCTGTTTGCCCTCTTCAGCTGAGAAAACAGCATGCGCCCGAGCTAGGGACAGGGGCGACCTCTATTGTGAATGTGGCCAGGCGGACCGGTTGTCGCCAAATGGCAGAGCCCGAAATGACTGAGATAAGGAATATAATAACATTTTCACATGAACCTTGCATTCTTACCTCTTCTATAGGAAAGGATATCCCTACAGGAAGGAGGAAGTGGGGCCCTGCCCATGTCCGACCGCAGGGCCCCCGGACTGCATTGTCCAGGCCTTCGGGGGCACGCAGGAAGAGAGTACGGAAGTTTCGACCGGAAAACAGAAAAGTTCAAACATAAACAGCGTCCAAAAAAAATTTACCAATAGCACACGAGATTTCCTCTCTGCTTCTTCCCGTGTTTCAGTGCATCTCTGGGCTGGCAGATTTTAATCTTGGCTTCTGTTCACCTTGGTAACCTCCAGCCGGGCAATCGCACTGTTTCCCTCCTTAGTAAGTCAAGAGGATGTGTTTTCCATGGCGATGGAGACAAAAACAACCGCTTTCCAGAGACTGTATCCTGCCCGGCCTGGCCCGAGTCTGTTCTCTCTTTTCCATTGGTCATTTCTGGGGAGAGCAAGAGCTTCCTCCAGTCCCCACATGGTGTATGGGAGCTGGCTGCTAGCAGGATTTAAACAAGCCCAGTGGTCCAGCTCCCCTTCCTAAGGCAAAGGTTTCGTCGGGCTGCCCAGTTGGGGCCCGAGATGGGTTTTGAGAGATCCACTCCTAAAGAACATTGAGAGAGGTGGACCTGGTCCTCCCCCAAGGGTTCCAGAGGGGGTGGGATTTCCTCCACCTACCCTGTGGCCTGTCCTCTCAAAAGAAGCTGCATGGTGACTCTGGGTTCAAGGTGAGGAAGACCAAAGATGTGACAGGAAGAAACCGGTCCCCTGATATATCTGAAAGTCAGCAGCAACAACAAAATGTCCAAGATACCAGGGACAGTGGTTTCAGAGAATCTCCTTCACTCAGCCCCATCCCTTTGTAGGGAACCAAAACGGCTCTCTTAGAGGAGCTGGGAAAATGGTTGACAGGGAAAGAAAAAAAAAAAAGATAAATGTTATCAGACTCCCTGCCGAAAGCCGAGGCAGAAAGTCTGAGCGAGGGTAGACCCTAATTGGAGGGAAGTTCTCTCCACTTTCCTGGAGACTCTAGCTAAGAACTGCAAAGACACTTCTAAAGTGGTTTTAATGGGGGCTGCTAGGCACTAAAAGGAGCATCCATTACCACTCGGATAGACCCGATCACACATTTCAGGAGCGAGCAGTTGCAGGTAGTAGACAGACTTCTGCGGGGCTGCCATTATGGGAAATCAAAGCATCCCTGTCCCGTCAAAACAGCAGCTAAGCTCAAGTGTGTCTGACAGCCCCTCCATGGAAAAGCTCCGAGTGGGCCGCTAGCGGCGTTGGGAGGGAGATCTCTTTCTGAATTGCTTTTTCCAGAATAAACGCTACCATTATGTTCAACCGGGGACCAATTCTCTGCTCAAGTATGTAAAGCAAACTGTGGCTTGTTCTTTAGAATGTGCTTCTCGCTACAGAAAGCTATTGTGTGTTGCTGTGAAGGGGATGGGAGAATATTGCATGAAAAAAACCCAAGCACCACCAAGAGGGTGACCTTGAGTTATGCAACCGATTTAAAGTGGCTTGAGATGGATCCAGGGAGATCTGCCGTGAGTAAGATGTGCATTCTCAGGAAGCAGGACACGAAGAATGTATTCCTGACACACGTGCTTATTGAATGACCGCTGATTCCATCCATCCATCCACCCATCCATCCATCCATCCATCCGCCCATCCATCCATCCATCCATCCATCCATCCGTCCGTCCGTCCGTCCATCCATCCATCCATCCACCTACCCACCCATCCACCCACCCACCCACCCACCCATCCATCCACCCATCCACCCACACATCCATCCATCCATCCATCCACCCACCCTTCCTTCCTTCCTTCCTTCCTTCCTTCCTTCCTTCCTTCCTTCCTTCCTTCCTTCCTTCCTTCCTTCCTTCCTTTCCTTCCCTCCCTCCCTCCCTCCCTCCCTCCCTCCCTCCCTTCCTCCCTTCCTTCCTTCCTTCCTTCCTTCCTTCCTTCCATGCACACACACCTTTTTTTTTTTTATATGAGATGCTGGGCATTTAATTAAATTTTAAGGGACAGTTAGGGGTGGGCTTCAGGACATCTAGCAGCAAGGCATTGGCCCTACCTCATCAGAAAGGACCCTGCAGACCTCATGGACATGCTGTGGGAGGTCACCCACCTCTGTGTCAGATGGTTCTTGTGTCCTTTGCTGCATTTTACTCTGCAATGGCCACTCCAGCTGTGTGGGAGCATGCCAGCCAGCTAGGGCTTGAGTTCAGTGATGTGTAACGCACAGACTCCAGCTCCAGAGACCGACACCTGAGGCCGGCTCTTTCAGTCAGAAACCCCTGCCAGGGAGATCTGTGGGAGTCTCGGGCTGACTGGAGCTGACTGGGGGTGCTTAGCTCCATAACAGAGAGCAGCATGGGCGGGCCTTTCTCTGCAAGCGAAGCCTTACTCTTGCCTTCCACTTGGATGTGAGTTTTGTTGAAAGGGATAAGCAGAGGAGGGGCTGCCCTGGAATGCCGAGCCCTGCTCAGTGCAGCTCAACAGGAGGTCACGTCTGCCGGGAGAAGCAGGCCCGCCACACCCTGAGGCCAGCAGGCCTCTGAGTGGGAGACCTTTAAAATGTCGGTGGGTTGGGGCAGACACGGAGGCTCCTGCTACTCTGTGCTCCAGTGTCCCGTCTAACACCAAGACCCCGTTTTCGTCTGCCCACAGGGAGACTACCGATTCTGCCTCTCCATCATTCTTCCCACACTGCCTTCCCAGAAACAGAATCCTGGATCCACAGCCCCTTTCCAGCCAACTCCTGGGTACCTTCCACCCTGCTCCAGGCTCTCCCGTCAGCCTCCGTTGTCTTCAGTCACCCATGGCACTCACACACTCACTCAACAAATGCTCAGGAGCATGGACCATGGCCAAGCAATGTCACATTTGCTGAGATGCGCATGACCTTGAATTCAGAGGGATGTTGGCCTAGCAGTAGCAAGAAGGAGGTCAAAATAGACTCTGTTACCTTGAAAGTTTCTTCTTAATTCTATTCCAATACATTGCATAGAAGCAGAAATATAATTTATTAATGCTGTTTATATTTGTTTAAATGTTTTTATCATTAAAACCTTGAACATGTACAAAGTCCATAGACCCCCAACTAGTATGCCCACGTAACCCAGGCTGTCTTCCTGAAGGTGAAAGGTCACCCAGGCTCATGCCTTCTGCCTAGTGGTAGAGATGCCAGGTTTCAGGCCCTGTGCTCAGTATTCTACACAGATTCCCCCATTTATCATAACAACTCAAGAGGCGGTTAGTAATACCGTCCCCATTTTACAGATGTGGAAACCGAGGTCCAGAGAGGTTAATAAGTTTAAGAAAAACAAACCTTTTAGTGGGTAAGTCAGAAGTTTGTTTGATATTGTTATTCTCAGGCTCGGGGGAGGAGGTAAATAAGACAATTAACAATTGGTTCAATGTAGGCACTAGGTAGTCAGACAGGTGCCAGGCCAGGAAGCTAAGGCATGATCTCAACTCTGAGGCCCCTCAGGGGCAGCTGGGTGATGAGTGTGGAGTGTGACCAAGTCAGCAATAGAGTTGGCCAAGATGGCATGGACCTAGTATTTTGCTATGTTAAGGACTGGCCTTGCTTATCCAGGCCCACCAAGAAACATGGAGAAGCCCCCTCCCATTCACAGGCTGCACGCTAGTGAAACAGTGTTCCTATTACTAAATTGGAGAGTTATTAAGGGTCAGTTTGACCTTTACAGACCATTACACATTCTGTGTGCTTTGGAAAAGGCTGAGGCGGTGAGTCTGATTTTCTTCCCTGTCTTTGGCTACTCAGACCTTTCTTTCCTGATTCTAGACCAGAGCAATAAAATTATGTTCGATTTAACCCACAAAGAAGCTTCTCATTTGTGCAAGTGTGAGAGTGTGTGTATGTGTGTGGTGTGTGTGGAGTGTGAGTGGTGTATGGGTGTGCCAGTGTGTGTGTGTGAGTAGTGTTTGTGTGTGAGTGGTGTATTTGTGTGTGTGAGTGGTGTATTTGTGTGTGTGAGTGGTGTATTTGTGTGTGTGTGAGTGTGAGTGGTATGTGTGAGAGTGAATGGTGTGCGAGTGTGTGTGTGTGTGTGTGAGTGGTGTGTTTATTATCTCTTGATATAGGCAGGTGGGCTCACTCCCCTTGTGATTTGTATTAAGACCAAACTAAAGCAGAATGGCCAGAACTGAGGCAAAGCAATCGTGGGCGAGTTTAATGCCATTGCCTAGAATCTGATTCCCCTCGAACCCAAATTGTACAAAGACATGAAATTTGTACTTGGAGAAAAAAAGTGTTCTGGTTATTAAATGAAATTCTTCACAATTGCCTACAAACATCCAAAGTTGGGAAAACAGTACTATAGACAATGGGGTTGTCTTTATAACTCATCTACTGTAATTCTGGCTTAGATGCAAGCCAGTGACCGAGAGGCCTCGCTGACACCCTGACCTGTCTGTGTGCAGCGCTGAAGGAATCCCTTTGGAAACTGCCTTAGGGGCTAACCACCAAAGCCGGTTTATGAGCCACCGAGGAAAAGACTTTTATATGGCTTTATTGTCAGATTTTATTTTGATCACCTTTTCCACCATTCTCCAGAGGATACTGCTGTCACGATATGGAATCCACCAGAGAATGAATATTTATTTCTACAGAGAAAATAATTAGCAACGATCTTGGAAGGCAAGGCCTTGGGTGTTTCCACAACAATAAATCATTGAAGTAGGAACACAACCTCACAAGGTGACCTGGAAGGAGTCACGACTTGTTTGTCCATTTAAAAGGGTTTGTTTAAGGAATTTACAAAGGGAATACTAAATATACATTTCACTTGTTAAAGAACGATACGTTTGTATGTGAGAAAATTGTAGCTGTGCACACTAAAATATGAATTATAGTTATTTCTGGGTGGTACCATTACATGTGATTTTCAAAAATTTTTTTAATTAATGTTAATTCAAAAAAACTCAGTGCTTATTGTCACTGAATTAAATGCTGGGAACAAGGTAGGAGGGCTCTTTACAATTTTGTATATAATGACAGGGTATAATTTTTTATGATTAAAAAATTAAGTTATTTCCATTCTGAAAATGGCAATGTTGCATATCCATCCGCCAGGTAAAGATAATGAGGAGGAAGAGGGTCTACCTTGGTCGGCTGACTTACCAAGGTAACCAGCTCTTGGGACATCCCTAATTCTGTTCCTAGAGCTCCAGGCAGATGAGATCCCAAGCAAGCAGCAGCTCACAAATGCAGTGACTTGGAAGAGAGTAATAACAACAGAATGCGCCAGGTGTACATGCCTTTAATCCCAGCACTCGGGAGGCAGAGCCAGGAGGATCTCTGTGAGTTCGAGGCCAGCCTGGGCTACCAAGTGAGCTCCAGGAAAGGCGCAAAGCTACACAGAGAAACTCAGTCTCGAAAAACCAAAAATAAAAAAATAAAAAATAAAAATAAAAACAGAATGAGGAGACTAGAGGTTTAACATCTAAACCTGCCATTGTTGGTGACTTTGAACATGAGGTTTAGCTGTCCCTGGCTTTGGGTTTTAACTTGTTCCTGGTTGTTGTTGTTGTTGTTGTTTACTGTGTTCCCCCCATCACAGAATGCCAGAGTCAGGGTAATATATAAACAATGGAAACACATTTCTCATGTTTCTGCAAACTGGGAAGTCCCATATCAAGATGCCAGCATATGGTGTAAGTTCTCTTGTTTCTCTCTCTCTCTCTCTCTCTCTCTCTCTCTCTCTCTCTCTCTCTCTCTCTCTCTCTCTCCCCCCCCCCCTTGGTTTTTCAAGACAAGGTTTCTCTCTGTAGCCTTGACTGTCCTAAAACTCTGTAGACCAGTGCTGGCCTCAAACTCACAGAGATCCACCTGCTCCTGCCTCCCGAGCGCTGGGTTCAAGGCGTGTGCTACCACCACCTGGCATCACACATCTCATAGCATAAAGAGAAGGGGAGAGGAATAAATCGTTTCTTTAGGAACCTACTTTTGCAATAATAAATCTACCCGTGAGATCAGAGCCCTTCCAACCCGGTCACTTCAGGGAAGTTCTAACTCTCCATGGTATTGCTTGGGGATCCGATTCCTAACCCAAACCTTGAAGGGCGTGTTGAAACCACAGCAGGTCCTTGCCCTGAAATAAAGACACTGTACTGAATAGTCCCTGGCAGCCTTGACTTTCTGTGGCTCCATGAACTCATTGGTGTAAATCGTAACATCAAAATATGCTGTTAGCTGTGAAGTAGGTGGTGCTGATAAAGAGGTCTACAAGTTGCCAAACAGGAGCTTGGCTGTAAAAACAAAACAGAGCAGCAAATGGAGGTGGCTTTGTTTCCTGACCACCATGTAGTTCGTGACCCTGGAGTGGGTGGGTTCAGAGAGGGTGGCTACCAGGTAGGAAACAGAGGTCGGTCCTCAGCTGTTGGGGTCGATCTTCAAAGACAGGCTTTGGGAAGGAGAAAACTGCTGGGCACAGGGTGATGTTGGTCATGGGAGAGACGGGGAGGGGACAGGGGGCAGTGGTGAATTTCCAGGAGCTCGCCCGCCTTTCTATAGCGAGAGGGAAAACCTACGTGTGGCCTCTCAGCAGAGACCGTGGTGCTATTCAGCAGATGGGGAGCTAGGGGAAGGGAGGCAGAAGTGTGTCTTTCAAGTCCCCTGAGCAAGCCTCAGGGATGTGGAGTGTGCGTGGGGCCGAAGGGAAATCAGCTGAGCTCTGCTTTCTTCTTAGAAGTTAAAGAAGATTCTCTTTCCAGGCACCGCATAAATCCTCGGGACAGGCACAGTCCAGTCTCTCCAACGAGAAGAGCCTTAGATTTGTTTCCTCTTGGCCTATGTGTGGTCTGTAGGAGACACAGAAATTCCTCTAGAATACTGATTCTCAACCTTTCTAACGCTGCGACCCTTTAATACCGTTCCTCATGTTGTGGGGACTCCCTCCCCATCATAAAAATTTTTTTGTTGCTACTTCATAACTGTAAATTTGCTGCTGTTATGAATCATAATACAAATGCCTGTGTCTTCTGATTGTCTTAGGTAACCCCCGTGAAAGGGTCATTTGACCCCCAGAGAGTTGCGACCCACAGGTTGAGAACCCCTGCTCTAGACCGTCTCTCAAGCTAAGCTAAGAGGCAGGCTTGAGAGCTGATAGGGCAAGAAGGGGGTCCCCACAAGCTCTCAGCTGCCTGGAGGCCAAGCTGATCCCACACATCCCAGAAGCAGACGCTGCTCTCAGGGGCTCCAAGGCCAGAAAGGCTGAGGTGCGGGTCGGGGAGCAGGGCAGAAAATGGTTCTGAGCTCTCCCAGGGCAGAATCGGAGGCGACCCCTCTCAGCCCAGCCGAGCCCTGCCCAACAGTTTGATGGGCAGCCTCTGATCCTGCAGCTAGGGGACCCTCCCTGGAGCCTTGAGGAGGGAGGGAGGCCAGGAAGCAGCCCTGATAGGAATTTTCATCTCTGAAAATTGGGGTGAGGGGTGGGGATGGAAACAGATTATTTTTAACCAGAAGAGGTTGATACCTTCCAATAGGAAGTTTAAATTCCACACACACACACACACACACACACACACACACACACACACACACACAGAGAGAGAGAGAGAGAGAGAGAGAGAGAGAGAGAGAGAGAGAGAGAGAGTACTATATCAGAAATGAAAGCAGATGAGTCCAATTTTAAAAATAAGAAAACCAGACTATTTTATAGCCACCTTGAGCGCTGGTTCAAACATTCCCATTTTACTGAGTTAAGTATAAAAATATGACTGTTAGCAGGGTGGCGGCAGTGCACGCCTTTAATCCCAGCACTCGGGAGGCAGAGCCAGGCAGATCTCTGTGAGTTCGAGGTCAGCCTGGTCTACAGAGCGAGATCCAGGACAGGCACCAAAACTACACAGAGAAACCCTGTCTTGAAAAAAACCGAATATATATATATATATATATATATATATATATATATATATATATATATATATATATATATGACTGTTGTGAATCCTATGAAGAAAAGGTCTGTGGTGCTTTGAATGCATTTTATCAGGGCACATACATAGACTGGCAGATAGACCTCAGGGACAGCTTCTAGCAGGAATCGTGTTGGAGCTGTGGGTTAAAGGAGGTGTAACATACGCAGGGAAAACCCCCGACTCTCCCTGGAAGAAGCGGGCTTGTCCACTGGAGGTTAGATGGGCTGGAGAACTGGGAAGGGCCAGCAAGTGATCTCAGAACAAAAGTCGGGGTCAGGTACCCAGGGCAGTTCAGCTCAGGTTGAATTGCCTAGTTCTCTCCCCGCCGTTAAGTGGATGGGAAACAGAAACAGTAAGAGTGAGTTTCCCCCAACAAAATGAGACGCTCAGAGATGCTGAGGGCAAGGCAGAGAAATGAAGAGGGAGCCTATGGTCAAGGCAGCCGGCTGACCAACAGTGCTGCCCACTCCTGCCAAATTCTATGATCCCCTGGACCACCGGGCATTCCTGGGCCCAGACAGTTTCCCCGGATCTCCACAGGCCTGTCTTTGTGTGACTGAGCCAATAGAAATGGCATGAAGAGGCTGGTGTGCTTCTGGTCATTTCTGGGGACCCGGGAGTGCAGCATATGAATTCCCGTTGGCTCGGGGCTTGAGGTGGTACCTCTAAGAATTCTCCTGGCTGTACAGAGGGTGTAAAGGTGCCAGGCCAGAGAGAATGGCACCACGTCTAGGTAGAACCGCTGGCCTTCTCCCCATTTCTGCACCCAGGCACCTGCTCTAGGCGCCCCCTGTGTCTGTCCAGAATATAATAAAAATCTTTTATCAAGTCTTTGTGCTCTCATTCTCTCTTCTTGACATTTTTAAAAAAGGATTTGTTTATTTTTATTTTATGTGCATTTGATTTTGCCTGCATGTGTGCATGTCTGTGTGATGGTGCCAGATCCCTTGGAACTGGAGCTATAGACAGTTGCGAGCCGCCCTGTGGGTGCTGGGAATTGAACTCAGGTCCTCTGGAAGAGCAGCCAGTGCTCTTAACTGCTGAGCCATCTCTCCAGCCCCTCAATTTAGTTTTTGAATTATGTGCATATGTGGTGTGTGTGTGTGTGTGTGTGTGTGTGTGTGTGTGTGTGCGCGCGCGCGCGCGCGCGTGCGTGAGTGCAGGTGCCCAAAGAGACCAGAAGAGGGCATGGGGTCCCCTGGAGCTGGGGTTACAGGTATCTCTGAGCCAAACTCAGGTCCTCTGGAAAAGCAAGAAGTACTTTTATTGGCTGAGCCCTCTCTCTGGGCCCCTCTGCTTCCCACCTTTCTGCCAAGATTACTTTTAAGCAGCTTTTTTTTTAACATTACAAAACGAACCAGATCATGTCTATACTCTGCCTAAAACCTTCTGCTAGACTTACTCCCATCTTGCTTGTAACAAAATCAAAAGTCCTTCTACGCCTTTAAGACCACAACCTGGCCCCTGCTTACCCGTCCAAGGCCGTCTTCCCCCCACTTTCTCATTCCCCTTCCCTGATGTCCCCATGAGGCCACCCTCTCCTGGACTTTCTTGGGTGTCACTTTCTATCAAATAGGTCTTGGCCCACAGGTTGCCTGTCCAGGAAGGCTTCCCCCCAAGCCACAGCATCTCCCGGCACTGGTGGGTCACTTTCCAGCTTACCCCATATGCCCGCTCCTCTCATGGCTTTTATTTAGGCTGGCATTTTCTTGTCTGTTTGATGTCTGGGTCGTTCGCTAGCATTTGAGTTTTTTGAAGGCAGAAGCTTATCCTTGAATAATGCTCATTGAAAAGAAGGGGCACAGTTAATAAGTGCCCATCAGAGGAGCACACGAACAAGTGAATGAATGAGCAGATGTCTCTTTTATTAATGGTAGATCAAGGTGATAGAATGGCTATAGATATAAACGTGCATCATAGATCAGTACCGGGGCTGCTGATGGATGAAAGACACAATGTTGGAGGGGGAGTTTTGCCTGGAGCCCCCTCACTGAGAGACACACAACAGAAATATTGCATGCTGACGCTGCCTGGGAAATTGGAAGTATTCCCTAGATCCAAATTTAGTCCTGCTGGGGTTTGGATCTTGCATGTTCCCCCAAAGACCTCGCCCTCATGGTGGTGTTATTTGAAGATGTTGACCAGTAAAATGTTGTGAGGCAATTGAAAGGGACTGAGCCTCGTCCTGGTCTCTCCTGCCTCCTTTCCTTGGCTTCCTGGCCATGTGGTGAGAAATTTCCAGCACAAACTCCAACTGTGATGTGTTGACTCGCTATAAGCCCCTGAGCAACACAGCCAATTAACCTCAGACTGCAACCTGCAAAACTGTGAGAAAAAAAGAAAGTATTTTCTTCCTATGAGTTGATTCCTCGGGACTTTTGTTATAGGGACAGAAAACTAGCTAACACAAGTTCAGTTAACAACAAACTGCGGGCATTTACTGCCCCACAACAGCCTGGATAGGAGGACAAGCACGTTGGGTCCTTGTCCTCAGAGCATACAGCCCAGTAGAGGAGTCAACCACAGGACCACTGAATTAGAATACAAAGTGATAAGTATGGGCGAAGCCAGAAGAAACACCCAGAACAGCTCTGAGTAGGGATGTATTGGCTTTCCCTGAAGAGGGTGAGACCAGCTTTGTGTAAGAGCTGGCATCTCATGGTGCCCTGAAACCGAACAGGATTTTTTTTTAATTTTTTAAATTATGTGCATGTATGTGCACATGCACTTGTGTGTTTGTGAACAAGAGTGCAATGACCTCAGAGGCTAGAAAAGGGGGTCAGATCCCCCTGGGCCTGGAGTTCCAGGCAGTTGTAAGCCATTCAATATGGACGCTGGGATTGAAACTCTCAGAGGCAATTCTGTTGAGCAGATCACTGTAGTGTTACTGTAGCTAAGAGATTTGCTTATACGTCTTCTAGGATATACTACAGACTTACTGCCTGAGGGGGGAAAATCACATCTTCTAAAGCTGTGTTTGATGAGATGCCTACAATAGAACCTAAGGAACTGGGGTTTGACTCTTAAATCTAGCTATGGCCTGGTTAGAAGACTTTCTTGGGAGTGGAACCCCATTCCCATTCAGGAGACTGGTCCAGTCAAAAAGCTGCAGTCAGCCTCAGCAACAGGGCTCTGGTGTTCTGTTCTAAGTCTGTATTTGTGCCACATGGCTAGCCAGAAAGATATCCTGAGATGTGGAGTGGCTCATTGGACAGGCTTGGCCACTGGGCTTGTATGAAGAGTTAAGAGGATCTGTTGGAAGAAGCCCTTGAAGGTATGAGTACACTGGACCGAAAGGGAGGAGATCTGAGTCCCACTTTGGATGTGACGTTGATTCTTTATGAACTTGGCGAGGGCACTGAACCTATTACATCTTAGATTGCATCAGCCTTAAGGCCTCTGCAGTAGATTGTTAGCAAAAATGGTCACAATGTCGCCCGTCTTTTTTTTTTTTTTTTTGGTTCATCTTTGCTACACAATTTTGCTTTTCTACTATCAAGGGGTGAAATATCTCAAGAAGAAGGGATTCCCTTTAAATCAGGGCTAGTCCCATAGCATGATGTGAGGTAAAGTGCTGTGGATATCGCTATATGTAAATAAATCTGATTGGCCAATAGCCAGACAGGAAGTATAGGCGGGACTAACAGAGAGGAAAATTGAGGTAGGAGGAAGGAGAAGAGGGACTGCCTGGAGCCGCCGCCAGGACAAGCAAGATGTAAAGTACCAGTAAGTCGAGCCACGTGGCAAAGTATAGATTAATAGAAAAGGGCTAAATATAAGAGTGAGAGCTAGACAATGATAGGCCTGAGCTAATGGCCAAGCAGTTTAAATAATGTAAGAGTCTGTGTCTTTATTTTATAAGTGGGTTCCGGGACTGGTGGGACTTGGGAGCTGGAGAGAAATTCTCCAGCTACAAGTGCTGTGGATATTGCTCTATATAAATAAAACACTGATGGCCAGTGACCAGGCAGGAAGTAGGTGGGACAAGGAGAGAGGAGAATTCTGGGAAGCAGAAGGCTGAGGAGAGACACTGCAGCCACCACCAGGACAAGCAGCATGTAAAGACGCCGGTAAGCCACCAGCCACGTGGCAAGGTATAGATTTATAGAAATGGGTTAATTTAAGATATAAGAACAGTTAGCAAGAAGCCTGCCACGGCCATACAGTTTGTAAGCAATATAAGTCTCTGTGTTTACTTGGTTGGGTCTGAGCGGCTGTGGGACTGGTGGGTGACAAAGATGTGTCCTGACTGTGGGCAAGGCAGGAAAACTCTAGCTACAGTAAAGTATATAGTACACGCAGTGCTATGTTTGAGTCTGAGCCAGTGGTTCTTAACCTATGGGTCGTGTCCGCTTTAGGGTCGAATGACCCTTTCACAGGGGTCGCCTAAGACCATCAGAAAACACAGATATTAACATCACGATTCATAACAGTAGCAAAATGACAGTTATAAAGTAGCAATAAAATAATTTTAGGATTGGGGGGTCACCACAACATGAGGAACTGTATTAAAGGGTCGCAGCACGAGGCAGGTTGAGAAGCCCTGCTCTAAGCAATCAGAGGTCCTATCTGCATCTGCTTCTATCACGTGTGGGGTGAGGCTGTGGCCATGAGATCAAGCCCGAACTCGTCTCCTTGAGATTGAAAGATTATGTGAAAAGAAGGTTCGGACCATAGCAGCCAGTACCAACCGCCGGGTATGGGAGAGACCAGCTTGGATTATTCAACCCCAGTGAATTCACCAGATGAACTAACACTGTCAAATAAGCCATCTGTCCATGATCAGCAGAGCAGCCACTGAACTGAGCCCAACCAATGTTTCTGACCCATAGAGTTGTGGGCGAATAAAATGGCTGGTGCCTTAACCTGCAGGCGGTAGGCGGCTTGTAGCTGACACTATGAGACCAATGTCTTGCTCTTAAAGGAATTAGGCCAAATGATGTTTCAGTTGTGTGTCAGGCTTGGGGGTAGAGAACTGAAGCAAAGGTTAAAAGAAGCGTCAGCCTTCTCTCACCCTTGACCTTGAACATGTTTCCTTCTGACACTATTGTGTGGACCCACTAGAGCAGTGGTTCTCAACCTGTGGGTCTCGCCCCCTTCGGGGCCAAACAACGCCTTCACGGGGCTCGCCTAAGACCATCAGGTATTTACATCATGATTCATAACAGTAGCAAAACGACAGTTATGGAGTAGCAACGGAATAATTTTACGGTTGGGGGGATCACCACGACGTGAGGAGCTGTATTAAAGGGTCGCAGCGTTAGGAAGGTTGAGAACCACTGCTCTAAGGAAACATTTAAATGAGAACACTCTGTTGGCAGGCAGAATCCCAGGGTGGTGAATGAGGCAGAAAGATAAGGGAGAGGAAGGAGACCCAAATGCTAGGGTTTATGCTTGTGAGCTTGTGAAGAGTCATTGATTCTTAACCGAGACAAAACTAGTTGCTTAGTCATTTGGGTTCATATCTACTTGGGCTTAAACCTCTGCCATTTCTCACTGCAAGGAAATTCAAACGTTCCCTCCAAAAGACTCAAAACTATAGTCACTGAACTAAAAATCACAACAGATCGATAGGGGAAAGTTCACAACAGATTTATTAATGCGTGTGTGTGTGTGTGTGTGTGTGTGTGTGTGTGTGTATACAAAAGGCATACAGAGCATAAAAACTCAGGTTCAATGACAGAGCATGAGCTAAGCATGGGTAAGGTCTTCAGTATGATCCCCAGCACCAAAGACGAAGATGCAAAAATAAATAAATATTCAAACACGACATCCAAGAGTAGGAAGCTGAACGCCATGCCATATAGGACAAAGGGAAATGGGGGAGCTGTAGGAACTTCAGATGAGAGGTAAAGGCTTTTTAGAGAAAATGAGGAAGCCTGAAGAACAGACAGGCTCCCAGAACGAAGGTGCTCATGACGTCCGTGTGTGCTGTGTGCTTAGTTCCTTTAGTGATATGAGTTCAGTCTCCCTCGAAGAGTGAAACGGCACTGAGCAGATGGCAGGTAACTGTGTTTCTCTGGCAGGTCTGACCCTTTGTGGATGACAGACCCTCAGGGAAAACTTCTTCTCCCCTTGCGGGAGAGGCGAGGAGGTGTCAGGGATAAGCCTGGCAGGTTTCAAGGCTGTTTCTGTCATGGTGCATGTCAAAGTGCCCAGTGGCACGGTCCCTCCTCCTACCTCCCATTTGCAAGGATTGCAGGGTGTGGCACCACACCCGGCTGGAGTGTCCCTTGCCCCAGCAACACCCTGGTGGGGATTGACTTGGAGGACACCAAGCACCACAGGAAACAACTTGCATGACTCAGTAGTCTCTCCTCTTGAGTCACCGAGTTGGCAGTCCCCAAGCTCCACCATGGGACTAGTTTGTTCCTTCATTCTGCTGATCGGTCAGTGAACAGCTGTTGTGTGCCAGCTGTGTGGGACACGATGTGTCAGGGGAAGGGGGATATGGACTAGGTCAGGAGAAGGGTTCACTTATCCTCAGCATCTTTCTCGTACCATCTCATACCCTTCAAGGTTTCCTCAGAGGTGGCTCCAGCCTACAGGCACGGAATCTCAGACCTGGGAGAACTTCATTTCCTCCCAACATCATGTGCACCAACAGCATGGGAGAACACCAGCCCCACAGACAGCAGCTAGGGGTCACATCCATCCTGTCCTCAAGATGGGGGTCCCAGGCCCTTACCCTGGAGCCTTCATGGGGCATCTTTGGGGACCTGAACCTGAGCCAGAGCTGAAATTGAAGCTGGAGCCCTGGCTTTGGCCAATGGAGCCCAAGGCTTTGGTAATGCAGACATAGCATCCTGTACGGCATAGGGCCGGTGATGTAGGCACACCTATGGAGCATGCGGCTTTTCCTTTTACAGGGAAAGAGACTGCACCCAAGAAAGATGATAGACGTTAGTGCTGGAACCAGAGCCCTGGGTTTGCGGGCTTGACTGTTCATGTCCTCTGTTATAATGTAGTACAAAATGGAAAAAAAAAAAAAGAAAAATAAAAAATGTAGACTTAGATAAAGCACCAAAAACCCTGGATTTTAATCCCAACCCCATTATTCATTATCTGTGTGACCTTTAGTTCAAAACTCTTATCTTTGCTCTTTGATTGAAGCAAAGCAGGATTAATAATCTAAGTATCAATGGAATTCATCTATTGCATGGAACTGTTTAGAATGTAGGCATTACAAATAGTCCCCTTTTGCTTTTTGAGTAATTATTCATGGTATTTATTCACAGAAGGTCTAGGAATGTTGTATTGTTAAGTCTCATCCCCTTAAGATCATTCATTGACATTTTCTAAGAGAACATGTGTAAGCGGAGTTTTCATGGGAACCACGGATCAGCTCTGTCCTGCTAGCCACTCCCAAATAACCACACAGAGACTTAATATTAATTATAAATGTTCAGCCGATGGTTTAGGCTTGTTACTAACTTAAATTAGCCCATATTTTTATCTGTGCTCTGCCATGTGGATCGGTACCTTATCTCAGTATGGCGTGTTCATCTCGGGCTTCCTCTGCCTCTTGCTGGCCACTCGTGAGACTCCGCCCTTCTTCCCACCCAATCTCTTCTTGCCCAGCTATTGGTCAGTCAGATCTTTTACTAAACCAATCAGGAGGCGTCCTGGCAAAGACACATTTTTCACAGGGTACAGAAGGATTATTCCAGAACAGACATGTCATTATCTCACCCCAGCATCTCCTGCCGCCTCCTCGCTCGGACAGAACCTCTTTAGGTCCTGGAACCTGGACGAAGAGCAGGAGAATGGAGAAATGACAGACGCACGAACACAGAAAAGCTGGTGATCTGGGTTCTCAGATGCAGAAGCTGCAGCAACCCAGAAGCTCAACCTTTCTCTGTGTACAGGAGGAGGCGTGGTCATTGTGTACAGCTGAACCAGGAGGCGGAGTTAGATGATCTCGGTGGGAACAGTCTCTGCAGGAAAGCAGTCTTCAGGCTGTAAACATGGTGTGTGTGGCAGGGAACTATGGAGGACATTTTCTGTACATGCTATCAATATATCAATATCTGCACGTGGACCAGGGGAAGGCCTTGCCATTTTTTATTTTATTTTATTTTATTTTATTTTATTTATTTATTTATTTATTTATTTATTTATTTATTTATTTATTTATTTATTTATTGTAAATCTAAGGCATTGGGATCCTTGGCATGGTCATGCCCATGCCAACCAATACACATTCACTCACATTTTTACTCACTCCCCACAATTTCTTGTCTTCAGATCCATAACAGTGGCTTATGAAGTCAATTCATTTAAAATAGTCCAATAGCATGGTATCAGCCAGCATCCTTACCTGTAAACCTCAGGCAGCCTACAAAATGACCTTTTCTCATTGTATTGGGATATTGTGGCTTCATCTGTGTTCCAGATACATAGGAGGCCTTGAGATAATATTATGACATTGCTTAGCCAACATATGCTCCTGTGGGAACTCAACACCTGCCTCTCCCAAGTAGTCTTAGAGTTTTTTTTTTCCTCATGTGTATGTGTGCATGTATGTGTGCATGCACATGTGTGTGCTTGCAAGTGCGTTTGTGTATGAATGTGTAGAGCCCCACACTAGCACCAGGTATCTTCCTCAACCTCTTCCCATCTTATATATTAAGGTAAGGTTCCTCACGGAACAGGGAGCTTGCCTTTTCAGCTAGTCTGGCTAGCCAGCTAGCTCCAAGGATTCACTTTCTACCTCCTGCTGGCTGCATGAGCTGCCTTGCCTGCCCAGCTTTTACACTGGTTCTGGAGAGCCAAACTCCAGGCCTCATTCTGAGCCTTCTCCACAGCTCTTCTCTTATTATTTCCAAGTTACAAGGATTCCAGGTTCAGGGGGCGCTCACCAACCTAAGACAGAGCACCTGTATGGCCTGGTCAGGCGTCTCTATGACAGGTAAGGTGACCTGCTGACGTCCCACGCAACCTAAGTCAGAAGCTCATTTTTTGGTAAAAGGGGGACCTGTAGGGCCCTGACCCCCGTTTTGGGTAACTGTTGCCTTGCTTGCTGACCTTGACCTTGATATCCTCCCAATGCTAATTCCCTGCTGGGTTCTACCCTCCGGAATGTTTAAGGGAAGTTCCTTGTCTGTGTATCCTGAATAATGGGCGTTAATAGCTTAGATGCAAGATTGTAAAACATCAGTAGCGAACTTCTGTCCTCCAGGGTTCTCCCATTGTGCTGTAAGCCTGTATTTAAGACCTCCTCCCTCCTTCAATAAACGGCATTGGGGGGGGATTATACTGTATCAAGCTGATAATAGAAAAATGAATAATAAATAAAAATGAAAAAAAAAAAGAATTCCAGGTTCTACATTGTCAATGTAAAGAAAATACGCTCCCCTCCTCTCTGTGCTGGGCCCCAAGAGCAGCAGTACCTGACTCTACCTACGAAGCCTCGGGTAACAGCTTCATCACCACGCATGTGTTTTGGAGTTTCCCTGTGTTCAGAAGCCCCTTATCTGGAGTTCCCCCTGCCGGTTTGGTGGGCCTGAGACCTTCCTGCACCATTCTAAGTAACTACTGTCATCGGAGTGTCAGGGATCTTTCACATGGGACATGACGCCGCATGTCTCACCCCTTAGCTTTTTTCAACGTTAAACTGTTGGTCTTGAAACTTCAAACCGTAACTTTCCCCCACCTTTGCCTTGAACCTGCTAGTTCTTCCATGGTATTTCCTGATATTCCATGGTATTTCCTGAGCTTCTGGTAATTGGAGAGATAGAGATAGAGATAAAGATAGATAGAAAGAGAGACAAAGAGATAGAGATAGATAGAGAGAGAGAGAGAGAGAGAGAGAGAGAGAGAGAGAGAGAGAGAGCAGTTTCCTGTAAAGGCTGATCCAACACCTTATAGGATCACAACAAAAGAGAAACCCCCCCCCATTTTTTTTTTTTTAACTTACATGTCTAAAATCCAAACCAGCTGTTAGCATAGGTATTCAAGGCATTGCTGAGCGCCGAGTCCATCTGTGCTTTTTTGGGCTTGCCACATTTATGTCATGTAGGAAGTGATTTCGACTAGTCTGGGCAGGTTCTGTGTTGTATTGTTCTGGAAACGATGGCAGTGCCTCTCAGCTCGGGGACCTGTGCTACTCTGTCACTACGTTGTGCTTTTTCCTTCCTTCTTTCTAATGACACAAAGGTGGATTTGGGGACGAGTCCTAGAGTACAGAGTCCTAACGAATTTCAAGCCACTGAACCATGTAAACATCTGAAATTAGCTGTAATTCCCCCATCGGGTGCTCTCCTCATACCTGTACCACCCCATTGTAAAACTTCGTCATGCACCATCCCTCTTCTTACGGGCTACAGGTTAATAACAACAAAATTAGCATGGCCAGGGAGATGGCTCACTGGGTAAGAAGCTCGGTTGTTCAGAGGGTAAAAGTGGTCGCTCTGTACGCCCAATGACCCGAGTGCACGGAACTCATGTACAAAGCCCAATACCACGGCGCACTCATTTGTAATCCCGAAACTCCGATGGTAAGACAGAAGGCAGATGGGAATCAGTTAGCACCTATGTGCTCTTAAGCCTAGAGGACACAGAACAGTGGCAGAAACTACGAGAGAGACCCTGCCTCAAAACGAGGTGGGAGGAGAGCACTGGATCTTAAAATGTTGTTGTCTGAACTATACATCTGCATGCGAGTGCACAAACACACAACAAATACATTAAAAAAAAAATCAAACTGTCCCTTTCTGAGGAGGTGTTAAGGTTAGAGATGAAGGATTCACAGGGGAGTGATTTATATAAGCAACTCAAAGCCGTATCGGAGTCATCTGACCAGCTTATCTCTCAGATGCATTCAGTTGAAGGATTTATCCTTGGGTGTTTGCATTGAAATGGACTGAAACCAGAAATCAAAGCATCGTATTAGCTAACAAGAAATTGTTGTGGTTCACACAGAAAGACGTTATTTATGTATGAGTTCCAAGTCCATCCTACCGCATGATCCCAGGCAGATGTGGGTCTCATAGCCTTGTGTGTGCTATGCTTGTATTGTTCGTTTGTTTTTCATTTATTTATTTATTGAAACAGAGTCTGGCTCTTTAGCCAAGGCTGACCTAAAACTCATGATCCACCTGCCCCGGCCTCCTGGGTCCTGCCTGGTATTACAGGTGTGTGCCACCACACTAGGCTCGATGTTTGTGTTAATGGGTGTGCGCCGCAAGAGGAAACAGATAATGAAGTTGGGGTCGCTAGAGTGAGTGTGAGTGCGAAAGGCTGGGTGGCCCTACACACCTCCCACGAGTCAGAGTGGATGGGAAACCCAGCTGCACCACACGGTGTGGCTGGCAGCAGAGAGCGAACGGAAGGCTTGCTCGCCATTTCCCAGACGTGACGGATAATATCGACAAGAGCACCACGGTCACACGTCCCTCTTCAAGAATCCGACCCACAGGGCAGAGGCAAATAATTCCATGAAAGAATTGGACGTGTAGGGACAAATTGTTCAATGGGTCTCCACCAAGTTCAGACGTGATCGTGCATGGGTACGGAGAAATGGTCCAGGTGGTTTATCTGGCTGATCTTGGAAGGCTGCTTGGAGGAGGCCGGATGCGAGATGGGTAGGGATGGGTAAGACATTGACGCTTGCTTTTCAAGGACGAAGGTGGTCTGGGTGGAGCTTTGGAGAAATACAGATTCCTGGGTTTGACATCAGCCTCGGGGGTGGGGGTGGGGATGGGGGTGGGTGGGTGGGTGGGGTGAGGACCCGCGTGACCAGCTGGGATGTAAAACCAGCATCAGGGCCCATCAGGAGCAAGGCTCAGGTCCGTTCAGAGACTATGAGTAGAGTCTTGAAGGGGCATCTCAGGGCTGTGCCTGGATCAGTCAGCTATTGTTCACCTCTTCAGAAGACCAAACAAGAGGAATTCAGTGAGGCATGGTTTACTCTGAAGACGCAAGTCTTGGATGTGAAGGTTGTTAAAGACTCGGAGATTTTCATTTAAAAATCAAGCCGTTGTCTGTGGTTGACATCTTGCACACCCCAATAAACTTACCTGGGGGCCAGAGAACCAAACAGCCACTATATTAAACATAGAGGTCAGGCCGTGGTAGCACACACCTTTAATCCTAGCATTCTGGAGGCAGATCCATCCAGATCTCTTTGAGTTCAAGGCCACATTGGAAACGGCCAGGCAGATGCCTTTAATCCCAGGAAGTGAGGGCAGGAAGCAGAAAGGTGTATAAGGCGTGAGGACCAGGAACTAGAGGCTTTTTAAGCTTCGAGGCTTTTAGCAGCAGTTCAGCTGAGATCCATTTGGATAAGGACTCAGAGGCTTCCAGTTTGAGGAAACAGGATCGGCCTAGAAGTTGGCAAGGTGAGGTTAGCTGTGGCTTGTTCTGCTTCTCTGATCATTCAGAATTTACCCCAATACCTGGCCCCTTGTATTTAATTAATAAGACCTTTCAAGATTCATCTACAATTGTCAGCATGGTGGTATACGCTCATAATCTCAACCCTTGGGAGGCTGAGGCAGGAAGATCAGAAATCTGAGGTAAGCCTGGGTGGGCTGTGTAACCCGACCCTATCTCAAAATTCAAAAGGCAAACCTAAAGCAAACCAAAATGAAAAAGAAAACATGCCAACCTCCCCACCCCCAAAAGAACAACAACAATCAAGAAGGATTCATAATTTTGTTGGCTAAGCCAGTGGTAGACAAATGTTTCCTGTAAAGAGCCGAAAAGGAAATACTTTCAATTGTACAGACCATATGGTCTCTGTCACCGCTTTAATCCATTCCATTGTGGAACAAACACGATGTTAGACGGCGTATAAGTGAATAAGCATATCTATGTCCCAATAAAACTTTATTGATGATGAAATTGAATTTTATGTCATGTGCACCTGTTACAAGATGCTACCTTTGAAACATTTTGTTTTCAACCATTTCAAGATGGTAAATTCCTGGGCTTGGGATGTAGTGGATTATCTAATACATACAAGGCCTTGGACTTGACCCCCCCCCCCCAGCATCACAAAAATAAATAAAACAAATTCTTATTATTTCCAGTAGCCAAGAGATGGAGCTACATAGACTAGAAAAGTGTTCAGCTTTCATCTTAAGGACGTTATGCTAAGTGAAATAAGCCAGCCGAGGAGAGACGAATATTGTATGACTCCACTTACGTGAAGCATCTCATCAAATTCATAGGAGCGAGAAGTAGAATCAGGCTTTTCAAAGGCTTGGGGCCGGCTAAGGGTGGGGTCGAGGTTGTGCTTAATGGTTATAGCATTTTAGTTTTACAAGGTGAATGTGTTCTGGGGAATCAGCTTCCTAACAAAGCAAACACACTTAACATGACTGAACTAGACATTTAAAACAGGTACATTTTATTGCCTTATTTTTCAAAGCTACAATTAAAAAGAAAAAGAAGTGAATTCTTCCACTTAAGCCTGGCCGATCTTGCTATTTTTCCCCCCAAAACTATAATTACAAAGGAAAAAGAGAATCGCCTTCACTGTAGCTACACAGGAACAGGCCGTAGACTCCTGAGACAATCCAAATCCAAATCCATGCTTCTCAGCGTCCCCAGCAAATCCTCTAACCACATCGAGTGGGAAAGGCAGCTCCCACGAGGCCACCCACAGGTCTATGAAACTTCTTTAACTCCATAATGCATGCTGCTTTGATGTAAATGTGGCTTTCACTGTAAAAAAAAAAAATCATTAGGAAATGGACGTTTGTTCGGGCTCAGTGAGGCTGGATAGTTCAGTCCCAGAAGCACAGTTCAAAAGGGCAGCAGAGCACTGGGTCTTCCAGTGGACACTGACTGCAGAGTGAATCATGTTCCCTTTACCCCATTTCGCTGTCCATTCCCGACCACTAAACACCGCCGCACCCCCAATACGGATGCCTCTCCAGAGCAATGATGGCCGACTACTTTGCGGTTTCTCCCCAGAACCACCAATCCCCAAGTGTCTAATATCACTCACTCTGTTGATTTTCTTCTCCCCCTCTGATTATGCTTTTTAAAAAAATCTACCTGTAATTCTTTCCCCCTTCATCTATCTATCTATCTATCTATCTATCTATCTATCTATCTATCTATCTATCATCTATCTATTTAGTAATGAGGATTGAACTCACAGGGTTGTGTATGCTAGGCAAATACTTTTCCCCCAAGCGAGACCTGTGCTGATTTCTAGAGCATTCTCTCTGAGCTGCTGTACAGGTGTTGTGTTCCCAACCCCCAGCCATCTTCCTCAAGAGAGTGAGGCACCACTAACAAATGACCTGCCTGGACACTTCGACACATCCCCCCCTCCCCCCCGATACCCACACTTCACTTGATGGCCCTGAAGAAGACCTGTGGGTTTTGACCAATGTGAGATTACACATGTCTACCACGGTAGCATCACACAAGGCAGTTCATGGCTGGCCCTAAAAGTCTTCTGCCTCCTTGTCCCCAACTCCCGGTGACTACAACATTCTCACTGCCCCCCATAGGTCTGCCTTTTCTGGAAGAGCTGGAATCATACATTTAGCCTCTTCAGACTGGCTTCTCCAGAGACGCACACTTTCTAAAATAAAAAGCAACATGAGTTGGATGGTACATTTACATTCTACATTCAGTTCACACGGACAGCTGGATCGTATAGGGACACACACAGTCTGACTTCTTCTGCTGAGTGACAGGAGGAGCCAGCTAGGGATTTTAAATGATAATCTCCAAAGCGGGAAATGAGCCGTGGAAAATCAGGGTTTGATAAACAGCCCCCTTTCCCACAGCCCCCTTGATCTGTTTCACCTGTTACCTGTTTCTTCTCAGAGCGCTGGGGAGCCTGGTCCCAACCAACAGGTTATACACATCAGTTATTAAGCAAAAATGTTGGCCCTGTTTAACAGGGTGTCTGGATAAGCACTAGCAAGTTGCGGGGTTGTGGGGTGGTATTTATTTCCATGAATCCAATCCCCCAGACCTTTAATAAGTAAAAAGATACTCATAAACAAGTAACTCAGAGACGTCACAAATACTAGGAAAAAAAGAAAGCCAGGAAACGTCAGAATGTGGTCCTCCTGACCTGGAAACTGGTGTTGGTCTGCTTTGAGTATGCTGTGGCTAGTTTTCAAAGCACCCCCAACCCCAACCCACCGGGATTCTGTTGTCCTGCTCTGACAATCACACCAGACACAGGGGGGCAGGGGACAGGCGGGGTAAGGCCGGGCAGTTAGGGTTTTAACAAGTCACTGTTCCGACCCTAATACCCCCCCCCTCCCCCGGTGCTGAATGTTCAGGTTTGAAAACCACTGATCTGAAGCCCTAAAGAGTGAGGGCCTGGGGCTGGAAGGTTCTGGAAGGCTGTGAGTTTGAAGGAGGAGGCTGGGGTGGGGGAACTGTGTTGAAGGGTTTGTTAATTAGAGACCCATTCCCCCCCCGCCCCCGCCCCCCGCCCCCCGCAGCCTCAGAGCAATGTCCAACTCTCCAATCAGATCCTGGCCGGGGCTCTCAGGGGCGGGGAGTCCAGGCTTGAGACCACAGGGTGCCCCTTCCGGAGTCTCAAGCCACCTGGAGCTCCCAAGTAGGCACGAGAAGGTGGTGTCTGTTAAGTCGCTTTACAGTCTTCTTTCTTCTGTTTCGGATTGTGAGCCTCGCCTTGAAGGGCTGAGCCATCTCTCCAGCCCTACCGGTCTCCTTAAGAAACCTGGCTTCTAGTTTGTAGCTCTTAAAAAAAAGTTTCCCCCCAAAGAGGACCCTAATGCTAAAAGTTGGCTTAAAATGATGACTATTATTATTAATTATATTGTTACTGTTAAGTCCCTGATAGTAACTCTATCCGACTGCAACTCTAGGAAGCGCCCATCATCTCCTTTTGTGTACACCCTACTACATCTTTTACCCTAACCTCGCCTGGTCTGCAATAAAAGCAGCCCAGTGCCCAGAGCATCCAAGCCCCGAACCCCACTCGCGATTCCTCCCATGCCTACGGACAGAGATCATCGCGCCCAGCTTCCTTTCAGGCCAGCTTTGCAGGGCACGACCCCAGCCAGGGTGATGCCCAGCTCAGGGAGCCGCCGGGTGCACGGGAGCGGACGGAGCCCGCCGTGTGGAGGGGCGGCGGCCTTGCCGGCGGGTCCCCAGGCTCCTCCCCTGGGGTGGCCGAGCAGGAAGCGGGGCGGGCGCGGCGCGGGGGCGCGCGGGGCGTGCGGGCGGGCGCGGGGCCCGGCGCCGGGGGTATGCGCGGGTCTGGGCGAGCAGCCCCGGCGCACAGCCGCGGCCCCGGGCGCGCGGCGCGGGGCGGAAAAGCCTGTTTACACAGACTGCACACCGCCTGGGGAATAATGCAGTAAAGGAAGTGAGCAGGCTCGGCCTGACTGCTCCAACTTCCTGCTCTCACACACACAGCGGAGGAAAAAAAAAAAAAAAAAAAAAGAGGAGCGAGAGAAAGAAAAAAAGGGGGAAAAATCAGGATCTCATTACAAGAGCAACAGACCGTCTGCAGACGCCTGTCAGCATGGAAAGTCGGGGGCTTTCGCCCGGGTCCTCCTAGAAACCTCCCCAAGAAGACTCCCAAACGCTCCCCCACATCTGGGTAGGTTGCAGGACTGTTTGCCTGTTGCTCCGGCGCTTGCAAAGTTCTCTTCGGGGTAGTTTTTTCTTTTTCTTTTTCTTTTTTCTTTTTTCCCCCCCTTCGTTCTTTTCTTGGGCTGGTGGGGGTGGGGCGGTGGGCGCTGTGGGGTGTGGGTTGTGGATTGTGGTGGGGGAGGATGGGGGTGCGTCCCCGCGGGGGAGGATGCTGCGCGCCGTCACCGCCACCACCACCGCCACCGCCACCGCCACCACCGCGGGAGCTCGTGTGCCGCCGGCCTGGGGGCTGCGCTGCGAAGCTAGTGGAAGGGGACCCGGGGCGTGCAAGCTCCCACACCCCTGCAGGCTGGCGAGCGAGGCTCCGGGGCCCTGGGATGGAGACTGGTGGCCGGAGCCGGCTGCGTGGCTGGAGGCTGGGTCGCCGCCGCTGACCTCCAGCTGGGGCTGCGGTCGGGATTCCCTTCAGGATGGGCACCAAGGCGCGGGTGCTCAGATCCAGGGAGGGCACAGGGATGGAGAAGCGGGTGGAGGACGTGGGCCGTGGAGATGTGGGGCCCGGGGCTGCGTGTCCACTCTTCGCTGGGCAGGTGACCCCCGCCCAGGTCACCGCCCCAGGCGCACGCCCAGTCCAAGGGACCTTTTAAAAGCCGGCCGAGTCTGCTGGTCCGGATTCGGACTTGGGAGATGGGCCGGGCAAGGGATGCTCCTGAAGTTCTCACTTCTTTAACTGCCAACAACTGCCTGCTGGCCTGAATTGTTACTGAAACTTTTTATTTTATTTTTTTTTGGGGGGGGGAGAAGCGGGGATTAATTTGGGGGCTGGAGCTAAAAAAAAAAAATTAAAAGGTCTCTGTTTTGTTACGTTTTCTGAACCGAATCATTGCCGAGGATAAGCTGCAGTTACGCGGCGGGTGGGGGTGGAAGCCAGAAAGGCTATTTCAGAAACTGCAAAAGGGGCTTTTTAGAAGGAAAAAAAAAACGAGTGTCGGGAGAGTTTCTGGCTTGTCTGGAAACGGCAAGACTAATTGCCGTGCGCTTCCGCTTGGAAACTGGCTGCAGACAGCATCTTGAAAATGACTCACTGAGGAGCTCACAAAGAAACTGTGGTTTGCTGCTTCTCAGGTTTATGTATTTTGTGCCCTTTTACAGTTTCCTTTGTAGTGTTCGAGAGGGTCCCCCCCCCCCCCGCCCCTTCCCCGCCGGCCCCCTCCCTCCCTCCCTCCCTCCCTCCCTCCCTCCCTCCGTCCTTCCCTTCCTCCCCTCTTTGAAAGCCCCTTGCTGGCCTTTAACTCCCTCCAGCGCTCTGCCCGAGGTGGGGACAGTTGGGGGTGGGGGGGAGGCCGAGTTGTTTTTGGAGTTGGCTGGGGAGAGGGTTAAAGGGATTCTGCTGCTGCAGGGGAAAAAAAAAAATCCTTGAATTTTCCACTGGCTGCCGCAGGAAGAGAGAGTCCCTTTAGTCATTGCTAAGTAATGTCTGTACGCACACACACACACACACACACACACACACACACACACACACACCGACTAATCTCATTGGGAGTTTCCGCTGCTCCGCACAGGAGGGGTTTTGTGCAAAGCCACTGTCAGCCTGCGGAGAGCCAGGCGAGTCGCCGCCTTATTGACTGAGAGGTGCCTCCTCCACCCCGCCAGTCTTTCCAGGGCAGTCTCAAAAAACTTGGAAGTCTCTTTGGCCATTTTGGTGCTCAGGCGAACATGCTTTTCTCTGTGCGTGCGTGCATGCGTGCATGCTTGTGTGTGTGTGTGTGCGTGTGCGTGTGTGTGTGTGTGTGTGTGTGTGTGTGTGTTTTGTTCTCTGTTGTCCAATCAACTCTTTTACACACACGTCTGCCCATCCTCTCCCATCTGTGCCTCGGCTTTGTTGGGGGGTGGGGGCGGAGGGGGGGGGGGTCGCTGGGAAACCCAGCGTATTCCGGGCATCTATTAAAGAGCCTAAATCGATTTCTGAGCCTTACTGCCCAACAAAATATTCTCTGGTCTCTCTCCTTTTCTCCCTTTCTGTGTCATGCATTTATTTGGAGAAGGTCAGTTATGGGTTTGAATTTATGAGGATTATAAAATTAGAGATTGTGTGAGGAGGGCGTCCAGGTCAGACAGTTAAGGAGACTGTCGGACATAAGTGTCCTAAGAGCTTCCAGTAATGACTCTGCTTGCAAAACCCCCAGAGCATGAAAAGTGATGGCCTTTCATTGCCAAATATAGCTCAGGCCTTCTGGCTTTTTTATTTTTTTTCTTTCTTAAGTCTTTAAATGTTGACTAGAAATGTGTAGAGTTACTAAAAAGGACAAAGACTTTTAGGGAGCCCCCCATTAGAAGCACAGGACCCTTTCTTGACAAGGATTTGCTGCCTCTTCAGACTTCCTCAGTGGCAAATATACCCCCAAAACAACCCAGCCCGCCCACCCTATCTGAGTGAGTGGGCCCAAGTTCAAGATTTCTCCTGCACCCTTCTTTGTGCTGAGTGGGTGGTCAGTAAACTGTTGGTGCTGAACTCTTAACTGATGGGGAAGCCTTCCGAGTGCTCACATGCATCGTCCTGTCCTCCAGGAGAGTTCCCTGAGGTCCAGGTCGTGAACCTCTAATCCAGTGGTTCTCAACCTTCCTAACGCTGCGACACGTTGATACGGTTCCTCGTGTTGTGGTGATCCCCCCCACACACACACACCATAAAATTATTTCCATTGCTATTTCATAACTGTAATTTTGCTACTCTTATGAAAATATCTGATATGTGACCCCCAACCCCCAGGGGGTTGCGACCCGCTGCTTGAGAACCACTGTTTTGATCCGAAGAAGGACGGTGTCAGAGAGTCCATCCAAGTTGTTGAAGATGCTTGAGATCTGCTTCTGTGGTTTTTCTTCAGGGCTGATTTTTGCTTCCTGTAAAGAACACCTACGAGGGTACCACTGGCATCCACCGGCCGATGCCAGGGGTGCTGCTACTCATCCAACAATGCCTGGGACACCTCCCCATAAATAATCCGCCAGCCCCAAGTGTTAGTCGTGCTTACACGGAGGAACCCATTCTCATTCACCTTAATGATGACGATGATAAAAAGCTCCCATGGGCATTCATTCAACAAATGGGCATCAGAAGGCTTCAGTTACCCTTTTCCTGAGGGCAGCATACTCTTTATGTCTGTTTCTGTCTCTGTCTGTCTCTCCCCACTCCTGTCTGTCTTTTTTTTTTTTTTTTTTTTTTGGTGCCACAGAATGACAGATACTGACATTGTGATGCCGTGACTTTTGTGAGCTGAATTTTTGAACCTCTCTCAGCTCTGACTCGTCACACAACCAGTACCGAAGCCTTTCAGACGGGAAGGGCAGTATTTGGATGGGGGAGAGCAGGATTTTTTTTTTTTATCAGCTCCCAGTTGAATTTTGAAGTTACCTAAGCAATTATTAAAAGCCTTGCCTTTTGTCTTCTGTAAGAAAGCAATTAATTAAAAAAAAAAACTGCAAATAAACAGTAAATGCAGCTCTGAGGTCATACATTAAAATTTATGTTTGTCATAACTTTGTGGAACCTAAATCTCTTCCTGAAATTGCTTTTAGAGGACTTCCAGGCAGTGTGTATAAATTAAAATATTCCTTCTCAGTGATCAGATACTGGATTTTGTGTGTCCTGTGCCACTAAATTATATGCATATAGATGGCATTGTCAGATGTTACAAAACGTAACCTGTGACAAGCTCAGGGCACTTAATTAAAAGATTCCCCATGGATGGGACTCCCTGGAGTTACACCTTACCAGTAGGTCTTTAGGTCTTTGTCGTGAGTAGGCAAAGACATAGTCCTCTTTCCTTTCCTGTGCAGGCAAAGACATGGTCTTCTTTCCTTCCCAGGCCTCAGGCTCCTCATCATGCATAAAAAGCAAAGGGATCTCCCTTTGTTTTGATTTTACCCTGGTGACCCTTTCCTCAGCCTACTTTTATTCACTAGTGTTTGTGAGTGGCATGACGTCCCTCACATTCATCAAATAGCCTTGTATGTTCCGGGCAGACATTTTCTGTGTAGTAGACGCCTTAGCTCCTCTTGGTTGTTGGAGGGTGATTTAGAGCAGGTTGGAACCACACCAGTCAAAAGGCATCTTCTAAAAGTTACTTTTTCTGTTTTTCTTGGTTGTGAAGCATATCACAAATTACCCTAGGAAAACATAGAAAGCCACAAGGACAACAATAAACATCTCCAAAAATCCTGCTGCTAACATGTCGTTGTATATTTTTGTAGTCTTTTAAAATGTGTGCTGTGTATACAGACGCACAGGAACATGTGTGCTTGCAAGGTTTTATTTGGAGTCATGTCGTATTTTTAAAAATAGCTGATTTTCGCATGGCATCCCACATGGTGCATTTTAATAATGGGTACCGAGACTCAAGTTGCCAAACATTGAGCTTGTGTTTCTTGGGGATGGGTTGACACGATTTCTAATGAACTGGTCTTGTGTTCTGTCTTCTGGAATGTTTTCAGAATGCTGCCCTCTTGAAAGATTGGGTTCCTGTGTGCTGTGAAATTTGGGATTTTGATGAGTTTCTCTATGACTTAAGTGTGAGTCATGGTTTGCAGTAGAGTATCGGGCTGTGGTAACAGGAAGGGAGGGCACTACTCACCAGAACAGAATGCTAGACGAAGGGAGAGAATGGAAGTCACGCTGAAAAATACACCTTGGGATGATCCAGATGTGGAGGGGAGGAGTTCCGGTCCGCGTAGACAAACGCTTATTTATTGCTGTAGCCATACTTTCCAAACTTTGGTGTTTTAAATTTATTATTATTATTATTATTATTATTATTATTATTATTATTATTATTTTTAGAAAAAAACTCAATATTACCATTGCCAATGGCCAGTTTGAACTGAAGTCAGCTTTTTGGTCGAAACCATGGCAGTGGCACCATGGTGACTCCCTTTTTGCCATGTAGAGCGCAGCGCCAGCAAATTAAATTACCCCTGTGTTTGTGTGGTTAGCGTTCTGTTAACAAATCCTGAAGGCCTCCAAAGGTGGTAGCTCATTCTGTCTTTTAAGTAAGTGCTCTTCAAATATTTAACTCTCTGTGATTCTCTTCCACAATCAGAATTAAAATAGCCTTGTACTCATTCCTGGAAATCCGCACCAATGTCAGCAGTTTGAGAATAAACTTTGCAATGGGCACTTCAGACAAATGTGATTTGGGCTGAATTCTCACTCGGAATGAACTCGAGCAACTTTGCTGACATGTAGTGATGTACATTTCCTGGGAAGAATTACCGAACTATTAACTTCTAGTTAAATAGAATTCATTTATAACTTAGCTGAGAATTCTAGTTGCATATTTTTAAAGTAATCAAGGTGATTGGTTGTAATAACATTCAAATTTGAATCAAACTAAAATGAATTGACTTACACACTCAAAGGGACTCAAAGGCTTTTAGTATTTTTAAGTATTTCTCAAGCCATAGGAGCTAAGGCATTCTCATTTAGCTGTGAATCTGATAGGAATCATGGAGTAGATATAAAACACAAATATCTGGATGTGTTTTCTAAAGACTAGTTAGGTTAGGGCCCTCAGCAATAGGAAAAGCAAACCAAGACAAACAAACAAACAAACAAACAAACAAACAAAAAACCCGTTAAGACCCTGACATGTTATTTTTTTACCTTAACAAAAAGGGAATAGGTGTTGCTGCTTTGGTGTGTATACCTCTGACACCAGCATTTGGACAGTCGAGGCAGGCTGATTTCTATGAGCCTGAGGCCAGCCTGGACTACAAAGTGAGACCCTGTCTCAAACAAGTAAGCAAACAAGCAAACAAAAGGCGGCATTGGTTTACATGCATTCATATGTAATATTTTTATTTCCATCACTTCAAAGTATTCCCTGAGTATTTTTTTTTTCATTCCAATGGGGATAGTTTCATGATTCTACCAAGCAGATTTTTAAATCCCCAAATTCCTTGATAAAATACTGCAATCCTTTTACTTAATTGTATGGCTAAACATGAATCAGTAGGATATGTGGATTTCCTCATCATACAGGGAAGAACCTCTTCTAGTTTATTTGATGTAAAAATTATTTAACCAGTGTTGTAGGAAAAAATGAAAGTATTGCTTTAAAACTAACTGGGCTGAGGGGATATTACTTAATCATTCTGTGCCTCAGTTCCCCTGGCTGGAAATATGACTGAAATGGAGGGGCTTGGGAATGTCAAGTCCCAAGTCCTATAGCGGTGTTCTTGGAGGACATACTTGACCTTGTGAACATGTGATATGAATTTTTGCTGCTACCTTAGGGCCAAACGTAGCAATTTAAGTTTCCCGTTGACTTCACTTGACCCTTTATTGAATAAGGAGGACCCCAAGAAGGACAGTGCCACCCACCCGGCTTCCTTCCATTCTCCCTGAGTTTTGGGACAGAGCTGAATGCTCATTTCCAATGACCTTCTGCCCTCTCATACTGTGGAGCACAGCGACTGAGCTGGGCTGGGCTTGGAGTCTGAGTTGTCCCAGAGAAGGTCCTTGTCTCGGGGCTCAGCCCTCCCTCTTTTGTGTGAGCATAATGGTGTGCTCCATCACCTCTGCGGCTCAGAAGGGCACCCACCTTCTTTATCCTCCCCTGTCCCCAGACCCTGGCAGCACCAGGAGCTACAGTCCTCTCTGGAAGGATGCAGCTCAGGGTGAAGATGCAGATCTCTAACTGCAGCTGCACACTGTGGATGCGGCCAGCCTCATCAACATGTGGTCCTTTCTTCTGTTCCTCCAGTGCTTACTGGTCCCCCTGCACTTTGCTGGGAATCCACTTTTCAGAGGCTTGCAATCTAGTCATCCTTTATTTATTTTTATTTTTATTTTTGAATGAACTTAGTAGTTTTCCTGTTTTTGTTTTGTTTTGTTTTGTTTTGTTTTTGGCATACAAGGTAGTAGATGTCATCATGTCATGCATCCTCATGTATGTACATCACTGTACCATGCTCACACCCCTTCTCCACCCCCTTCCCTTCCTCCCTCCCTCCCTCCCTCCTCTCCCCCGTCAACTGGTCCTCTTCGGCTTTCCTTATATCTCTCTCTCGGTTCACCTATCCCCTCCCTGGCAAAGCCTGTGCTGGCCCTCAGCCTTCCCTTGGGACCCTAGCCCTCAGGAGAGGCTTTATTCCCAGGTTTCCTCATTACCCAGATTCTTGCTCTCTGAACCCAGGAGCTAGACAGTTACAGGCATGTATATCTGGAGACTGGCTGTTATTCCTAATTAATACCTATTAATACCCCTTACTCCAAAACTCCAAAACCAAGGGTATGTGATAATATGTTGTTGTCTAGATCCTTGAACCGGGTAGCTTCAGAGAGTGAGGGATGCTCGCAAGTGTGTGCAGCCTGATGTGTCCCACATCTGTGATGCCCATCCGGCTGGGCGCTCGCTTTGGGCCCACATCTGTTTTTCTCGTCCTTATGTCCACCCAGCACTGTGTGCAACACCTGGCACTTGGTGAATTAAAGCCAAAACAAAGCCAAGAAGCCTTATCAATGTAGCCTGGGCTTGATAAACGGCCTTGTTGTGCATAAACCCAGCCCTTCT
This sequence comes from Peromyscus maniculatus bairdii, assembly GCF_049852395.1. NCBI lineage: Eukaryota > Metazoa > Chordata > Mammalia > Rodentia > Cricetidae > Peromyscus > Peromyscus maniculatus. The sequence continues at coordinate 18,555,878 of NC_134869.1, read as the reverse complement.
CTAGAAAGTGTCCTGCTTGAATGGCTAACAGGCAGGTCTCCTGGATAAATCATAAACCCAGCCGAGAAGAGTGCCTATGCCATTAGCCATAGTTTTATTTAAACTTCCCAGGAAGGTGGATGTTCAGAAACCGCGTTAGTTTGTTACTATTGAGACAAACTTGCCTCTGATTTTAGGATCAGTGGTCGACCGAGAATGGCCGGCCACAGCTCGGAGGACTTTCCTAGAAAGTGCTTTCCTGCCAGAGCCCATCAATTTTAAAGACACCCTACTCCTTTATGGAAGATTTCAGGACAAGAGTCTCACAGCTGCCCTGATCATCCGTTTTGAGTCCTGCCATGTTCGGATGAATGCCGTTCTTTACCTAGAACAGCTGCACATGAAGTGTCCATCACCTTTTGAAATCAACGATGTTTCTGCCGGAGTTTAAAATAATAGAAAAGATGGGTTAAAGACCAGCTCATTTTTTGACCGAGGAGGACTAGTTATACTAACTAGTTTCCCCTTGGTTTTTCGAAGGAGCCCTTTGCTGGGGTCAAGTCTGTGTTAACCAGAATATATGATCAAACAGGCACACACACACACACCCCACAGCCCTGCCGCCATGATCTTAGTCAGAAAAGAGTAACCAAAACAAGCCTCAAGATTTACCCCAGGGCCAGTAACCCAGCATGTCTAGGAATTAACTGGGAGTCTGCTCACGCCCATAGCCTGTCATCCTCAAAATGATGTCACATACACTCACAGTGCTCACCTAAGGAATACTGTAAGCAAGAAGAGGGGGTGTTGATGTTGGATGACTAACACTCGAAGTTAAGAACGTCTCGCTGGAAGGCTTCATTGAATCTGGACTGCAGTGTCCCCACACTGTCCCCTTATTGGAATTTGTTAGATTTGCCTTTGGAGGCAGAAATACAAACTCTACTTATTAGGATTATTTTTTAAAAAAATGAAAGAGATTGGTGTGGAAAGGGGAGTGTACGTATGTGCTTGCTTAGGTAGCAGTGGCTGCTGGGTCTAAGAGAACCTGGCAGGATGTGACCTCAAAAGTGACCCAAACAGCTCTTCCTCCTATGTAGGGAGCAAGGCTGCCTGTGTGTGGTTTGAGCCCTCCTTCTGTACCTAGGGAGGTGCCCAAGGAATGTTGTTTACTGCGCCTCTCTACCCGGAAGAATCATTGTTTCAATGTAGGAAGTCAGGCGAGAGCCTGGGTTTACGCTATAATTTTCAGGAAAGAGAAAGCTTAGATCCCCCATAATGCCAGCCAGTCCCATTATGGACATATAAAGGAGGCACCCAGGTAGCTAGTGCTGTCTGAAAGGTTAAGTAGCAGATTCGCTGCCTTAGTTTCCTTGTGTGATCCTGGACTCGAACTCTTGGGAGTCCAGGATTCAGGAGCATTGGTAACGAAGTTATTCCTGCCTTTGTCCATCTCTGTTCTCCAAGCTTCACCCTCAGAGGCCATTTAGACCAGAGGGCATTAGGTTCTCTCTGTCTCTATCTGTCTCTTCCCCTACCTCTCCTCCCTCCTCCTGTCTCTTTAAAAGAAAAAAGTATTTTAGAACTGTACCTCCAAATGCTTCTAGGCAGAAGCACGTGGTCACACCTGGACTGCATACCCAGTGTCTGTAGAGATGGCCTTGGGCAGACTCACTTCATCTTTGATGGCTGAGGCAAAAGCAGTGTGGTCAGCCAGCCACTTGGTATCCCTGGGTTTGGGTGAATCCCCTTAATCCATCACTTTACTATTCTTGACTCTGAATGTATGCTATGTGGGTAAATAGACTAATGTACATGATATTGAAATTGTCTTTTAAAGTGAGTCATTTTAATCGCCAAGATGCCTGAATCAAATGGGATGATGTAAGAGTTCTGTGGTTCTAAGAAGGTTGAAGGTTGGGTTACAGGCCAGTTGGGACCCTGGGTGCCATCCCAGGCACGGCCTTCACTAGGTGTGGTCAAGTAGCTCGGTAATCCCAGCACTCCGAAAACGAAGGCAGGAGAATCAGAAGTTCGGAGCCATACTTGGCTACGTAGTTAGTTCAAGGCCAGCCTGGGCTCCACGAGACCCTGTCTCAAAATGCCAGCAGCAGTAGCAACAACAAAAACAGTATTAGACCTGGGATTTTGTCCTTAAAAGATCAGAAGCTGCCCTGGGGAATGGCTTAATAGTTCCCTATTACCCTTACAGTGCTGATTGGATCCCTAGGTCCCACCCATGTGGTAGCCCTTGCTTGTGATCCCTGTGCAGGGGAGGCAGAAAGGGGCCAATCCCTGGAGCTCACTGGCCCGTCTGTCCTCATTCCAGAAGGCGGATGCTATTGTAGAAGATTATAAATTCACTACTAGATTAGACTATTTCACTTTCCAAAGGGGTAATGTTCTTCTTGAGGCAGGGAGAAATATCATCTAAATCCAGTACTGGCTATTATTATAGCTAATACATTCATGCTGAGAAAAAAGAAACAACATCACGTTGTATGTGGCATTTCAGAAAGAGCCACCTCCGTGAACGGCAGATTCCCGAGTAGGAGTTCAAGGAGGTGAAGCTGCTTTGGGATGAGGGTCCACGTTTGAGACGGGTACCATCTTTTTCGTGAGACGCTTTTGATGACCTTTATGCAGCATCATTCATGAGACGTGAGTGAATGGTCCATTGGCAACAGAACACTGTGTACTTGTGCAGTGTGTTTTGGTGGTGAATTTTTGGAAAGGTTTTAGGTGTAAGACACTGGAGAAGACTTCAGTTTTGAAGCCACGCCCTGTGCATTCTGCAACCGTCTTCTTAGGAATAGCAGCATCCATGGTAGGCATGGCCATTCTCCTTCGCCAGGGCTTCTGGGAAGGAGACTGGAAGGAAGGATGTGGTCCAGGATTCCTGTTGCTCATTCTGGTTCCCTAGAAAACTAGTCGAACGCACCACACATTTGGGAAGCAGGTCCCGATGGAAAGCTGTGTTTTGGTGATGACAGTTAATGACACGGAGATAAACAACCTGTCTGTTGTCTGTGACACTCACAGTGATCTTGGAAGGAAAGGGGTAGTCATGTTCTTACGGAGACAGGACCGGGGAGAAAGGAGAGGACCTGTAACTGTCTCCGAGAATCTCTCAATGTGATGTCAGAGGTGGCCAGACCAGGTGCAGCTCGCCAGGAGAAGAGGAAGGTACCCGGATGGCTGGGTACCGCTTTGCCAGGAAACGCCTGACCATCCTTGTATCCGTCTAGGATGCAGACTTCCCATCTCCAGAATCCTCCCCGGGGTCCTTTGGAGAGGAAGGGATTGCGAGGCAGCTCACACCTAACCCCACCTGGGACCCCTTCCTTCCTAGGCTTTCACCATGCTTCCTGACCCCGCTCAGCCCCTGTGCACAGGACCTATTACAGGGTGCCATCGACGGCGAAGGAACAGTGCTGGGACTTTGAGCTGGAGGAGCTGACATGACTTTTACTCAGTGTTTCAGTTCGCCCCCCGCCCCCCACCCCACCCCATGTTTCCACTGGGTGGTGCTACAGGAATTCCTACCTTTTGCCGCAGGAGTTTCCCCCTTCCCAGAAAGACGCCTCTGCAGCATAATAGGAGGAAGTCCTGATTTAGAAAGGTTTTGCAGTTTCAACACAATGGGAGAGCCGGAGGATGCTCTGGCAGGAAGCGCCTCGGTTTCGGGATATGGAAAACCCACCATCATTCTGTGGCGTGCAGAAGTGTGTTCTCACCGCACGGGCTTGTGTTTTTGCCTCTCCCAGCCGCCCCGTTAGCACCCTAAAGCTTTCAAGTTTATCTGAAGGATTCCAGTTTTCCGTCTCCCGGAAGTGGCGTGGAAGATTGCCTTGATTTTGATTTTTTTTTTTTTTTTTTAAGCCATCTTCAGGTCTCTAAGTGAATAAACCCTTCCTGATGGTAACACAAACACAGACCTAAGAAGGCCTCTTCCTTAAGGTGACAGCTGAATATTGGAGTCACCTCTTACTGGAAGGACCCTGCGTGCATTGTCACTTTGTTATTTTGTTGTTCCTGTTTGTGGTGCTTGGGGGGCCTTAACCCATGGTCTCAAGCGCACTGGGACTGCTCTGGCATTTCACTGTGTACCCAACCTGGATTATATACTTTTTATTTGCAAAATACTTTCAATCTTTTAAAAAAAATCTTTTGTTTTGCCCATGGTCCTGTCAAGAGTGACCTTTGCCTTCTCATAGATGGGGAGCCTGAAGGGGAGCTACCAGTGTCTCTATCTCAGAACCTATAAACTCAAAAGCTTGGTAGGCACCAGGGTTTTTTGTTTTTGTTTTTTCATAGCCCAACTCCCAATGTCCTTCCCTCACCCCCAATGCACAAGACTGAATTTATTAACGTTATACGCCAGAAATTTGGGGAGAAGATTTGCTATTCCAGCCAAGGCCTCTAAAACACACAGATAAAGAGTGTTGGGGAGGCGTGTCCACTGCTCTACACTGGAACCCAAATCTAAGGACAGTTGGCAAGGTTTTAATAAGTTGAACTGCCCGCTCTGCCTGATGGGAAGTCACTGAGGCTGCTCTGGGTGCCAGGTCCCTTCCAAGGGCTCCCACACACAGGTCGGGACCCCCAGGCTGTCCCTCTCCACCTTAGGAGCAAGTCTCACGACTCGTTTCTGAGTGCCACGAAGTGCCCATGTTTGGGGTTAGGCTTCCCCTCCTTCCGTCCTCAGGTTTCAGAGTCCTGGTGTCCACACGTCCAATAAAAGGACCGGCCCCTCCACCTCTGAAGAGCAACCAAGTTCTGGAGTTCACAGGGGCTCCTGGCCTGTTCTGTCATTTGTCACCGACCTTCGGCCTGGCCTGGTGGCACAGGCCTGAAATCCCAGCTACTCAGGAGGCTGAGGCAGGTGGATTACAATTTCAGTCAATGTCATCTTAGGCTCCACGATGAATTCAGCATCATTCTTCCACTTACCCAGATTTTGACTTAAAATTTTAAAAAGTGAGTGGAGAGTTAGGCCCACTTGTCGATGGTTCTTTGCCCAATGTGACTCTGAGGTTCAATTCCCCCATTAAACAATCCCATTGGGTGAACCTGGCAAGTCCATCTGATGTCTTTTTCCTGTCTGTCTCTCTGTCCTTCCCCCATCCATCCATCCACCTGTCTATTTCTATCTCTGTTCATCGAGGAAATTGGCTAAAAGAAATGGGGGCAGAATAGCTCAGATTCCTTTTATTTTTATTTTTTTTCATTGCTTTGAGACAGGATCTCTCTATGTAGCCTGGGCTATCCCAGAACTTGCTCTGTAGACGAGGCTGGCCTCGAACTCACAGAGATCCACCTGCCTCTGTCTCCGGGTACCACCATGCCCAGCTCGGATTCCTTCATCCCACGGCCCAGTCAGAGTGCCTGGAGTCACAGAGTGGTGAGATCAGAAGTGATGGGCACCTCGGGTTATCTTGCTGAGAATGTCACTGTGCCCTCTGGCTATTGTCTTAGCAGCAGAGAGGCATGGGAAACAATTCTCCAGAGCAACCGTCCTCAGCCTTGCTAACGCTGCGACGCCTTAGCACAGTGCCTCACCTGGTGACCCCCAGCTGTAAAATTATTCTAGTTGCCATCTCATAGCTTTTTGTTGCAACTGTTAAGAATCGTAATGTAAATATCTGTGTTTTTCTATGGTCTCAGGTGACCCCTGTTTGACCTCCAAAGGGGTTGCGACCCACAGGTTGAGAACCACCGCTCTGGCGTGGCAGTGTGCATTGGGATTAGAGATCAGTCCTTGGGAGCAGATATTCCTGGGTTGGGGGGTCTGTCTGCTCTTCTGGTTCCTGGGGCCACGTGTATCTGTCTTCGTGTTTCTAAGTCTTGGCTTCCTGGTGGGCAGGCCTGATGGAGAGTGTGAACATGTCCTCGGTGTACTAACACAAGGCTTGGTGCATAAATGGCCATCGAAGGTTAACAGCTGAAGGAAAGGCTCTTTTAAGGGTGGAAGTTTGGGCCTGAGATCTGTTCTGGAGAAGTCCATGGTTCTTAGTATTGGCAGTGGTGGAGAATGCAGCTAGTGTTTCCTCAGACCAGGACTCTTGATTTGGAACTTGTAGGTCCCTTTTAGATGGCTCCCAACCCTGCTGACATGCTATGTCCAAGCATACACAGGTTTATATCTGTATGCATAGACATGTATGTAATATTTTCCCCTCAGGGAGTTCTCAAAATGGTCTGTGGGTCAAATGCACAAGGAAGACCCTTCCCTGTGTTTGTGATGATGATGATGTGTGTGTTCCCATCTATTTTAGGTGTGTGATTATATGTTTTAGGTGGAGTTTATGAGATTGTTGCTATTTAACGGCTTTTGACCGTAAGCACAATAATTTCATAGAGTTCAACCTAGCAGACTGTGATACTGAGGAAACGTAACTTTGAGTAGCCTCATAGTGGAGCTGCCTGTAGGGAGGCGTATATTTACAGCTTCCTGTCCTGTTCCGCACCAAAGCCTGGCAAGTTCAAATGCATCAGGCAGCTTGTAAATCTATTTAGCTAAAACGACTTCTGTTGTGTCTTGTGTTTTACTGGAGTAGTCTTGAATTTTCACTGGAGATTCGATTGGATTCAGGGGATTCATTGCTTGAGAGAAGCCAAAACGTCCGACAGGCGCGCGTTCTTAGCCGTAAGCACATGAGCGTTCTTTTGGAGAACAGTTTGGCCGTCGCGTGGAGGGTTAAAATAGAGCGGACACATAGGCCGAATGAAACCAGAGCTGCAGTTACAAAGTGGGACAGATGTGGGAGGCCAGGTTTCCTGTGGCCCATTTTCCAGTTTCCTGCCTGCAACCTGCAGAAGAAGAGGAAGCCGTGAGAAGCCTCGGGTGGGGGCTGTGCCTCGAGCCAGAAATAAGACTCATGCAAAGAGCCTGGACAATGAAAACAAGCTCACAGAAAGTAAATGTGCAGGTTTTCATCCAAAAATGTCTGGAAAGGAACAGCCCTGCTGCTGTTGCTGAAAGAAAAACATGCTCTGCATCCCTGGGGTACGGGGTGGGGGCGGGGCAGCTGTACCCACCATGCCGGAACCTCTGTGTTTTACGGCCCTCCTCCTCCTCCTCTTTCAAGACATGGTCTGCTTTGTGAGCCCAGCTGGTTATCTGGAAAGATTTTTTTTTCCCTCCTCCATAGTGCTATGGTTTCTCATTCCGTCCCCTGGACCTATGGATACCCAGAGAGGTAGACATAGACAGACCAGTGACTGCAGCCTCCCTTGCGAAATCTGGGTTTCTTTCTTTGATCTAGCTGCTCCACAACACTGTGGTCTGTTGTTTTCAAATAAGCAAGGAAGGTGGAGGTTTGTAGGTTGAAGATACCTTGCATGCTCTGTTGGTGTGGCTGGGTCCCCGGATAGTGCATGTAGGGTTCAGATGAACAGAAGACACCGGCGAAGTGAATAATGCCTTATTTTTCCAAGAGAGTGATTACTAAATGTTTGTGGGATCTTTAGCTTTTATTAAGCATCTATGAAGCCAAATACTTGCCCCCGCCCCAAAGGAAATGGGATAAAAAAAAATTGGGATCATTACACACCTGTTTAGTGGGTGCTTGTCTTTCGTTGTGTGTTGGAGTCACTGGGGATGCTGGGGATGCTAATAAAATACTGGCTAAAAATATTTAGCCAGTTTGTAGAATCCTTGCTTCTTATAAGGCAGCTTTGGCGGCTGCACATAAGCTTTGCTGCCGCCTGCTAGCACGCAGGATATTATTCTGAGCTCCAGGGCTGTCCCAGGTAGAACTGAAAATTGCATCTTTGAGGTCCATGGAAGGTGTGTGCTTCTGGGACACGAGAGATTTATTTATCCTGTAGATGGCCCCCCTCTTCTCTAGGCCCAGAAAGAACAACATGAACCTTAGGAAGAAGCTTTGGGGCGTTGCCATATGAGAGATCAAAGAGGGTCTGTATGAGGCGGGCTAGAAAGGTCTGAAAACGTGGGATAAGATAGGGTTGGGCTGTGCCCCGCCGGGGTGGGGTGGGAAGTGGATGAATTTGCGGATGTTGGAGGAAGTAGAAGGACAGTGGAGACGGTGTAGACATCCATTTAGTTTCCAAAGAAAACAGCCTTGTATGGGATCCACCAGCAGGCCAGGCCAGTCACTTCTAATTTACCCACAGATGACAGAGTTCCAGAAGAGTTGGGCAGTTTGTGTAGACAGTGAATTGGAATCCTGTTAGGACAGCGGCTGTCAGTGATTTCTCCTGAAAATTCTCTCCTCAGACGGGAGAACCATTTTTAAAACACGGCAAACTGCCGGGCATAGTCTAGAGGATAAATTCCTCGGGTGAACAGTACTCGCCTCTCTGTGCTTTTCTCCCGTTCCTTTTAAAAACATCCACAATCTATAGCTTATTCATGGAACAAAAGGAGAACACAGACATTGGCTATCCCGTGGGAAGAGCTTTGGGGAACATGAACCCCTTGGCTTCATGTGTTTATTTTTCATTTGTGATGGTCGGCAATGACTAAAATGTTTCTTGGAAATGAATTGTGCTGGGCGGTGGTGGCGCACACCTTTAATCCCAGCACTCGGGAGGCAGAGCCAGGCGGATCTCTGTGAGTATGAGGCCAGCCTGGGCTACAGAGGGAGATCCAGGCACCAAAACTACACAGGGGAACTCCGTCTTGAAAAACAAAAACAAACAAACAAAAAAATTGTAATAATCTTAGGCTCATCTCAGAAAAAAATACTCACCCACCAGCAGTTCTCAGCCTGTGGGTTGTGACCCTTTAGGGGGTCAACCGACCCTTTCACAGGGGTCGCCAAAGGCCATCTGAAAGCACAGATACGATTCATAATACCAGCGGAATTACAGTTATGAAGTAGCAATGAAACAGTTGTCTGGCTGGGGATCTCCACCACATGAGGGTGGCAGCATCCATCAGGAAGGTTGAGAACCATGGCCTGAGACAAAAAAAGACTTCAGAGTTTGTAGGGGTTGTGTGTTCACGGACTTACCAAGTGACTCCTTCACACCTTGAAGTGGCCTGTCCAGGCTTCAGGCAGACCCCAGATGTTTTCCTGTTCCTTGACTTCAGTGGGTTTGTGGTTTCTGTCTGTCCCCTCGGGCCGGGGTGATGCGACAGCCCTGAGCCCTTCCTTAGTGGACAAGGAGCTGCGTCCAGGAGAAATGCCAGCAAGAGCCCCTGTTCTTTCTCCTTTCTGGATCCACACACATTTTAACAAAAAGACAGCCTCTCCTCTGAGAGTCCTCCGCACGGGAGTGTCCCTTCTTTTCTTTAGCTCCCCATGTCTGTGTCTTCTTGGCTCTTTTCTTTAGTTACCACAGGTAAGGAAGTCAAAAACAGTAGGTAGGGCGGGCGGCACACACCTTTAATCCCAACCCTCGGGAGGCAGAAGCAGGTGGACCTTCGTGAGTTCGAGGCCAGCCTGGTCTACCTAGGGAGTTCCAGGACAGCCAGGGCTACGGAGTGAGACCCTGTCTCAAATCAAAGCAAAAGGCAAGAAAGGAAATCAAAGAGCATCCTCCCTTTACCCTCCCGGCTGCCACTTCTGGTCCACGGCAGCAGCAGAGCGGACATGCTGGGAGAATCAGGTATCAGGCAGCAGAAACAAACCAACCAACAAAACAAAGCAAACGAGAACAAATCAAGTGGGGTTTGGGATTTCTAAGAGCGGCAGCCCAAACCCGGCTTTGAGCGAGGCGCCGGCCGCCAGTTCACAGGAGGACGTCTGGCGCCACCTTGTGGCAGATGGGGAGTAGCGCGCCCTCCGACGGGCGGACCTGAGCTTTGGAGGGGCGGGGGAGAGGGTGGGGTGGCGAGGAGACAGATGTCCCAAGCAGTCAGTCTCGCCTGGGTGTGTTTGGGACGACAGCAAGACGTGGTCAGCCTGTTCTGTCTGCAGCATCTTTCACTTTGTGATCCCGCCCTAAGTTTTTTTAAGCAAGAGCGTCGACCAGGAAGAATAAAAACCATGTCGTGTTTACATAAAAACAACAACAACCTTGGTGTTGGGACACCAAGGCAGTGAATACTCAGAGTGTACAAACACCCCCACCCCCGTGCCCCCTCTGGCCTAGGGAACCCCCATGGAGTACGTCACCCACAGACAGAGAGTTGTTGTTTTAGAGAACCCCCTTTCCCCTTCCCCCCTCCGCACATCTCATCCACTTAACTCCCTGGCCTTCTTTCGGAACACAAGATCCACGGGAGCAAAAGTGTTCCCAGGGCCAGCCTGACCAGCCGGGTGGCTCTCTGCTGAACTGCCCAGCCTGGAGGCCTCAGGAGTTAGGGTCTTAGGCTAGTGGAAAGGATTGGTGCTGTGTTACCTCCAAGGACACCGGACGATAACAGTGTACACAGTTATACCCTGAGTCACCTTTTCAGCCCACGGGCACGGTGTAGCCGGACGTTCACCTGGACTTCAGTGACTGTATCGAAGCCATTGCCTAATGATAGAGACCAAAGTACATACAGGATCTGAATGACGCCTTTGAGCCGGGCAGAGGCCATCTGAGGTCACGGCCTCACTGTGAAGAGCTTTCCACTAGTGTTTAGTACTTACTATGTCCCTATTATTATTAGTAATGTTGTAATATTTAACAGTAATCTGCAAGACAGGTGTTTTTACCCTCTTGTTACCATTATAACACCACCGTCACCATTATAACACCACCATCACCATTATAACACCACTATCACCATTATAACACCACCATCACCATTATAACCACCGCCATCACCATTATAACACCACCGTCACCATTAAAACCACCATCACCACCATTATAACACCACCATCACCATTATAACCACCACCATCACCACCATTATAACCACCACCACCAACACCATTATAACACCACCACCACCATTATAACACCACCATCACCATTAAAACCACCACCATCACCATTATAACCACCGCCACCATCACCATTATAACACCACCATCACCATTATAACACCGCCATCACCATTATAACACCACCATCACCATTATAACCACCGCCATCACCATTATAACACCACCATCACCATTATAACACCGCCGTCACCATTATAACACCGCCGTCACCATTATAACACCGCCGTCACCATTATAACACCACCATCACCATTAAAACCACCACCACCACCATTATAACACCACCACTATAACCACCACCACTACCATTATAACACCACCACCACCATTATAACACCACCATCACCATTATAACACCACCACCACCATTATAACACCACCATCACCATTATAACACCACCGTCACCATTATAACACCACCACTATAACCACCACCACTACCATTATAACACCACCACCACCATTATAACACCACCACCACCATTATAACACCACCGTCACCATTATAACACCGCCATCACCATTAAAACCACCATCACCACCATTATAACACCACCACCACCATTATAACACCACTATTACCATTATAACACCACCATCACCATTATAACACCACTATCACCATTATAACACCACCATCACCATTATAACATCACTATCACCATTATAACACCACCACCTCCATTATAACACCGCCATCACCATTATAACCACCATCATCACCATTATAACCACCACCACCACTATTATAACACCACCATCACCATTATAACACCACCGTCAACATTATAATACCACTGTCACCATTATAACACCACTATCACCATTATAACACCACCACCTCCATTATAACACCGCCATCACCATTATAACCACCATTATAAACACCATGGTCACCATCCCCACTTCACCTGTGAGCATATAGATGTACAGAAAGGTGAAGTCACATCCCCAAAGTCTCACAGGCAGGTGGGGCAGATGCTCTAGAATCTTGTCACGCACCGAGGGCTTTCCAGGCACGCATGCACGCGCATGTGCACTCCTTCACTAGCATCTTGGAGGGGTAGAAAGGAGCCCTGCTCCGATAAAGCCGCGCGGTGTCTAGGTTCTGGAGAAGACCCCTCTGGCTGGCGGGATTCAGACTTTGTGGAGGCTCACTTACGGCTTTGTTTGTTGTAGAGAGCTGACGTAAAATAACCTGTCACTGGCACTCAGTGCTGCCTACAACGCTTCACTGTTTCCCTCCAGCCCCCGCTTTTCGTCCCCATTTGCTTATTCATTTCAGTATTCCCCGCTGTAAATGCCCCATTTTTCAGGTTTTTGTTATCATTAGAGCATCTCCCGAGTTCCCCTTGTCGGTCAGTGAGTGGAAGATCGTCTCTGGCCTGTGTCCGTTGTGCAACTGCGATTTGATCCTTGTTTGAAAATCCCATGACCAAGACATTTCTTCCCTGTCACCGTCTCAGCAAGCTCTTCTCTGGAGCCCGCACCCCCGCCCCAGTCCAGCCTGCCCCCCACCCCCACCCCCCGCTCCCTGGTCCCACCATAGTGATTTTCCGGGGCCCCTGTCTTCCGGCACACTGCAGAATTTAATTCATCGTGTGTTTTGTTGTTCACAGCCTGTCTCTTTCCACGGGTGTGTGAGCTCAGTAAGGACACAAGTCCTTTGGTCTACCGATGTATTCCAAATAACCAGACAGCACCTTGGCACAAGACAGATACTTAAAAAGAGAGAGAGGAAGAGCTAGAGAGTGATGTTGTTGGTTGGGTGTAGCATATGTACATCGTATTTAAAAGAACCTACAGTGATGAACACAGAATCATAGCTTTCAATTAATTTTGTTTTCCTTTTATTACATTTATTTATTCTTGCTGCGCGCGCGTGCGTGTACGTGTGTGTGTGTGTGTACATGCGCTTGTGTGTGTGTGTGTGTGTGTACATGCGCTCTGTGTGTGTACATGCGCTGTGTGTGTGTGTACATGCGCTGTGTGTGTGTGTACATGTGCTCTGTGTGTGTGTGTGTACATGCGCTGTGTGTGTGTGTGTGTTTGTGTGTGTGTACATGCGCTTGTGTGTGTGTGTCTGGGAACACATGCCATGGCATGCGTGTGGAGGTCTGGTGGGAATTGGTTGGAGCTGGGTTCTCTCCTTCCACTGTGTGGATCTCGAGGAGAGAAATCAGGACGCCAGGCTGTTGGGTAAAGTGCCTTTATCCGAGCTGTCTCGCTGGCCCTGTCTTGTCTTGTTTTGTTTTGTTTTGCGAGATGTGGACAGGTTTCCACAAACATCATCTGCCACGTGTGAAGCTAACTGTTCATTTGAATAGGCTGGGAGAGGGGTGGCTTCTGCCTCTGAATTTCATATCATCCTTCGAGAACTGCCTGTCCTGAGCCTTTTAGGCACCGCTTTGCCCCTTTACCCGTGTGGAAAACCACAGTAAGGAGTGTGGTAAAGAGAGATAGGTTGTCACCACTGCCGGTGAATCCGTCGGCAGGCAGTGCGGTAAAGAGCCGGTGAATCTGTCGGCTGCCTGCCTTTTCATTTATTTTTATTTTTATTTTTTTTTTTGGTTTTTCGAGACAGGGTTTCTCTGTGTAGCTTTGCGCCTTTCCTGGAGCTCACTTGGTAGTCCAGGCTGGCCTCGAACTCACAGAGATCCACCTGGCTCTGCCTCCCGAGTGCTGGGATTAAAGGCGTGCGCCACCACCGCCCGGCCGTCTGCCTGCCTTTTCAAAGGAGGCTGTTCAGATCTGATAAGCGTTTTGTTTTGTCATTTTAATCATTTGATTGGCATGGTAATGGCATGTGTTTATGAGGTGTGATGTGTTTTGATGCTTGTGTACTGTGTGATGGTTGAATCAGCAACATTAGTCCATTCAGTACATCAAACGTTCATCGTCCCTGTGCGGCGAGACTCGAACCCCATCTTCCAGCTACCTGGAAATATGCAATCCATTGCTACTGGCTTAGCCACCCCCCCCCCCCCCGCCCCCGCTGTGCAGCAGACCCAGGACTTAGTCCTCGGGCGTCTTGTGACTTAGTAACCATTCTGCCTGGCCTCTGCCCCTCTGTCCTCTCCGTTGTCCCCAGGCTCTGGGAACTGTTCTTCTGGGCTCCACTTCCTGGAGACAGGCTTCTTAAGACTGTGTGCAGCGCTTGGCTTTCTGAACCTGGCGTATCCACCTGACATAATGCCCTCCAGGTCCCTGATGAGGGTTTTATCATTTTAATAACCGAATAGCATTGCATGATGCTTGTAACCTATCTAATGTATCTCCCCATCTGTTGATTGACAAGGCGGTTGATTCCATGTCTTGTTGACGGTGACTAAGGCTGCTATAAACACAGACATGCAGATGTCTGTCTGTCTCTTTAACATGCTGATGCCATTTCCTGTGGATGTGTGCCTCGTCGTGGGGTGGCTGAATTGGGGTGTTTCGGCTTCTCCGTGGGTTATTCTTCTGTAGCTGTGCTAATTGTAGGGCTGGTCATTTCCGCGCACCCCTCACCAGCACTGGACAAAGGTGATCTAACTGTACTCCACCCCAACAAGATCCAGCCTGGACATTCCAGAGTAAAAGGGGCCCTGGAGCGGGCTGGTGAGCTCAGTGGCTCCGGCACCGACTCTCTCTGTAGAAGTGGAGAGAAGGAAGAGCCTTGAGCGGGAAGGGCCCTGTAGGCAGCAGGCTGGAGGTGAGCGCCAAGGAGTTTGGCAAGTCAGGGCAGCGCAAGTCCTGTGAGAGCAGTGAACTGTCTAAAGCTGGATGGTGCTGGGTAGCAGGAAGGGCATAGAAGGCACTGGCGGGCTGGTGAGGTGGAATAGCGGATGAGGTGCTTGCTCGCAAGCCTGGAGACCTGAGTTCTGTCCCTGAGAACCAACCGCACGAAGCCTTCCTCTGGCTTCCGTTCACACATTCTTACGCTACAGCGTGCCTGTGTATCCCAGCCCCGCCCCCCAGTCATTTTTTTTTTTACAGGGTGGTGCTAACATGCCTGATAATATTCCATATATTCAAAATAAGGTCTGGGCAGGGCAAGAGAAGCATTTTTTTTTTTTTTTTTTTTTGGTTTTTTCGAGACAGGGTTTCTCTGTGTAGCTTTGCACCTTTCCTGGAGCTCACTTGGTAGCCCAGGCTAGCCTTGAACTCACAGAGATCCACCTGGCTCTGCCTCCCGAGTGCTGGGATTAAAGGCATGGGCCACCAACGCCCGGCTAAGAGAAGCATTTTCTAATCAGCCACCAAACAAACACACCAACAAGAGCAGCAAAGTGTGTTGTGTGTTCCCTTCAGTGTGTGGTTTGAGTGTAAAGTCGTCCTTACTGGAGGCTGGGAAGGTTCGGGGTGCCTTACGAGGATCTAAAGACAGAGAAGTCCGAGGCTCCAAAAATAAAGAGGAAAGAATTCACCTCGCTGCCTTTTGTGTGTGCTGACATATCCTGAACTAACAAAAACCAAAGTGTGTGTGTGTGGGGGGGGCAGCATTTAAAACATTTAAAAGCCTAGACTGCCCGGGAATGGATGTGGGAGGGTTTGTCACATTTCTTTCAAGTGTTCTGTTCATTGGGAGCTCGCAGGGCTGGGCGACCAGCCAAATGAATGTCAGCTGATAACATATTGTAACTTAAAGCAGACTTGGCTGCCAGGACCTTGTGTCGAGATGCCGCGTTACAATATGATACAGTCTCATGGATACGATGTATCCATGTAAGTGCTTGCTGTGATAATGCAGCCAACATCCAGCCCAAGCGGCAATGCTTTCTTGAATTCTTCCCTAGTAAGTCCCACCGGAAGCTAAGTACAGCCCCCACAATTCTTAGAGCATACCCCCCAGGTACGGACGTCAGAACCTTTCTCTTCCCCGGACATTCCAAATGACAGGTACTGTAGCTAGCGGGTGGGGCCACGTGACACATGGCCGCGTGTGACAACTGCAAGTTACACAACTCGATGTTGTCATCGTTAAGATGAAGAGAAGAAATGGAGTCAAAGAAATATAGCTTGTGTCCTTGGGGGAGAGGGCAAGGGTAGTGTCCTCCACAGGTGACTCACCTGTGCCTGGTCTTGGCTCCCTGCTACATGGCTTGATGGTGGGGGTCCAGAGCCGCCTTGTGCCTCGGTCACACACACACACACACACACACACACACACACACACACACACACACACACACACCCCTCCACCCCCAGAATGACTTCCACAGTGGTGGGACTAGGAGGTGACTGAAAGGGAAATATATCTGACACTCACCACCGAGCAATGTGTGTGGTTTGGACTTCCAGCACAACGTAGAACTTTGTGTGACTCAGTCATCAAAACTGGGGCACCCACTAGGGCAAAGCAGCGGCTGGAGTGAGTTTTGAAGAGGAGCAAGTCTGTGCTGGGTGGGACGCTTTCCACACACGAAGCCTGAGCCCTGAGTCACACCCAGGGAGCCCAGATGCTCACCGCAACTCTGAGTGATCTTCCAAGGCTCCGGCTTGCTGCCTTCCAGACTGAGGGTAGCTGGGTGGCTCTGAGGTCCTAATCTCCCACTCTTGCCTTCTGTGGGACCGTTTCCCCCATTTCAGGAATCTGGGAGTCCCTGCAGCTGGGCGCCTCATCTCCACCATCCACTCCCTGGTCTGTCCCCTGTCTGCTCTTTCCCGCCTCTTTGAGCTCCAGAGGGCATCCTAGTGAAAGGAGCAACAATGATGCTATGATGTTATGATCTTACAGCCATCGACTTTGGCTGTAGCAGCCGGTGCCATGTAACAAACTCCCCCAAAAGATCCTTGCCCTGCTCACTGTGGCCTTTATTTTACAACGTGTCTGTTTCTTCAGACTGGGTCCATGCCAGCCTTTGATAAAGTTCAAGTAAACTCCGAGTATCTCATCATCACTCCAACCCAGTATTTCACTGGCTGGATAAAGACCCATGGCCAAGCCCAGCTCTCAGGGTGCTGAAGATGTAGGGACCCCTTGCCATGTAGTGCCGCCTGGACCGCATCCCCCCCCCCAAGGAGCAAAGCAGGGAAAAATTGGGAAGAAATTCCATCATATTCTTGGTGTCCAAATTCTGGCCAAACCTTTGGACAATAGCTTATTTGAAATACGTTGGAAACTTTTGGTAGCCATGTGAAGGGCTCTGCTTGTAGGTGCAGAAAGAGGCTGCCAGCGTGGAGGTCCTCACAGACAGAGCCACAGGGACCGAGGAAGCCACATGGGACCCCACAGGTTGTACTGAGTCCCTGTTCCCCGTGCACAGGTTGGAGCCCACAGAAGGGATTCTAGAAACATCCCCCCCCCCAGGAACCTGGTGAGACCATGGGTATAGAATGCGCAGGCACGTCTGCTTTCTTCCTGTCTCTTGTGGAACAGTACTGGTTCCTGGCAGTTAAAGATTCGGGGTTCCTGGGTATGTTCCCACCTGGCCTGGGAGCCTGAGAGAGAGAGAGAGGCAGGCCTAGACCTTTCCTTTCTGCAAAACCTGGAACTGGCTGGCATCTCTCTGCCTCTCCAGGAAGGTTCCTCTGAGTGGCCACGAAGTTTCAGAGATACTTAAAAACTCACTGCCAGAAGGGTTTGGCCAGAGACACCCAAGAATTTGAGACGTGTGTGGCTGATTCGAGCTCATTAGGAGCGGGAGCCGTAACACCGCCCATCCTGCCAGAAGCCCTTGCAGGGGTCAGGAGTTGCTGGTGTGGTTTGAAGTCAGAAGCCAGGGGTTGACTCCTAACAAACCCGGTGACCACTGCGGTGAAGGCGGATCGCTTTAAGAATACCCCCCTTTAAAGAGTTATAAATAACACCCCCTGTGGGTGTGTGTAGCACGTTCTTAGTCTGGATTTTTCTCTAACAGAGACCCCCGCGTGGCACCCATGTTGCCCAGAGGAACAATGAGATTCTTTCTTCTGGCTGGGCCGGTCGGAGGAAACAGGAAGTGAATGCTTATAAGGGGTGACTGGGGGCTTTCATATGGCAAGGGGGGGTGGGGTGGGCGTAATGACTGCTGTTAGGATCCCAAAGCTGATTCTTGTGGTGCCGCTGTGGAACCCAGGGCCCGGGCCACTGAGCAATACTTCTGTCCTCTGGAACTTGCCGGAAGAGGCGGAAAGATGCCAACCAGTTGGAAGGCCTGACCGAAGGGCCTGCCTCTCTCTCTGGCTCCTTGGCCACCTAGAAGCTGCTCTATGAAGGAGCAATGGAGAAGAGGAGGCAGGAGACTCACCATAGAGAACTCAAGGCCATTGCCCTGTCTTCTGGGCATCTTCGTCACTGTCCCTCATGGCTGTCCCAGAGACTCCAGTGTCCCCTCATTCTGTTGGCTCGTCTGCACCTCACAGCTTGACTCTTGTGCATCGTGAGGTAGAAGCCTGGCCTCCACCTTGGGACCTTTCCTGAGCTTTCTCAGCTCAGCCTCAAAAACCCCAGCTCCATCTGCCCAGATCAGAACACCCTCGGCGTTTGCTCATGACAATTGACTGGAGGAAAGCTTTTCCTAATTACATGGATGATAATAAAATAAATGGGTAGGACTCGCAAGCTGGCTCAGCGGGTCTAATGAATGGTGCCTGCCAGCAAGCGTGAGACCCCAAGTTCAATTCCCAGGACCTGGCGGAAGGAAAGAACTGACCACTGCAAGTTGTCCTCTGACCTCCACACACATGCCACGGTGTGCATGGGTGCACATGTGTAACACACACACACACATACATGCACGCACACGCGCGCGCGTGCACACACACACACACACACACGATGAATAAGTGTAATAAAAACATAAGGTTAATCTCTTATGAATATACTCAAGTGAACAAAATTTGGAACCTCCAACGATCCCACCTGAACTGCGTCCGTGTGGGTGAGTTAAGAGTTCACTAGGTTCCAAGAACGAGAGAGCAGCGTGTTAGGAGGAATGAACGCCAGAGTTGATGCTACAGGCAGAGGCGGAGGCTAACGTATTCTGTGGGATTTCCTCTCCTGGTGGGACAAACACACTTGTGTGCTTGAGGCTGTGCGGTTGGAGTGGCTGCCTGATAAGTGCCTGGGGAATTGAAGTCCTCTTCTGTTGGCCATGACCGGTTCTTTAAATTCACCAGCGTCTCCCGCATCTGCTCTCTGCAAGCATTGTCCTGGGTTCTGACATCACTTGTAACCCAGTCCCTTCCCGGCCAATGCCATGCTGGCTGTGTAGTGTGAAAGGACCGTGCGACCAAGGGATGCTGCGTCTTCCTTACCCCGGGCCCTCTGTTTAAACTCAGTCAGCCCCAGCAAGTGCTCATGGCCACATTTCAGCAAGTAATGGCCAGAGAATAACCAAAACACAGTTGATGTGATGGGCGGGAATAAAGCCAAGCCAAGGAAGAGTTGGGTGGGGGATCACTGTACAGGTGGTCGTCCCTTTAGTCAGTTTAATGCCACATAGTTCCCAGTGCAGGGTGACCGCTGCTGGTTTTTTTTGGTTTTTCGAGACAGGGTTTCTCTGCGTAGCTTTGCGCCTTTCTTGGAACTCACTTGGTAGCCCAGGCTGGCCTCAAACTCACAGAGATCCGCCCGCCTCTGCCTCCCAAGTGCTGGGATTAAAGGCGTGCGCCGCCGCCGCCGCCGCCGCCGCCGCCGCCGCCGCCGCCGCCGCCGCCACCACCACCACCCGGCCCGCTGCTGGTTTGTATGTCATGAATTCCAGGATCCCAGAGCACTGCCGTCGTGTTTCTGGATCAAAGCATCCAGAGAGTCTGTGTGTGGCGAGGCGGTCCACCGGGATGGGGTGGGAAGCGCTGTGGTCTACGGAGCAGACCCATGTGTAGCGCCCCTGGCCTGCGGGCCCCAGCTCTGACCTGCCTGCCTCCCCCACCCCCCCACCCCCCAGGTAATGGAGAGTGCAATCACGTTGTGGCAGTTCCTGTTGCACCTGCTGCTGGACCAGAAACATGAACACCTCATCTGCTGGACGTCTAACGACGGCGAGTTCAAGCTCCTCAAGGCGGAGGAAGTGGCCAAGCTGTGGGGTCTCCGCAAGAATAAGACAAACATGAACTACGACAAGCTGAGCAGAGCCCTGAGATACTATTACGACAAGGTAAAGCCATCCTCAGCCTCATAGGGAGGGGGTGGGGGGAGGCGGAGGTGGGGGGGGGACACACTCCTCTCCTAGCTCACCGATGAGGGCAGGTGAGTGGGTACCGTGGATCAAGTTATCAAGTTAAAAGACCGAGTGGTGGCCCAGAGGCAGTTCAGTCAGTCAAATGTGTGTCCTGTAGACACAGGATCTAAATCCAATTCACCAACAAAAAAGGTCTAGTGTTGTGGAATATGCTATTCCAGAGCCAGATGGGTGGAGACGGGAGAATACCAGAGACTCACTGGCCAGCCAGCCTTGCCTACTTGTCAATTCCAAGCCACTTAGAGACCCTGTTTCAAAAAAAAAAAAAAGACTGATGTATGGAACCTGAGGTGTGATGGCCACGTGTATACCCATGACCATGTGTACAAACAACACACAGAAAGCCCAAGAAAATGGACGTTATTTATACCTTTAATTTTGAGAAAAAAAATTTCCCTCCTGTGGAAACCTTTAGTGTGTTACTGGGGCTCAGATCTTGTGTTCCCCCCATCCCCCTCCCCCCCCCCCCCCCCCGCCTTTTCATGTGTAATTTGCTGATGGCGGCAGGGGTGTCAGGTGGGTGTGGGGCTTTCCAGATGCTGCTCTGGGGGCAGAATAAGAATTAGAGTCTTTCTGGATGGGGGTGCAGTCGGAAGAACCTTCCCTGGGAAAGGGCAGTTTGGGGGATGCAGTATTTGTCCCCCCCCTTTAAAATTCTATAATTTTAAAAAATTAATTTTATGTATATGGGTGTTTCACTTGCATGTGTCTGTGCACCACATGTGTGCAGTACCCACGGAGGCCAGAAGAGGGCGTTGAGTCCCCTAAGACTGGAGTTACAGACAGTTGTGAGCTGCCGTGTGGGTGCTGGAAATTGAACCCAGGTCCTCCGGAAGAGCAGCCAGTGCTCTTCACCACTGGGCCATCTCTGCAGCTCGCAGAGTGCTTTTAGAAGTGAATCACAGCACAGTTGCCGAAGCCTGGATGATTGGTGTGAGTCTAATTCATTTCTCACAAATTAGTTAGCGTGCTTCGTAGGGCAAAATTCCTTCTCTTTAGTATCAACGTATCCGGTCCGTAATTATCGGGCATTTCCGTTTGAATCCCTGTTCGCTGACTGTTTACCTTCTTGAACACAAAGGCTTAGAATCCTAGTAAGCCCTGTGAGCTTTTGTTCTGGGTTCACTCTTGCTGTGAAAAGGTGAATTCAAACTGATTTAAATATTAGTTCCCGATCTATATTTAGCGCCTTCTGTCTGCAAACCCCTTTGGGATTGCAGACAGAAGGATCACACGTTCCAGGAAGCGAGGACGTCATTAGCTATAAAGCGCTCCTTTCTGCTTGCCCCTAATTGCATGTGATTATGTCATTGGAGAGCTCAAGGTGCATCCCATTAATGTGACAATTAATTAATCCCGGCTTAGCGCAGAGCCCTCCGAAGATGTGAAGGCACGTCTCGGCTAATTGCACTGTCTGGAAGCCAAGCAGATGGCGTCTTGCTTTGCCTTTTCCCCCTGGGTTCCCTGTTCTGCCGTGGGAATTGGGGGCCCTTCAGGAAAACAGTCTGCCTCGCCTGCTGGCGGAGAGCTCCCGAGCTTGGCCTCTCCATGGTTTTAAATCAAGGTGTGGGAGAGGGTTTGTCCTGTCAGCATGGAGGGGTCTGTGTCAGGGCTGGGGAGTGGCTGCTGGTGGCCGCCAGCGCCGCTGTCAAGGGGGAGCAGCTTCAGCCCGGGGGGGGGGGCGGGGGGAGAGTCAAGTGCCTCCCTCCCACGGTGAGACCCCGGTGTGATGGTGTCTGTGTCACCCCAGCACTGGGAAGACAGAGACAGGAAATCCTCGGGGCTCACCGGACAGCTAGCCCAACTTAACCGGTGAGCTCCAGGCCAAAGAGACCCTGTCTCCAAGGAGGTGACTGGCATTCCTAAGGATGACACCTGAAGTCCTCTGGCCTCCATGTGCGTGTATATGAGTGCACGCACACACATACACACATGTTCACACATACATACACGTACGCACACACACATACACACAAGTACAGTATACATACTCACAAGTGCACACACAAGTGCACATATATGCACGTGCACAAGCACATACATGTACACACAAATACAATATACATACACACAAGCACACATACATATGCACACATACATATGCACACACACATACACACGGGTGCAGTATACATACAAGCACACACACATAGGCACATACACATGTACATACAAGTACAATATACTACACATAAGCACACATATATATGCACACACATGTATACACAAGTACAGTTCTCATACATACAAACACATACATGCACACACACTTTTTTTTTAAAGGTGTTTCATAGCTGTCAGTCAGGGGGTGTATTGCTGCTTTTTGTTAGGTGTCTAGGGACCTGGCCCAGGCAGTTCCTGTTGAACTAGATGACTTTAAACAGAATGACACCCCATGAGACAGGTCCTTCCCCAGCCTCTTATACAAAGCAGAACAGGAAGACCAGGCTAGCCCACGCAGCCGGTGAGTGGCAGGGCCTGGGGCCCGGCTGCTGCGTGTTCTTTACAACACAAACCTTGACTTTACTTTGGAACCTTGGAGCTCAGGTCGGCCACCCATAAGCTCTTCTGACCTCAGGAGTTGGGTTTTTGTTTTGTTTTTGGTTTTGGTTTTGGTTTTTCGAGACAGGGTTTCTCTGTGTAGTTTTGGTGCCTGTCCTGGATCTCGCTCTGTAGACCAGGCTGGCTTCTAAGTCACAGAGATCCTCCTGCCTCTGCCTCCCGAGTGCTGGATTAAAGGTGTGTGCCACTGCCACCCAGCCCGGTCCCCAACTCTTAATATTGCAGCAATGCCATGCTGAGGATTTGGCTTCCACCTTCCGGACTCTGGGGACCCGCTCCAGCCATGGCCACAGACTCCCACTACAGTTTAAAAAGAAAAGAGGAGGAGGAGGGAGGAGGAAGGGGAGGATGATGGGAGGGGAGAAAGGAAGGAGGTGAAGGAAGATGCAGAGGAGCAGAAGAGCCGAGAGGGAAGAGCAGGAAGAGAACCGCCATTCCTTCACCGAGACCATTTATTTGGCGTTTTCTGGCTAACCCTTCCGGTTTCGCCAGCAGCACCCTGATGGGCTGCATCAGTTAGTTAGACTGGTTCAAATCTCTAGTGTCTGGCAGCACTGGCCTGGCAACCCCGGCCGACGTAAATGCCAGACTTCTCACGGAAGGGCAGCTTGGATCAGGGTCTCTGTGGGGGTGGCGCCCTTGGGCCACACGGGCATGGTGTGATGTCTCCTGCCCTGCTCTGCTTTTTCAGGCGAGGATGGGAGAGTGATCCCAGACACAGGCTGGTCCCCTCTGCTTCTCGGTGTCCTTGTGATGGTCCTTGACCTCCTCTCCCCTGTCCTCCCTCACACTGAGCCTGTGAGTGGCGTCAACCTGTGGCTGTCTCGCTCAGCAGCCGTGACCGGTTTTTTTTTGTTGTTGTTGTTGTCGTCTTTTCTGGCCTTCTCTAGCTAGCTAGCATCCTTTCCTTGGTGGCTGAAAATGCACATCCTTCGGTTTGTCCTAATAGGGAAGTTTCTCTGCCAGAGCAGACAAGCCTGTGACTAGCATTATTTTTATATGGTATATGTTGTATTTTTGGCTTGTTCCAGCAGATTAAAAGTGGGCAGAGGAGAAATGTGGAAATGTGTATAAAGCTATACACGAGACACTAAAGGGGAAAATATTGTATGTGTTCATGACATCTGGCAGAGTGAAGAGCTGTAATCAATGTCCCTTCAATACACGTGCCCTCCAGCCCACCGGTTGGAATGGAGAGGCGAGCATGGTGTGGGCTTGGGATTAGATGTTCGGGTCAGTCTCTCTGGGCCTGCCTCAGCCTCCTTCTTTATAAATTGATCTTTGTATGTGTGAGTAGGTTTGCATGTATTAGTTTTGTGTGCGCATGTGTGTGGGTGCTTGTGGGAGCTAGAGGTCAACATCTGGGCTCTACCTGGATCACTCTCTAGCCCTCCTGACCCTACCTTATCCATACTATGAATGCACACCAGAAATCAGAACTGAGGTCCACTTTACTGACTGAGCAGTGTCCACACTGTTCCTCTACCCCATTTTCCCGCCCTGTGGTACTGAGAATCGGGTCCAGGGCCCTCACATGCTAGGCGAGTACACCCTCCTTTTTATGTAAAATGGGAATGACAGCAGAAACTTCCGAAGCGTCGTGGCGGATAGGCTCAGTGGCACCCGGACCCTCCCGACACAGTGCTCAGTACTTGATGGATATGACGAAGCCTTGGCCAGAGTCGTAAGGCGGGCAATCCTCTTTCCCTAGCACTAATTTGAAAGCTTTGGGTGATTGCAGAGTAAGAAAGTGAAGCCTTGTACCAGCCTCCAGAATAGGTGTGCGGAGATGGGATGCTTTCGTCTATACAGTATCAGGAGCCCTGGGCCCTGCTGTTTCTTAACGGAGAGTGGCCAGCAACTGTATCAGCTGCCTGTTTCTGCATAGTTAGGCTGTTCTGAAAACTCTCCCACATTTCAAAGCCCTCCCTGTCCCTCTGAGTCAAAGCCTGCACACTTCCCTGTGCATTCGGAGGGAGTGAACATCCGTCTCCAAGTCCCCTTAGCGTCCAGGTTTTGAGTTTAGGGCCGTGGAGGTTGGAAGCCAACCGTTTTCACTTCCACCATCACAAAGCATGATCTCGGCGGCCCCGGCTCCCCTCACCGGGCCACATGAGGATCTGGGGTTGAGGATGTATGTGTGGTTCTCAGCAGTGTTAGCCTCTGCAGAGGATGTACATGCTTGGAAGGGCATGCCATGTCACCGTCCATGTTTGCGAATCTTAGTGCGTTAGGTAACAGAGGCCGATTTATATAAATGTCTTCCTCCACGAACCCCACGTTACTGTTACTATTTGCTGTGGAGGTTGGGTCTAGTCACGTAGCCCACAAC
This sequence comes from Peromyscus maniculatus bairdii, assembly GCF_049852395.1. Classification (NCBI taxonomy): domain Eukaryota; kingdom Metazoa; phylum Chordata; class Mammalia; order Rodentia; family Cricetidae; genus Peromyscus; species Peromyscus maniculatus. The sequence goes on along the minus strand of NC_134869.1, from coordinate 18,531,006 downwards.
AAATATAATGCTAGATTCTGTGACGTCTAGATTCAACAGCATGCGTGTCAGTGTGCCCACCATCAGCCGCCACCCAGGCCAGGCCAGAGGTGAGGGAGCTGAGCCCTGCCTTGGGAGCCTCGGAGTCGATGGGACTTAAGAGGTCCCTGATCTCTGACACCAAGGGCTTGAAGAGGTGACTGGGGCTGAGATGTAAGCTGCTCCTGAGGGCTCAGGTTCTGGGGTGGCCACAGCCTCCACCTGCCTATCTATGGGTTTCCTCATGCACATACCCATTATTTTAGGAAAATCTGGTGTGTCGGGGGGGTGAGTGTCAGGGTTTGCAACGATGACCTCCAACAAAGAACCCCTAGGCCTCCCCAAAGCTTTGGAAGAGGCAACTGAGCAGGCCCCACTTGCATTCTAGGAAGGAGGTCACTCAGTCTATGCTTTGCTTTCAGGAGGAAGGGGGTTTGGGGTAGGGTAGGTGGGTGAGGGCTGAGCGGCCTCTGGCCAGCCTAAGGAGCTCTCGGGCATTGAGAGAACACTGTCTGAGTCCTGGGCAGGGGAAGGTCGAGGTGGCAGCGACCTGAGCAAGGCACTGAGTGGCACTCACCCTCTTCTGACAGACGGCCTGCTTTCCCAGGTGTTGTGTTAGCCCTGGGTAAACTGCCCCATACAGCTGCAGCTCTGCTGAGTGGAAGGTTTCAGTAGGCTCCCCCAGCCTTAGTTTTAAACCAATGCTTCCAGAAGGTAGACGGGATGATGTAATTATAGGGACGCCTTTTGGAGATTTTCTTAATAAGCTAACTGTTTCCTCCACTCCTTCATTCACATTTGGTTTAAAATCTTTCATCTTAGGGCAGAGGAGGGAAGGACTGACGGACAGTTAATGTCTGTAACTGCTTCCCCTGTAGACCAAGGGGTGTGCTGCCCTCATTCACTTAGAACATTAATTTATTTCCTCCTCGTACTGGGTCGCCTTGCCCAGCCTTAATACATGGGGAGGAGCTTAGTTAGTCTCACTGCAACTAGATACACTATGGTTTGTTGATATCCATGGGATGCCTGCCCTTTCCTGAGCAGAAATGGAGGAGGAGTGGATGTGGGGGTTGGGACGGAGGGGTGCGTGCGTGCGTGCGTGCGTGCGTGCGTGCGTGCGTGCGTGGGGACTGGGGGGAGAAGAAAGAGGGGAAACTGTGACCAGGATGTAAATAAATTAATTAATTACAAAAAAATTCATTTATTTCATGTGTATAGGTGTTTGATGTGCATGTGTATCTGTGAGCCACGTACATGCCTGGTCCCCAGGGTGGCCACAAGAGGGCACTAGATCCCCAGGACTGGAGTTACAGGTGGTTGTGAGCTGCCTTATGGTGCTGGGAATTGAACTCGGGTCCTCTAGAAAAGCAACTAGTGCTCTTAACCACTGAGCCACCTCCCAAGCTCCGTTCGTTCACTCTTTAATGACTCCTTTGCATTGACAGTTACATCCTTCTCTGCCACCTCTGTTCTCAGGCTCCCAAGTCCCTCAGCTCTTTCTTTGAAAATGTCCCTCCCTCCACTTACATGGTTCAGCAGCTATGGGACCGGGGACAGAGACAACCAAATCATCCCCACCCCACCCCCCAAAACTGTAAAAAGTGCTAGCATAGACGTGGCGCCAGGCCTTCCAGAAGAGGGGGGGTAGGGAAGTAGGGATGGAGGGAAGACTTCTGGGGGGGTCAAGATATTTGACCTAAGGCTCCTGGGCTGAACCCGAGTCCAGCTGGTGCCAGGCTGGGAGAAGAAGACTAAGCAGGGAACAGCATGTGGGAAGCGTGTATGTTTGACCTTTCCTAGTGCAGAGTATTTATTCAGGGAATGAGGTTGAGATGAGGAGGCAGGGGAGAGAAGCATGGGGCATCATCTCAGGTTGCTCTTGGTACTTTCTGATGAGAGCCAGTAAAGGATGGAAACCAAGAAGGAGCCACGATTCGATTCGCATTTTAGAAATAAAAATCCTCATCTGGCCGGGCGGCGGTGGTGGCGCACGATTTTAATCCCAGCACTCGGGAGGCAGAGCCAGGCGGATCTTTGTGAGTTCGAGGCCAGCCTGGGCTACCAAGTGAGTTCCAGGAAAGGCACAAAGCTACACAGAGAAACCCTGTCTCAAAAACAAAAACAAACAAACAAAATCCTCATCTTCTCCTGTGCTCCTTGGCGTTGGTGGTTTGACACTCGGCTCTGATCTTTTCTGGCCATTTCCTGAGGAGGCATTTTCCACACTGGGTGAATTGGCCTCGTCATGACATCAGAACCAGGGCCTGCAGCCCCAGTCTCCAGCACACAGAGGCAGGGGAAGCGAGAGACACACTGCCCGGCACCCTCGTGGGTGCAGCTGCTCATGGGAAGCTGATGCCATCCAGCTCGGGTTGCTCCACGAGAAGACCCGGAAGCTTACTCAATCCCTTATCCTTCCCCGTCCAACAGACCTTTTGTCTGTTGTTGTTGGCAGAGAAGGTTCATCCCAGGGGGAGACGGGGAACTCTGCCAGCTCCCTTCTCATCCACAGATGCAAATGGTGATAGGCTGAACCGCCCTCTGGTCTCCACAGCAACGTCCCAGCCGATCCTCACAGGGCACCGAGTGATCTTCACCTAATTGGAAGGAAATTAGGGGGAGCAGTCAGGGCAAGAGCCACTGGCAACAGATCCCAGGAAGTTGGATGCATCACCTTCTTAGCTTAATTGGGTAATTCATTTTAAATGGGGTGTTCAATCATGACGAGAAAATGTTAGTATTAATAGCCTGTATCTGAAGTCAGCTGCCTGTGCCGGAAAGCTTGGCTCTGGTGGAATCCTTTAAGACCCCCCAAAAAACAAATTTTGAGAAGACAAAAGGATGGATATATCTTCAGTCCCGCGAGTGTTCCTGTCCTGGAACTTTCTAGAATGCCTGTCTGGGCTGTTGTGATGGCGTTCTGCATATGGCTGAGATCCTTCCTGCCTGGCCCTAGCCCTGAGTATCGGGGAGCCTGAGAGCCCTGCTGCTGGGTGCCCCCCCCACGCCACGTCAGCTGCTCCGATGGTGGGGGCCACAGCAGATGGCACCTTGGCTTTTGTCCAGGGGCCAAGGAGGGTAACCAGGACTCCCCTGCGTGAATTTGGCCCTGGAAGCTGCCTGGAGACCTGTGTGCAGCTGAGCTCCTTTTTGGAGGACTTCCAAGCTGGTCACCTTGCTCCCCCCCCCCCCCCTCCACCCCCCCCCCCCCCCGAGATGGCAGCCGGCATGAGAAGGCAGGCGGTGGGAGTGCAAGAGACCGGATACCACGCGTTAAATTTGGGGGTGCTTTCTGCCTTGCCCGGTGTCCCTGTGGCACTCCACATTCCCCCAAATAGGGCGGTTGCTAAGAAACAGGATGAGAAGCCGGTCTTGAGAGTACAGTTAGCATGTGGAGGGGGCGGCGGCGGCGGCGGCGGCTGCAAGAGGGGGGAGGGAGGGAGGGGGGGACGGAGTGTGTGGGGGGGACTCAGCTGCTAGAGGCTCGCACAGCCTTGCCAAACTGCCTCACCAGGCACTTGCCCACACCGAGTCCCCCTTGGCAGGCACCAGCATTCCTGCTCCGGGCTCTTAGCTGCAGGGAAATTTAGGGATTGTGTAGTCAAACTGACCAAAAAAAACCCAAAAAACAAAAACAAAAAACCAAATGCTAACATTCACATCGCACCTCCCACCACCCACCAGCCACCAGCTGCTCCTCTGGGCGGGCTCTCCCCCCACTTTGCTCACAGGCTCAGCTCCTACCCCAGATGGTAATACCAGGAGGGAAGCTCACGTGTGGGGGCGGGCATGCTGTGCGAGGCTCTGTGCTAGGCATCGCACATTTGCTAACCCATGTCTGACTCCCAAGGCATTCGGCCTTGTGACCCGTGATGGACCCATTCTAGAGATGGAGATACTGAGTCTCGGGGGCGGGGAGGTTTGAGTAGCGCGCACCCAAGATGAAGTAGTTGCTTAGGGTCAGGCATTCAGCCTGTAAGTTTTAGCTTCCAGGCCGGAGTTGGGATACGGGTACTTGTGGGTCCCACAGGTGCAGGTTGCTGGGGGCCCAGGCTGGAGTCTTCCCATCCTTCCTGTGGCTGATCTGGGGCCGGCCGAGAGACAGAGAGGTCCTAACACTGACTGATCAAGTGGCCAATGGAAAGACTGCTCTGAGCCGTGAGTGCTGCGTGCTAGGGTGCCCTGAGCGAGCTGAGAAAGGGAGGAAGCCCCAGAGAACCCCTGCTTCTAGAACATGCTTCCTTAAGGAGCCAGGATGAGGGCTGGGGAGATGGCCCAGTGGCTAAGACCACTTGCTGCTCTTCCAGAGGACCCAGGATTGGTTTCCAGCACCCAGATGGGGCGCTCACAGCCATCTATAACTTCAGTCTCAGGGCATCTGAGACCCTCGTCTGGTCTCTGTGGACACTAGGCACTCACGTGGGGCCCGTGCATACAGGCAGGTAAAAAAAAATACTCCTGCACATAAAATCAAAATAAATAAGTCTTCAAAAACAATACAAGAAATTATTGAAGCCGGACATAGTAATGTACACCCTTACCCAGTGTACAGGGAGTAGAGGCAGACATTAGTTTAAAGCCAGTCTAGCGGACATCGTGAGTCCCAGGCCAGCCAGAGCTGCATAATGAGACCCTGTCTTGGGTGTGTGTGTGTGTGTGTGTGTGATGGGGGCAGGCAGGAAGCCATGGTGGCATTCCTTACCCATCTGCCTTCTTACCTCCCTGGCCACCCAGTGGCCCTGGGAAATCCCCACACTCCTCTCTTTACCATCTGGCCTCACTCTACCGGTTTTGAACCTTCCTCCCTCTGGGCCTCACCATGAGCCCCGCCCACCTGGCCTGTCTGCCCCAGGCCACCTCTCCAGCTGAACTTCTGACTGCTCCTCAGCAGCCTGTGCTTGGCTGTCATGTCCCGGGCTCCCCTTCCCTCGCCCATCACTGCATCCACTTTATTTGGGCCCCCGCCTGTTTCCCCCCCCCCCAATTTGCCATCATCTCCACAGTGTGGGCTGTGGTGGCTTCCTGTCACCGGAGAAGTGTGAGTGAGGAGTGAGCTGGCCTCTTCCACAGCATCGGGGGAAATCTGTCATTGTGAAATGTCAGCCCCCGGGTAAGAACCGAAGAAACCGCCTCACCCCGCCTGCTGGACCTCTAACCAATGAGGAGCCTCAACGCAAAGTATTCTTAGTTTTCTTTTAAACGCCTCTTTTGTTTGGTGCTTGCCTTAGTTAGCTTTCTGTTCCCCGTGATAAAGCGCCATGCATCAAAAGCAGCCTGGGGAGGAAAACGATGTATTTCTATCACGAGGGGAAGTCAGGGCAGGACCCTGGAGGCAGGAGCTGATGCACAGACCATGGAGGGGTGCTGCTCACTGGCTTGCTGTCTTATCCGGCTGCTCACGACCACCTGCCCAAGGGTGGCACCACCCACAGTGGGCGGGGCCCTCCCACTGTCAATCATCAATCAAGAAAACGCCCCACGGAATTTCGACAGGCAGTCTGATGGAGGTTTTTCTCAATCGAGGCTCCTTTTCCAGATGACTCTAGCTTGTGTCAAATAGACAAAAAAAGCAAACCAGGCCAGTGTCAAGGCTCTGTCTCCAGCATGGAGTGTCCAAAATCTTTCAAAGCTGGGGGTAAGGGTGTACTTCTGTCCACCTGTGGCCCTGACGTCCCCATGACAACTGTCCTCATTAGAGCTGTCCAACTCAAAATGGAGAACGGTTGTAGCGGGTCCCCAGCCCAGCCAGGGAAGGGCTCTGCTGGCGGAGCAGTCACGGTTCTATTTATTTTTCAGGACAGACACCCTTAGAGGGGTGTTTAAAGGAGCCAAGGTGGAGTTAGGGCTGAACCTAGCAAGAAGCAGCTGCAGAGAGAGAGAGCATGGGAGAAAGATGCCCTCAGCATCCAGCTTGCGTCTCCCAGGGAGGGGTGTCCTGCCGGACCAACGGGAAGAGGGATCCTCGGGGTGCCCCGGTGGCTCAGGCAGTGAGTCTGAGGAGCCCTCCCAACGTTATGTCGCGGCATGGGGCGAGCTGATTCACACGGCAGTTCACTAATGCCAGAAAAATAAAGAAACCTTAACCCAAACCACAAGAAGAAAAAAAAAAAAATCTCCCAGCCGGGAGCTGGCGGAGCAGGCCAACTCCGAGCCCAAGTTAGGGTGTGTTATTCTTAGAAGTTTGCGATGGTGTGCGGACATGCATGCGTGCCCACGCTCCAGATGTAAGATCTAGACAAAGGGTGTCCCAGCTCTGCCTAGCCTGGTGCCTAGACCAGCATCCAGCGCGAAAGACGTAGGCTGGGCACTCCACAGATTCAGTGGCTCTGCTGAGCACAGGTAATTTAAGAAGCCCCTCAAGGCTGCTGTAACAGATATTCCCCCCCGACTTGGTAGCTCAAAGCAGCAGAACTTTCCTGCCCCCCACTAGGAAACCAAAAGTCTAAAGTTAGGTTTCAGCTGGACCCTTGGCCGGTTTCAGGGAAGACCCCCCCACCTCTTCCAGCCCTGGCGGTTCCCAGCAGTCCTTGGTGCTCCATAGCTGTACCCTCCATTGTCTGCCTCCGCCTTGACGCGGGCATCCTTCCCAAGTGTCCCTCGCTGTCCTCTTATAGGACACTAGTCACAGCACTTCCTGCTGACCCCGAGTCTTGACCCCCTTGGCCAGGTTCATCAGCAGAGACCTTATTGCCAAATAAGGTTGCCGTCTAAGGTTCTGAGTAGGCATGAGTTCTCAGGGGAATACCATTCACCCACCAGACTGTGGGGGTAGAGGAGGCTGCCTAGTTAGAAGCAGCTCTGGTGGATGGGGTCGAGGAGCCACTGATACCTGCTCCTTGGGGGCAAATGTGAGGGCACCTTGCCTAAAACAAATGGATAGCTGATCTTAATAAAACTAAGCAACTGCTTACGGCCCTGGCAGTCCATAGGCCCCAGACTGAGCCGAGTCAGGGCCTGTACTGCCCACCGACCTAACACTTGGAGGCTTCCGGGACTCCTTCTGGTTTTCTCGGAGCCTGGGCATTTCCAGAGGAAAGTCTCTTGGGGTTTTGTGGGCAGGTTTGCTGGTTAAGGACAGGGAACGTGGAGCGTGGCTCCCGTAGGCACGGTGTTCTAACTTTGGAGAGGGAATACTTCAGCAGAGTGAGTCAGCCTCCAGTCTGTACATGAAGCAGGTGATACACTTACGTGGGGTGTTGGCTGGGAAGCCGGTAACTTGGAGACACGCCACCCCAGCTGCTGGACTGTGGGAACTCAGGGCAAAGCGCTGGGTTTCCCTCATCTGTGAAATGGGCATTTGGGTGGGTGAGGCTCCCTCACAGGCTTTAGAGTGAGGTGCCATCTAAGGCATTCTGGTTGCCCCACTGCAGAATAATAAAAGTGTGGTACCACGGCCACTGTTGGCCAGGCAGAATTCAGCTGTGCACAATCGTGTTTCAAGGACTCTGGAAGCAGGGTACTGACACCTACGAGCTTCTAAGAGCAAACCCATGAGCTATTTTTTTCCTTTTTTAAGGCAAACGGAGGCCTGTGGAGGTTGACTAATGTTTCCGGGCTCTACCAAGTAGAGAGGCTGGGATTTGAACCCGGGTCTGGCTATGCCAGTGTTATTTCATGCAATGTTTGGTTCGTCAGTGCTGACTTTAACTGTGGGAACCGCTGGCCACGAAGGCACACCAAGCCACGTGTACTAGGAGTTAGTTTTCTGTTACTCTCCTTAGGTAGTATACCACTCCTTGGTTGGTTGTTGATAGCTAGTCAAGGATGGGATTACTGGGTCCCAGTGCTTCATGCCAGGGGATCTTACGAAAGCAGGTGCCTCCATGCCCCGGGGGTGGGCAGAAACAGTTCTGTTTGTGGCTACGGAGAGTGTGCCTCCCCACAGGGAGGAAGAAGGAGCCTTTCTTCAGCCAGGACCTTGCTTCTGCACCCAGGAGCCAGTTCCTAGGCCCCTGTCAACAAAAGCCCACCGCTGCTCCGGAATGCAGTGGTTTAACATTAGTAGCAGCCTGTGAACCCAGGGCAGCTGCCTTCTGGGAGGGGGTGTGGTCGTTGAGCAGGTCTCAGGCCTAGCTGTGAATACGACCCAGTTTAGACGTCAGGTACGGTTACAAGCCATGTGACGTGGGCTCAGTTTCAATTTGACAAGCAACACATACTAGATACATGTCATGTAGAAAACGCAGATAAAAAAAGAATATTATAATCATGGTTACATTACATTATCCATCTTCTAAGATTAATTTCTTTCTCCTATAAGCATGCATGCATATGTATGTGCATATATATGTGCATATATAACATATATATATATACATACATATTAACATCAATTCACTGAAATGATGAAACCTCCCATGGGTACTGTAATTTTTCACTTAAGTGATATGTAAAGATACAAGGGAGCAAGCACACTGTTGTTCTCGGAAATAGTGGCATGACAGTCCACTCTATGGCTGCCCCACTATTTAATTCTCTTCTCTGTGGTGGAAAATTGGATGAAACCTCCACGTCCACACAAGAGCAGTGACTTGACTTCATCTTTAAAGCAGCCAGGTCACGTGCACCTTGTAAGGTGGCTGTGTTCAGGGTGGGTGGTGGCCTGCACGTGTGCTGGCTGGGTCTGTCGCCTTACCCTTCTTCCTCACAGAGCATCTACTGTGAGAACGTGCCCCCACAGAAATCCACCATCCCGCGTCCGCTGGCACTCAAGCTCCTGGGTCCCACTGCCAGGGACCTGAGTGACAGGCCCCCAGGGTCAGCAGCCTCCAGGGGTCTCCCATTGGAGCCACAGCCACCGTCAAGAAGCCGGGCTGGGCCTTCTTGTCTGGCAGCACATTTCCTGCCTCAAGAGGCATCAGGAGCAGTTGGCATCTCCTGGGTGTCTGGCTCTTGTCTGTATGTCCACACAGGATGTGCAGCCTCTCTGCCGTAGGCTGTGATCCCCATCCCTGGGCATCCCACGAGTCCTCAATTTAGCAGTGGCTCCCTGATGGCCACTGCTCTCGCCTCCCTCCCCCAACCCCTAGAATTCATTGGATCGTGTGAGGTTTTCCTATCATGATGAACGTCACATTACGCCTTGTGTTCAGCATGATGTAGCGCACATCTCTTTCTTGTCTGAATCCAACTAAGTAAAACACCGTGTGTCCCCTGCTTGGTTGAGGTATAGAAACTGGATGTAATCTGCCTGCTGGGCCGTGGGCCACAGAACTGTGGATAAAGCAAGGAGAATACACACAGCCTCCCAAGAGGTTCGTTTTGACTGTTAACCTGTCATCCAGGCTAAGAGCAGTTAGCACGGATAGATTAATATTGGCTAAATGGGCGTGGAAAATAAGGATGGTGATGCTAGGGCCAATACATGTTTGGGGCTTCTATTGGGTATTTGGCTACAAGCGTTAGGTGGATGGGTCCGTCCCATGCTACAGTTGAGGATGTCAAAGCATGTGGGTAGGAGAATGAGACTGGGTGGCGCTCCAACTTAATCCAAGCAGCAGCCGGGCGGTCATATCAAGTAGATACTTACGGGAAAGGCCCAACTGTGTCGTCTGTCCCCTTCTCCAGCTGCGCTCCCCACACGCACGAGCCTGAGAAAAGTCCCAGCTGGTGGAGGAAGTTTCTGTACTTCTCCCTCTTGGCTGTGCCAGGGAGCGGCTGACCTTTCTCAGGGCTGAGCCCAGGGCGCGGGGTGTGGGGTGGGGTGTGGGGTGGGGGGTGGGGGGAGGCTGCCATTCCAGGGAGCCCACAGAAGATGGAGCGTCAAGGGAGCGCGGCCAGGAAGCAGGATGAGAAACCCATTGAGGAAACTGGCTGGATCACAAGTCTGAACACACCAAAGCCTGACCCATGACTTTAGATCAAAATTGAGGTGCCAGACCTGTAAAGCATGTTACACACACACACACACACACACACACACACACACACACACACACACACACACACAGTGAGCCTCCCGAGCTCTCAAGGGTGTGACATTGTAGGGATGTGCGTGTGGTGACCGTAGACCGTATCTGTGTAGATTTTAGCTTAAAAAAATGCCATGGGGATGCTGGGCGTGGTGGCGCACACCTTTAATCCCAGCACTCAAGAGGCAGAGAGACAGGTGGGTCCTCTCTTGAGTTCCAGGCCAGCATGGTCTACAGAGTGAGTTCCAGAGCAGCTGGAGCTTCACCGTGAGACGTTGGGGATCGTGGAAGAAGGGGGCGGAGAGGCTGTAAGAGCCAGACGTTGCCAAAGAGTCGTCTCCTGGACATGGCTGATGCACTCCAAGAACTCACTGCAGCCGACCTGTACAAGACTCGACCCGTCAGCATTTCATCATGAAAGGGAAAAGGATCATGGGGCCTGACCCCGCCCTGAGGGACTGTTCAGTTGCCATTGGCTGGGGAAAAGGGTGTCGCTTTCTTCAGTACTACAGCCGCTGGTACGCTGCCCAGTCACTGACCTCCCTCCTACTGCTTATGCAGGCAACCCTGTTAAACTCAGTAGACTCAGTCGATCACACACACACACACACACACACACACACACACACACACACACACACACACACGAGATGAGAAAGTGGGTGGAGGGGAGATAACAGGGTCATAGGGAAAGAGATGAACTAAAAAGTTCGTCAGATACATGTATGAGACCATCAAATAATAAAAATATATAATTATAAAAGTGCCGTGGGGAAAGCACATGTAGGTGTGTGTATGTATGAGATATGTGTATGAAACTGTCAGTGACCTCTGGCTTCATGCAAGGGTCATCGCTCTCTAGAGTCAAATTCATGTACTGCAGCAAATGCTTAGTGAGCTTATGTGAATATTATCCTAATAGAACTAGGAACGTAAGTTCCACCCAAGAAGCATCTCTCTGTGTGTGCACACATAGTAGACAGTATGCGTGCACATGCCCTAAGTCGTAAAAGTTCAGGAAAATTCTTATCTTGTCCACTACACGTAGACGTGATTTTGAGAATCCAGCCGAAACAGAGTGGAGAAGATTTGAAAAGATGTGCCTGCCCCGCACACATATACACGTCTGTCCTTGCCAGTAGTCAGTATACTGACCATGTACATAACATTGACATCAGGTTAGGAGAGAGAATATGGAGATTGTGTAAAGTATATGGGAGGGTGTGCACAGTCTGTCTGGGAGTCCTGTGTCACTTTGTGTAAGAGACTTGAGCAGACGCAGGGTCCCGAGGCTAACCGCCACCCCCACCCCCACAGACAGTGAGGTATGAGATGACTGTATTTGGGATGATTTACACAGCCCTGTCCTCTTCAAAGAGAGAAGGCAGTGTTCACACCCACCACATATTTAAGCAGAGTTATGGACACACGTTCTCAAAGGTGAGTCCGAGCGTGACCTGTCAGGGCTGCAGACAGTTCTGCGGGAAGCGGAGGCCAGTGTGTTGCTGAGGAAGTGAGCTGGGAGAGGCGTCTCTGTTCTGATGCCTTGTGCCTTTACCTGTCAAACCGGCCACACCTCAGGTGTCATTTCCTGAATGACCAAACTCCACGGAGGAGTCATTTCCAAGCCCAGCCTTCTTTTTCTGGGTATCGCAGTTGTGGGTCGGCTGTAGGGGAATCTTGTCTCCCTTTCTCTGCAGTTGGCCTTGACCTTGTCCCTGCTGCCTGGGGCTCACCAGAAAGGGCTCCGAGTCGGCTCTGGCTATGAGTCACATTCCACATTTCATGGGAGATGATGATACGGTGGCTCGTTCCCCACATAGAAAGGAGGCAGATGTATGCAACTGTCTCTCTCAAGCCACAGAAAGTCCCTTGGCTCAACTGGACACGCATCGGCGTTTGTCGGGTTGCCAGGCAACAGGGAGTAACAAACACTTGTGAGTCCGGTACTCAAGGGGTGAAAAGCGGACCTCTCCAGAATGTCTCCATCACTTACCATAATAAGAGCCCTACCCAAGTGCTGCTCTGCTTTGGCTGACGTAAATCACCTTCTATTCTGGCCGAGAGCTCAGGAGCCAGATGCTTCCAAGTACGAGTTTCTGATGGTGTGTGATTTGTCGTCCAGGAACCTCAGTTTCTTCATCTGTCATATGGGGTAATAATCTCACGGAAGACTAAACGAGTTAATAGCTTCGAGTTCTCAGGCAGTGCCCAGCAAATGCATGCTCAGCACACCTCAGCTACTATTGCTGCCTACGCTGTGTTTGCCCAGCCGACTTGGTAGGAAATCTTCTTCCGGAACAGCACAGAGGTCTGCAGCTAGGGTCTCTCCTGTTCTGGGGATCTGCCCTGGAAGACAAGTTGCTTTAACTGTCTCCCTAGCCCACCATACTTTTCACGCTCTAGCTGTGGGTGCCGACTTGATTTTCCTTGCTAGTTTCCGCGGTGGGAGCAGATGTTGAGCCCCTGGCAGGCTGGGAAGCCTCTCTCTGATGCCTGGTCCCTGCCCTTCCTTCCCTATCCTCGCCTTGGGTCATTCTCAGCCTTCCCTGTGGCTGAGGAGCCAGATGGCATCCACCTTGCCAGCTGGTCTTTAAAGAGGTGGAGCCCATCCTCGCTCTTCCCCGCAGTCACACTTCCTCCTTGTGGCTTCTTGTCCCGTCTCCCCCCAGTGCTGGTGAACTTTCTTCAAAAGCCCTTCTAATGCCCTACTGGGAAGCTTCCAGACCAGCAGTCCACACAGCCCCCCACCCCCACCCCATTACCACTTTTTCTGGTTTAGTGTGTGTGTGCGTGTGTCTGTGCGCGCACGCGCTAGGTTATGTGTATGCATGAGGAGGCCAGAGGCTGATTCAGATGTCTTCTTCATCTTCTTCAATAGCTCCCCACCTAATTTTTTTTGAGACACTGTCTCTCCCAGAACCTGTAACTCCCCCATTTGGCTAGACTGGCTGGCCAGTGAGGCCCCCAGTGATTTTTCTGTGACACCCCCCCCCCCCCCCCCGGTCCTGGGGTCACAGACATGTGCCACTATGCCTGGCTTTTCACATGGGTGCTGGGGATCTGAACTCTGGTCCTTATGCTTACACACCAGGCCCTTTACCCATGGAGTCCCCTCCCCCAGCCACGCCCAGCCCTTGTTTCCACGTTTAGCAAATGAGGATGTTGCCATGGAGCAGCAGATCATGCCCACTGTCTTCTAAGGAGCACGCACAGTAGGTTCTCCACATTCTTCTTAGGAAACAGCTTTATCCAGACGTAATCCCCACGCTGTTCACCTGACTTGGGTCAGGCAGGCTCAGGACTCCCCCTATTTAATCTTTTCTTGGGGGGGGGGAGCTGGTTTTCCTGGCATGGCCTCTATCCAGCCTGGTACAGTTCTCAGTAGAGATGCCCCCACCTCAAGCAGCTAGTGGAATCTTTGTGTTCCCCCCATTCCTCTGAAGATTTGCCAGCGTGAGACGTGGGAGTGAGGTCAGCCAGAGTCACGGGATTGGGGGGTGGGGGGTGGTGGTAGCGAGTTGCTGGCCAGAGCACCAGCACACCAGCCATGGGACCGTTCAACGTTGATGCTCATCTGACTTGTCCCTAGGCAAGGGAGCATCTGTGTGCTGTGCCGGGCAAGGTCTCCCTCTGGGGCTCATGTGTTTGGGATTTCCTGCATAGGGACCTTGCACGCCTCCTGTAAAAACCTGCCCCAGGTTTTTTCTTGTTGAACATCTCAGTGCCGGGCAAAGGGGTGCTTCTCTCCTATTGTTGAAAGGATGGGAAAAAAAAATGGAAACCTAGCAGGCAAAAAGCTAACATGCTCATACTTAGAATGAGCCATGACCACCCAAGGAGGGTCAGAACGCATGGAGATCTCTCTGTTGGGGTACTGGGCTCCCCCGCACTCCCGTGTGGAAATGTGGACAGGTTCTGGCTTTAGCGCCAGAAGATATTGGCAGTCTGGACCTGTGGCTCCATTCCCATGTTCTGACAGGGGAAGGATGCCGCCTTCCTCCCTCCTTGTGCGCTGCTGTGGGATTTATACACCAGATAGCTGCACTTGTGACCCAGTCAGTAGAGTGCTTCTTCCTCAGATGATTTATCTTACATGATTGAGGAGGAAGGGCTTTTAAGGAAACCTTCAGGGTCCTTTCTCCATAGAATAATGCTGGCTGTTTGAACCAGAGGGAAGCCATCTTTTTTCCCTGGAGTACCCAGGACTTAAGAGTCAACCACGGGGCAAGACCCGCAGCCAGCGTTTGCCAGACAGACATGGAACTGGGTCGGTTCTGCAGAACTGCTCTCCCAGCTCCGTCAGCCTGAAGAACAGCGTAGCCTTCCATATAAAATCCACTTTCTCATGGGCTGGGAAAACTTGGGCCTTGACAGTGATTTTCATTTCTTTCATTTACATCCTAATGTTAGAGGGACTGAAGAGCCGAATGTAGACACTAGCAACCAAGACTATGAAAGGAATGCCATAAATATCCAAAAGTAGGCAATTCGTTTCCCTCCAGTGGCTCTCTTCCCAGAAAAGGCTGCGGGACTGAAAAGAATGTTGTGTTGCCGGGTAGCGATAACACACATTTCTCTGACGCTTTGTAGCAAAGTCCTTTCCTGTTACAATTTCATTGTGCTCGCCCAGAGGCAGGTAAGACAGTACTGTCTTAGGGTGAAGGAAGTTCTCTCTTGCTGTATGAGTCACTGCAGTGCTGAAAGTTGATTTCCTAATTCTTAGAACCTTTGGTGTTTGCATGTGTGGCGTGCATGCATGTCTGGGCATACATGGTATGTGGGTGCAGGCACATGCATGTGTGTGCAGGCACAGAGTTGACATTAGATGTCTTCCTTGGTTACTCTCCACTTCACTTACTGAGGCGGGAACTCTGGCTGAACATGGAGCTCGAGGATTCAAGCTAGTCTCGCTAGCCAGCTCTTGCGCTGGAGACCCCCTGTATCCCGGATGCTGGCCAGCGTTTACGTGGACGCTGACGATCTGAAACGCGGTCCTCACCCTTCATCCACTGTAACACAAGGGTGACAAACCCTGCTTGTAGGGTTACTGTGCAGATTCTGTGAGCGGAGGTGTGAATCGTCCCAGCCACACAATACCCTGCTAACTCAGCGGGTAGCTTTTGCTATTACAAAATCATCCCAGTAATACAAATGAGAAAGTGGCCGAAGGCTGGAGAGCACAGCACTCCTGGGCAGCAGGACCAAAGTGCAAATGGAACCTTCCACCTCTGACGTCACTCCTCTTAGCTACCCTGTGGACATCAGGAATATTTTGGGGGCTTCGGCTTTCAACCTTTCATCCTTCTTTGTCTCCGGCTCACCCATTTTAAGTGTCTGCTTTTGTCTTCACAGAACATCATCAAGAAAGTGATCGGGCAGAAGTTTGTGTACAAGTTCGTCTCTTTCCCGGATATCCTAAAAATGGATCCTCACGCGGTGGAGATCAGCCGGGAGAGCCTCCTGCTGCAGGACAGCGACTGTAAGGTGTCCCCCGAAGGCCGAGAGGCCCACAAGCATGGCTTGTCCGCCCTCAAAAGCACAAGCCGAAACGAATACATCCACTCCGGCCTGTACTCCTCCTTCACCATCAATTCCCTGCAGAACCCTCCTGAGGCCTTCAAGGCCATCAAGACGGAGAAGCTGGAGGAGGAGCCGTGTGACGACAGCCCCCCTGTGGAAGAAGTCAGGACTGTGATCAGGTTTGTGACCAATAAAACCGACAAGCACATCACCAGACCTGTGGTGTCCCTGCCTTCCACATCCGAGGCCGCGGCAGCGTCCGCTTTCCTGGCTTCGTCTGTCTCGGCCAAGATCTCCTCTTTAATGTTGCCAAATGCTGCCAGCGTCTCGTCTGCGTCACCCTCCTCATCGCGGTCCCCATCCCTGTCCCCCAACTCTCCCCTCCCTTCCGAACACAGAAGCCTCTTCCTCGAGGCAGCCTGCCATGACTCGGATTCTCTGGAACCCCTGAATCTGTCATCGGGCTCCAAAACCAAGTCTCCGTCTCTTCCCCCAAAAGGCAAAAAACCCAAAGGCTTGGAAATCTCTGCACCTCAGTTGTTGCTCTCCGGCTCCGACATCGGCTCCATCGCCCTCAACAGCCCAGCCCTCCCCTCAGGATCCCTCACTCCAGCCTTTTTCACGGCACAGGTAAACACTCTTCCCAGGGTCCTCGTGGGGAGAGGGAGGAGCCACCCCCATAGTCCTCAAGAGTTCTCCCTTGGCCAGTGTCCCAGAGTCACTGTGTATACTGAGAGGCGCCCCCCCCCCCAGGAAAGGCTCGGTATCCTGGCAACAGGGGGACATTTGCGCTTTGTGACTCAGAGTAACCTCAGAGGGATCATGCACATAGGCGATGAGGGTGGGGAGATCTCTGGGGACATTTGCACTTTTGGGGGGGCATTTTAGGCCTTGGGAAGTTTTTAATGGCATGATTTTCTGAAGGCACGTAGAAGTCACGTGCGTCCTGATAAGAAGATCCGTGTTCACGGGTAACAGTGTGGAGCTGCGTGTGTCATGTTGACCTTGAACAAGAAAGTCAAGGGTTCCACGCAGAAGGAAAGTCCCCACCAAAAGCAGGGGTGCTGGGGGGAAGTTCCATGGGGAGAGGTGAGCCAGCTCACACAGTGTGAAGGTCTTAGCTGCTGTGAGTCCCCGGAGAAGGTGCCCCCCACCCCCCATCCCCCCCACCCCCTGGCACAGTGCCATAGTGGTGTGTGGTTCCGCTGCAGGACAGAAAGAAGAGGTGGTCCCGGACCACAGCGTGGTAGGTAGTGGTAGAGGTTAGCATTGGCTTAGCATCTGCTTCTGCCTCCCCAGCTTCCTAGGTGGGACAGAGGGATAGTGCTCTCTGAGTGACGCCATGTAGTGACAGTACATTGGGAGGGTGACCATGCTGCCCTACCTAGCTTGCCCCAACTAGCTAGCTGCCCGGCATCATCATCCTGGAGCCTTGTGGCTCCAGGTGGGATCACACTGTAGGTGGGCTGGAATTCTGGGCCCCGCCTCTTGGCATGGTCATGGCGGTCTTGGTTGGCCCCCAACAGTAGACACCCAATTCTCTTGGCATGTGCCAGAGATTCGCCACACACCGGTGGCACACCTTGCCATCCATGCCACAGCAGCCCCCTGGTGTGGATACCGTTGTCATTGCCACTGACCAGCTGAGGTGACCCGGGGTACGGGGGTGATGTGCCTAAACTCGGTCCCATGGCTGTACGTAGGAGGAATGACTTTGGACCTGTTTTGTCGGCCTCCAGCATCCACTCAGAAGCCACACACTCGCTGCTGCCATCCTACGGGGATGGGGGTGGGGCTGGGCGAGCAGCTGTGGGACCCTGACTGACAAGTCTTTGCTACTTTGCTTGGCAAGGCTTCCCAGGCAGGGGTGACAGGATGGCTCGCTCTTTCGCTCTTGGGAAGTGGCAGTGGCGGCATTCATGACTGAGCTGAGAGAGAGAGAGAGAGAGAGAGAGAGAGAGAGAGAGAGAGAGAGAGAGAGAGAGAGAGAGAGAGAGACACCCAGGACTCTTGTGATAGGCTGGGACGGGCACATGCACTCCTCCATTAGCATTCCCTAACAAAGCAGGGCTGCCTCATGCTTAGGCTCAGGCGAGTCAGGGACCAGAGCTACCAGGTGGACAGTCTGGCCTCTGTGTTTATGACTGTAAGGTTGAGAGTGGGTCTGGAAACAGGCCAGGTCACCTCCTGTCTTAGTGTTTATGTTCTCTGTGAGCCTGGATCACCTACTCCGCGTGCTCGAAGTAGCCCTGGCTATCTCGGGGGTGGGGTGGGGGTGGGGGGAGAATCGATCCGGTTTCTAGTGTGGCTTTGAGCCTAGCTGCTCTGAACTTGGTGGGGTGGACCTCTCAGAGGGGCTGAGGGAGGCAGGGCTGGGGACCTTGACCTGAGATAGGGATCCTAGCATGTAGACAAAGCATTAATCCCAGGAGATAGAACCTTTGCCCTAGAGCCTGGAGAGAATGCTTAGGGAAGCCAGGCTTCTGTAAGGGAGGCCTGTGGGCCTCAGCCATCTGGGAGTCAGGCTGAGGGGTCTCCACCTTCATTGAGTGAGTACTAAGACATTCAGAAATGGGCCCAAGCTTTCTGGGAGAGAGAGAGACAGACAGACAGACAGACAGACAGACACAGACAGAATGAGAGAGTTTGGAATGGAAGGAGGGTGCTTGGGGACACAGTGGAGCCTCGGGACCTAAACGCCACCAGAGGTTCCTTTATGTTCCTGGAGTGTGGGTCCCTGCTCCTGGTGTGGTGGTGGGCAACAGAGATGGGGGGAAGGGCAGAGATAAGGTAAAACTCAGCCACACCTGCCTTCTCCCAGCCTTTGGTGGTTTCTCTGGGACCAGACGGGCCTCTCTGGCTTATCCTGACCAGCCTTAGGTCCTTCAGGACTGGCTGTGCTTGAAGTCGGTGTAAGATTTAGATTTGTAGAGAAGCTCCCTCCAACAGGTTGCTCCAGGAGCTTACCCACCCACCCTCGGCTCTCCCACCCACCCTGGGCTCTCCCTCTTGGAGGACAGGCAGGGTTCAGAACCAGGATGAACAACGTCTGGTTGAACCCTTCTTATGGGAGGGTTTACTCCCTGGCTCATGGGCTTCCTTGCTCACCTTAGCACTTCCCCTCACCCCCTGTGGGGTGGCTTCATGAAGTGGCACATGGCATTTGGTCACCCGTGAGAACACCCTCTAAACCTTTGCCCGGAGGGGAAACTTTCGTTACAAGAGAGGAAACGTGTGCTGCACTAACCCAGGCCCCTAAAAGTGAGGCGCCTTGACGCAAGCCGCGTCACGTGATTACTGTCCTTTTCCACATCACGTCGTTAGATCCAAATCCAGATTTGAACTTTTCACCTCCCGCGTGATGTGCAGAGGAGAAAACCAGCCTGATTATTCTGCCAACCCCTCGGGGCCCCGGGGCCACCTCATGGCAGGAACACTTGTGATGCCTTTAACAGGAGCTATAGAG
Source organism: Peromyscus maniculatus bairdii (assembly GCF_049852395.1). Lineage (NCBI taxonomy): Eukaryota > Metazoa > Chordata > Mammalia > Rodentia > Cricetidae > Peromyscus > Peromyscus maniculatus. The sequence continues at coordinate 18,512,085 of NC_134869.1, read as the reverse complement.
AGCCAGGGGTGTCACCCTGGGTTTTAAGTTTATAATAAACAACAGTTGCCAGAGCAGACAGTCAAGAACGTCTCCAGCAAGGGACTGAGAAACTCAAACAAAAGTCAAATAGGTATAGAGATGGGAGGCGTCAGAGCTCAGCCACAGAGGTCCTATCCGAATGTCGCCCGAGAAGCAAGGCTGCTTACTGTCCCTGTTGGCACAAGCTACCAAATTGAAGGCAGAGGGGGAGGAGCTGGGGTGTGAAGCCCCCCTGGCCTCTAACCAGATACCTTGGCAGGCCGACGTCCCATTATTCCTGTCTCCCCGAGGCGAAGTTAACTCAGGCTCCAAGGCCGATGCCCTACGTTTCTCGTTTATGCCAAGACTCATGTTCATCTCACCTGCACTGTGCAAGATGCTGAAATCAGATCCGTTCTAGCACGGGGCAGGCATTCACCCTCAGAGTCTGAGTATGCATGCCCCAGGGTGTTTGCTCAGCAGCCGCCCCGGATTAGTGCTGACTGAGTGGAGACAGCCTGCTAGGTCTGAAATGCTAAACTCGACTTCCTTTATTATGGGGTGGCCAGACGGCTTTGATCTGGAGTCAGAAAGTGAGAGTCTGGAGCCAGGGAGAGCAACCAGAGTGCAGGCATCCTGCGGGCTCCCCCTTCTAGGGATGCTTTCCACCCTCCTGTCTCCTGTACCATCCTCAGAAGAAAAACAGGGTCTTTTCTCTCTCCCTTCTCTCAAGGGTTGTTCAACTTCCTTCTTACTCAGTTAACACTTCCCCAGCCAAGTCTCCAGCTTTGTTTACCATGACCTTTCCTACGGGCGGAGAACTTCCTTGTAGGAGGTCTCTGCGGTAGGTAGGTGCGAAGGTTCTTGGCTCCCGCGTTGTGGGTTGCCCCCGACAAACACCCCAAGAGAGTGCCTCCCTCCTTGTGCCCTGGGTCCCCTTGTTGCTTCTCTGCCATTGACGGCTCATGGCTCTTTCTTCTCATCTGTCTTCTCCACCGCGTTCAATACTTCTTCCCGATGCGTGAGATTCTCCTTAACCCTTTCCTTCAGATCGGAGCCGCACAAACTCTTATGGGATTCCAGTCCTCTTCTTTCAAGTCTTTGAAACTATGTTTTTATTGAATTAAGACAACCTTGTGGCTTTCTAGAGATCATCACTTCTGAAAGTGATACACACACACACACACACACACACACACACACACACACACACACAAGCACACACGCACACTGTATGTGTGATGGCGGGGTGTGTGCTACAGTGCACGTGTGGAGTTCAGAGGACAACATGTAATAGTTGGTTCTTTCCTTCACTATGTGAGACCCAGAGATCGAACTTCCGCCTGGTGGCAAGTGCCTTTACCACTGACCCCACTTTTCTAAAATGTTTAACTGGGGTGCTACTATCACGGAGTCCGTTTGCCTCCTGCATCAGTTTTAAGGTGCATGTGCTGGGGTTCCTCCTTGACTTTTCCTAAAGTCTGAATGACTTTCCTGTTGTCTCAAGTGCCCACTCAAGACGTCTGCAGATACTTGCCACTGGGGAGATCCTGCATCCTGTAAGGTAGCGAATGCCTCCTCTTTTTAATCAGCTCGAATGGAGCTGGTCACTGAACACCCAGACGCTTCCTTGCTTGCCCAGGGTTAGCAGAGAGACACGGTTCTCGTTCTCACGAGCTTACAGATGCTGCTCACAAGGTCAAGAATATGGGCCAATATATAATTTAGGGTCACGAAAACTGCCTAAGAGGCTGAGACATGAGTTGACAGGACATCAACAGCTTCTAGAGGCATAAGCCAAGTGGAACACAGATTCCTCATTAGAGTAAATAAATAACCACTGAACATTAATTTTGCAAGACGTAAAAAGGACCTAAGTGACTAGTTTTACAACCTTGGGACCTACTGTAAGGATTCTGTCCTTATTGCGTCATCAGCCTGTGACGGCATTAACCTCTTCACCTAGCCATGATGAAGTGCACACATGTGCATGCACACACGCACACGAGAGAGTTAGGACCTGCAGAGGAGACCCGAAGAGCACAGGAAACAAGAAGATTGGGCTCCGTTCCTAACCATGAAGGGGGAGCATCATCCCTGTGTAAGCTGCTGTGGTTGGAGCTAGGGATACACGCCTGGGTGGAACAGTCCCCTGAGAGCTGGGAGGCACAAAAGGGATGTTTAGGAAGAGGGGATTAATTTGCCCAGAGGAGTAGAAGAACATGGAGACGTAATTGCTAAGGGATGGGTGGTCACACTTGGGGCAGGCATTGAAGAAGCAGTAGGAACCTTTCCGGCACACAGGATGGGAGCGCTGTGGGCTGAGGAGAGCGTGAGACGAGAATGTGGGAAAGCTCTGGGTATCAGGAAGAGCTGTAGCTTAGTCAGATAGGAAGGTATCCTCAAAGGTAAAGGCAGCAGTGGTGGTGGTGGGGGGCGGGGCGGCGAAGGAAGCCGGAGGGGTCTGAGTGACGACGGTATTAACTGTGTTGGGGAAATGACCCTGACTGCATACATCTAGAAGGGGCCGCTGTATCCAGGTAGGATACTTTGTAATAAACACACCAGTGAAAGGACAGTGAAACTGTCAGGCTATGACAGGCACAGCCAGAGGAGCTGGATCTGGGAGACATTTGGAGAGTACTGGCCACAGGCCGTGGTGACTGGAGGGGTAAGAGAGAGCTGGAGGCTGAACACAAAGACCACAGGAAGCTACTGGAGAAAAGGTATCAAGTGTGAACTGTGATAAATCAGAGGATACACTCAGGTCAAGATGTACCCGCTCAGAGAACCAGGGGACGGAGTTAAGGCATCACCAACATGCGAGGGACGGTTAAAATCATGGGATCCAAGCTGGGTAGTGAGGGAAGCTGAGTGTGGGAAGGTTGGTGAGAGAGTCATCTAGGAACCTCTGTGTGATAAGCCCAGGACACATAAAGCCAAGGAGGAGGGTTCACAGAGGGGATTTACGAGGTACGTATTAGGTTTTAGGGGACGTAGCATTATGACTAAGGAGGCCTTTTTTTGTCCTGAAACGGAATGGATTTTGAATGAATGGTATTTCAGAGTGACTAAGTTGGCAGTATGTACAGAATAGATGGGGGTGGGGGTGGGGGTCGTGTGAGGCAGGTGGACTGGTCTAGGTGGCCGTTGTAGATTATCACTGGTTGAGTGACGTTCTGGCTGAGTCTTGAATGCAGATGAAGCAAAGAGATAGAAAGTGTATTTGTGCCTTCTTGACTGGATGCTGAAGGAAGGGCCATGTGTGCAGACATCATGTCTTGTCTTTTTCTTGCTTCTGCAAATATTTCCCGTGTCAGTCAGGGTATACATTGAGATACAGGACTGATGGTACTGCCTGCTGAAATGGAAGTCTTAAGAAGCAGCGGGTGTGAAAGATGAGTTCAATTTTGAACATGTAGGTCATTCCAGGCAGAGAAGCTAAATGAAAAAAAAAAAAAAACTGAATTAAGAGGATGAGGCCTGACTACCCCTCAAGTATGGAGAAGATTTTTATTGAGGATATGAGGGAGAAAGGAGGCAGAGGCAAGAGTCCAGGCTGAACATGGTCAGCAGACTAAACTGGACCATGCGAGGAGAGGGAGAGGAATAGAGGAACTGCCTGTGAAGAGAGGTGACCTGGGCCAAGAGACCAGCATGGCCAAAATGGCTGAAAGATACAGGGATCAAGCTGGGGAAGGGGAAGCAAAGTCCCGCCCCTTGGAGGGAGGGATTTAGGGCAGGGGGCGGGGTGAGAAGAGCTGGGTGGAGCTACCGGTACCAAGTGAGACTTGTCCTGGGTTCCGGTGGGAGAGCACAGTGCTGCAAAGTCCTCCAGCTCATCAAGCACGTGGGGACTGAGGAATGGGGAGGAAAACAATGAAATGCCCCAATGGCTGTGGGAAGGAATTCCACTTGCTTGAGGAGAGGCCAGGGGTCTACTTTGAGAAGGTGGCGTGGTTTTTTGATGGGCAGAGGGAGACGGGTAGAAATGGCTGAAGGATATGACACAGACAAAGGAGCGTGGACCAGGACACACAGGTGCAACACATCTGGATGAGGCCAGCTTCTGTGGTTAGAGGTCACGTGTCTAAGTGAAGCTGAATGGTGAGGAAGAGGAAGGAGATCCTTGTGGGGAACCCCTTTTCCCTTGTAAATGGGTGCCCATTGACCTTGGGTGGCTTTCACTTGGGTCAGGGACTCCTATGGCCATTTGTTAAGACAGATATACCCAGGTGGACCGGAAGAAGCAGTATGGGTTCTTCCTGTAGCTCTCCTCTCCCCAAGCCCCCCCAGGTCCTTCTTTGCAGGTACTCTCCCTCCAGGAGGGCAGGCAGAGATGCAGGGCTCTGTCTGCCATGTCCTGAGATAACCCAGGCAAGGCTCTTGAGCAAGTTCCCCTTCAATGTTCCCAAGTAGTTCTTCTTTTAAGGCCACAGGATCTCCAGGGAGAGCAGCGATCGGAGGAGGAGTGAATGAAGTCATTTCACAATGTTTATTTGCATAAATTATAGAAGACATTTCAACTGTATTACCATGAGAAACAGAAGGCCCCTGCAGTCTAAGTACATCCTGTATTCCTTGGGAACAAATGCGCAAACACCTCCAATCCAGAGGGGCATGTAAATTGTAGACTACGGAAACAGAAATCCTCTGTTTTACATATTGCCCAGAGGTGTGAGTTTGTGGTCTTGGGTGAGAAACTTGTAGCTGTCCTGTATGGTTTAGAAGACTGTGTAGACTTGGAGAAGTCTTCATTGAGGGTGAACCAAAAAGCCCTAACATTGGGTATTAAATGTTAATGCGACACACTGTGGTTCGAACCTGGCTCTGGAGTATCATGTAAATTAGTTCTCAGATCACCCGAGTCTCTGGACTGGTGCCCAACCCACCTGCAGCGGCTTTCACAGAACTCTTCTCCACACAGTTGAGAATTTCTCCCATGAATAGATAAAGCCCATTCAATGAGTATGTCAGGTACATCTTATCGTTAATACTGATTCACTAGTTCACAAAAATACTAGGACTTGGCATGACTTGAGTCTCTTAGACTTGATATTTCTGTGTGTTGGTTGTATTATAGATTAAGAGTTTCAGATGGGTTGTATTATCTTCCCAGCAACCCTCCCATAATAGCATGCATTTTCATTCTTACCATCTAACAGATTAAGATCGAGGTCCAGAGAGGCTAGATTTCTTGTCTTCGTTGTCTAGCTAGTGAGTGGAGGTTCTGACATGGGAACCTTGGCAGAGCTCGTTAATTTTTAACTGTGAGGCCAGCTGGCCTAGCATACTTGTGAAATTGCCTACGACTAGGAAAAAAAAAAATGGAGCGCTGATTCAAAACACGAATTTATCCCTTTAACCTCGTAGGCCATTCACTACCTAGAAGGAAATGCCGTGGAAACAAAGACTCCAATAAGTTGGTTTGAATTTGTTTACCTGTCAGCACTTCGGTTGGATGTTTGTCTCTCCCGCCGAACAGGGCAAACCTTTCAATTTGGGTTTAAGCTGAAATGTTCCTGATAGTTACTGAAGCTGCTGAGGCCAGTTCTAGGAAAAAACAACACGGCAGCATCCAGCGTGATGCAATCTGAAACGCTGGCGCCTTTGCCGAGTTCTTACACAAAGAGTCTTATTGAGGGGCTCCTTCTGGTCACCAGAGGTGCAGACACCCTGGGCCAGGGAGCGGGCCTCTGCGGAGAATAAAAGCTGTGCACATTTCCTGGCTTGGGCGGGTTTGTTTCTCCTGCCCTTTAGCTGGCTTGTGGGCCAGGACTCCTGCCGAGTGTGGGCAAGCAAATGCCAATCCTGTCACTTCTAAGAAATGCTAAGTTCTGGCCCTACAGCTCTACTTTCCATTGCCAGGGTGATGAATTCTTCCCAGCCCCACGTCCAGAGGAAGTCTGCAAATTCAGCTCAGAGGTTCTGAACAAGCTGCTGCAGACTCTGCTGATAGAATGTCAATTATTAAAGGGCTGTTGATAACAGTCCGTGAAGCTTGAGAAGACTTTTACAAACATGTGTGTGCCCATGTAACCTAATAGGTGTCCACTGTGGCTAATAGTGTGATAAGAAATGAAGCCCTCCCAGGGATGCTGTTTTGTCTGTACATTTCTTTGTTGACTGGGAACGGAGGAAGAGGCTGGAAGGAACTGTTCTGACAAGCTGCTATAAACCTGACTTTTCCACCAGAATGTTTAGGCAGGGGGACTTGCCTAAGAAGTGTGGATAAAATGAGCATTAAGAAACTTAAAACTTAGCCGGGGCGGTGGTGGCGCACGCCTTTAATCCCAGCACTCGGGAGTCTCTGTGAGTTCGAGGCCAGCCTGGGCTACCAAGTGAGTTCCAGGAAAGGCGCAAAGCTACACAGAGAAACCCTGTCTCGAAACCCCCCCCCCCAAAAAAAAAAGAAAAGAAACTTAAAACTGCTCATAGCCGTGCAGATGGAACTCAAGTTGCCCAGTTTTCCTGAGAAGGCAAGGTTTGGTTCACTCTCCACGGCCAGTGCACCTAACCGGTTACTGGGCTCCTTTTGGTCATGGCTGGCGTTAGGTGAAGCCCTAACAAGACCTGCCTGTTGCTTGTCTTCTAGACACCAAATGGACTGCTGCTGACCCCAAGTCCGCTGCTCTCCAGCATACATTTCTGGAGCAGCCTTAGTCCTGTAGCTCCATTGAGTCCTGCCAGGCTGCAAGGGCCAAACACACTCTTCCAGGTAAGGGTTTGCAACTGACTTTTCAACATGGCTCACCCGTGGCTTTTCCTCTACATTCCATATATACTTAGTTACTATGTTAAGTTTCCAAGGGGGATTCGTAAGGATTGGGCTGCACAGCCTTTTAGAGACAGACAATGTCACTGAGGCAGAAAAGATGTGCTCATGTCAGGAATCCAAACATGGATTGTTCAAGTGTTCTGGATATTTGTACATGACTAGGAAAACTGGAAATCTACTACAGGAATTATTTAAAATAAAATAAACAGTTTTCACAAATGCTCAATAAAGGACTTTAGAATATGAATCCAGGCCGGGCGGTGGTGGCGCACGCCTTTAATCCCAGCACTCGGGAGGCAGAGCCAGGTGGATCTCTGTGAGTTCGAGGCCAGCCTGGGCTACCAAGTGAGTTCCAGGAAAGGCGCAAAGCTACACAGAGAAACCCTGTCTCGAAAAAAAAACCAAAAAAAAAAAAAAAAAAAAAAAAAAAGAATATGAATCCAACGAGTCAACATATTCACATAGAAAATATTAAAAAATAAAAAGAGTGAACAGTTCTTCCAAGCTGGAGTAGAAGTTGCCTGCACCAGTCTATAAATTATAACCAAACTCTAATTTTGTAATACAATACCATGCAGCATATGGTTAAAGAATAATGAAGGACCTCCCTGAGTTAGAGGAGCACATTCATTATTCATTCAGGTTCTGGAATCTTCTTTCTCATCATCACGTGGAGGTCAGTATTTCCCAAAGACAGCTACTCACCCTCTCAAGGGGTGACTGTTGTATGTGAACACAGGCAGGGCCAGGCGCGAAGCAAAGGTTGGTGGACAGGGTGCCTGCCAGCTCTTCGTTCCCCAGTTCTGGCTCCATCATCTTATCTGGCCTGCTTCCCCTGCCCTAGTATGGCTCACCCCAAACCGACCGTAGCTCCTTGCTAACACTGCATTTAGCAGGTTGTATTATGACTGCCTGTTGATCTGGCCAACTCTACTGGTCTCCAAATGACGGGAATCATAGTCTGGTCACTGTGCCACTTCCCAGCATCTAGGATATCAACAGGTGCACGAATGTCAGTCATTACTGATGACCTAGTGACAAGTCACCAAAGCGCAGATGCCAAGAGAAGGTGTGAAGAGCTCAAGTCTCCTCAGTTGGTCATTGTGCCTCTCTGCAAGAGCACAATGTCTACACGATAGGATGTAGGGTCTCCTTGGAAGAGCAGGGGAGCCACAGAGGTTTCGATTGCTATCATGTTGCCCCTGGTTTCCTAGCAGGCTTGGAGTAGGGTGTCATGATGTGACTGTTCCCTGGAGTACTCGGGTTTCCTTCTCTCCCTGGCCCTCAGCCCCATCACAGCTCAGTTCCAGTCAGGCACAGTGAACACGGTGATTGTTAACGATTTTAGCCGGAAGTGGCATGTTCACGTAGAAGCGGAGTGGGAAGGAGGTGCAGGAATACAGCAGCTCCTTGGGAGTAAGACTGCGATACTATATTAAAGACTCTAACATGGAGCTTTTGTAGAGTTCAGTAAACATCTAAATAACAAGCAGTCTCTCATTTCTGTTCTATTGGGAGGCTTGGAGACCTCCTCGGAAAGCCACAAGGAACCCATGGAGTCTTATGTTCCTATTCTAGTCTCCCTAACAGTAAATATAGCTCATGTCCATAGTCCATAGATAGCCAGGACCTCTAGGAGCTGGGAGCTGCCCATAACATATACCCGTGGTTCTGTAAAGTCAGCATGCACCCGAGTCACATGGATAGTGTGTCAAGTAAAGATGCCACGCTGGGGCTTCTGATTCGTGAGTTCTTGGATAGGGTCTGATAAAACATTTTTTTAGAGACAGGGTTTCTCTGTGTGGTTTTGTTCCTTTCCTGGATCTCTCTGTGTAGATCAAGCTGGCCTCAAACTCACAGAGATCCACCTGCCCCTGCCTCCCAAGTCCTGGGAGTAAAGGTGCGGGCCACCACCACCCGGCCTGATAAAAACATTTTATTCACATTTCTAATGACGCTATAGTGTAGGAACCATATTCTGAGAACTGTTGTGGACTAGGTGTTCATTCCTAATTTATACTTCAAGTTCTGCAGCTTACTGCATATAAAGGCCATCTGCAAAGAATTTCAGTTTTAATTTTACCAAACAAACTTGTTTTCACTCCAAGAGCCATTCAGAAAACAAGTGGGGAGGTTGGGGGCGGGGCTACAACTTAGCCTGGATGACTGACAGGTTGCATGGCCTGACGTTCCTAAGTTATGGCTGCATCCATGAGACAAGGGAAAACAACTTTGTACCTTTTAAAATATCATTACTCTTTTCATACAAAAAGAGCAATGGAGTAGGGTAAAAGTCAGAGGTGGCAGTTTTAAAAATGGTAAACAACAACAACCATGCTAACAGGAATGAGATTTCCAACTAAAAATAATAGGCATCAAAATGGATTTCTCAGAATTCAGGTTGTTACTGTGCCCCTTCCAAATGAATAAAATTAACAAGCCTCATTTACATATAATAGGTGTTAATAAATGGAAGAGAAAATACAAGTTTCCTGTGTGATCTCTGGAAAAGCAAATGGAAATCCTTAGGGAAAGACTTGTCCGCCACAGAAGATCTCCTGAGACAATTATGTATCTTCCCGTCTATCTTAAGAGGGAAAGGGACAGGCACAGGGTCATACACTGCACCTCTGGCTAGCCTGGAACTCACTTTGTAGCCCAGGCTGGCCTTATACTCACAGTAGTCCTCCTGCCTCAGCCTCCTGGATGTTGGGATTACAGGTGTGCGCTAGCATACGTAGACCACGATTAGGGGAGATCTGGCAGGGTTTCAGCAAAGACGAGAGAAAGACAGAGGTAGGCTTTCTATCTGCAGTATGTTTTAGTGGAGAGAGAGGACCAAAGACAGGGCCTCGCATGACTTGAGAGCCTGATCTACAGATACAGCGCAGCTCGGTTTCAGCTGGTCAGGTTATCAGATCAGGACTGCACCTCACAGGCGGGTACACGTGGAGACAAGTGACGCAATCCCCAACTGAGAACGTGTCCTGTCACTTTTTAGCTTGGCACGTTTTTTTACAGTCCTCCGTGGCAGGGCCTGTAGCCGAGGCAGCCGATGAAGAGCTGGAGCTGGATCAGCAGGGGACGGCAGAGCTCTTCCCAGCTGGAGACCACGTAGAAAGGCCCCAAGCAAGAAGCTCCACCTGAGCTGAGACAGAGAGAGGGGTCAGGGCTTCGACAGAGAGAATGGAGTTAGGTCTTAACACGTTTGCGTGGCTGGTGATGGATCAGGTGGGAAAAGCAGCTCCAGGCCTCGAACTGTGTGCTCGGGAGCTGCCGCCCTCCCCTGTTAATATTTCATACATCGTAGATATGAGAGTATGTTAGGAAAAATCCCACTGATGTGCGTGTGGAGGAAAAGTGAGAGCCAGTTAAGGAACAGAATATAAAACAACAGTACGTCAGATAGATCCGAATTGTAGCAGGCATGTGTTTAGCAGACGGTTCAGGGGTAAGAGAAAGACTTGGAGTTGGGTTTGAGGACTAAAAATCACGTATGAACAAAGCTGGTGGGTTCTTAGAAGGCGGGGATGCTATTAATACCGGCTGGCATGCATCAGTGTGCTAAGTTACACTTTGCTTACTGCGTGCCAGACTTCAGCCCAAGTCACGTTTCTTTCTGTGTGTCTGCACTTCAAAGATGAGATTTACCCAAGGTCACACAATAGTATATTCTGGTTCCAGTTGGCCTGTATTCCTAACCATGCCTCTCACAGATTCAGAGTGCCAAAGAGCAGGATCTGTGAGGCTTCGGATTCAAACATCTAAAAGTGAGTGTAGCTAGCAAGTTCAGGGTATGGACTGGAGAAGAGAGAGGGAGGTCTGGGGAGCGTTGCAATTTAAGAAAGGCTGTGGTGGAAGAAAAGCAAATAAACATGTCAGGAAAACAAACAAACCCAAAAGCCAATCAAGAAGTATAACAACCGAGTGCATACACAGGAATTTCTAACACATGGAAGAAACTAAAACTAAAGACAATGCTTTTACAGCCACCTATAAAGAGGTTATAAAAGAGAGAGAAGGAACGCTCAAGGCCAGTTCTGCTGTTCACCTGCAGTCACCATGGGAGGGGTAACCAGGACATGGACGGTGGCTTAGACGGTGTAAACCGCATATACGTGAAACAGAGTCCTACAAAATGTAAAGATCCCAAAGCTGCCGGAAAGACAGAAAACTTCTGTGTGCCAGTTTACCACTAAAGAACTGGGCAGCTTAGTAGAGCTGGAGATAAAACTTAGTTTTGCTTATGAGCTATGACTTTTAGTTAATCAGAACCTCTTTGGGTTGTTTTTCTCATTTATAAAGTGAGCCTAAGAAGCTTACTTTCTATTCCTAAACACCCAATGAAATGGCAGCTCCTGAGATGGTGGTGTTGGATGTGTTACTAAAATAGTTTGAAAAATTAAAAAAAAAAGTATTTACTCATTCTACAAATATTTATTGGACTTCTAACATGTGCCAGGCTCTGTAGTTTGATATTTGGTGTTGAAGTTTAATATTTAACTTTCCCGGACTAAATAGGGATTAGGCTAGGAGAGCACCTGGTGGATCAACTGGACACATTTCATCTTTGGCAAGGCAGAACTCGAGCTGTGAGCAGTCACATGCTCAAAAGATGCTTTTCCTCGGTCTTCTTCATTTAGGATTATAGCTGAAGGATTTGTTCGGGTCATGAGGTCAAACCATAATGCTTCCATTCTGCATTTACCATTCTAGTTAACCAACAGTACAAAAGTCTCACTGTCTCCTTCTCTGGCTGTCATTGAAGGCATTGATATTAAGTCAGAGAAACTACTTTCTCGTCTCCAAAATTAAGACAGTCTTTCTTTGACAGAAAGAGTCATCTTGGTTTTAATTACGTGTTTGTGTGTGTGCGTGCCCACAGAGGCCAGGACAACAAGATCTCTGGCATAGGAATTAAGTGTTGAGCCACGTGTGGGTGCTGGAACCAAGCTCGGGCCCTCTGTTAAGGGAGCAGCCAGCACTGTTAACTGCTGGGCTGTTTGTCCGGCTCCCTGGTCCTCATTTTAAACAAGTACTGCCGGACAGTTTTGCTGTGCTATGGAAAACGGACAGCGGGTTTCAAAACTCGAGATGACTGACTCCTACGTAAAGAATCTTGGTTTCCAGTTTCTCTCTCTCTCTCACACACACACACACACACACATACACACACACACACCGCCCCCCCTACCCCCCCAATATTTAAAGCAAATCAGCAGGGTATATACTGAGAACCTTTAAAGACAGTAGCAGAGTAAGTTTTACAGCAACATGTAAAGCATGCTTTGGGATCTCAGGCACACAGAATAGAGATATTTTCCGGGCCATCCTCTGTGGCTCTAGGTAACCTTTGTAAAACAGAGCAGCGACCAACTCCCATCTCTCGGTGCCGAGGGCTGCCTCCACCGGTGTGTCTGTGTGTGAAAAGAATGCACACTCCTTGATACATCTGCCACGATTGATTACTGAATGCCTCTCATCCCTTCCAGTTCCCCACACTGCTCAATGGTCACATGCCGGTGCCACTGCCCAGTCTGGACAGAGCCCCGTCTCCAGTCCTCCTCTCCTCCAGCTCTCAGAAATCATGATGACCGGTGGTGGTGGTGGCGGCGGCGGCGGCGGCAGCAGCGGCGGCAAGGAAGGACTCAAAGCTGATGACGCCAGCTTGTCCCCAGGGGCTAGTTTACCTGTGTCATGAGAAGGACATTGTGAAACCCTGTTAATTTGGTTTGCACTTTTCATAACACGGATAATCTAGATGTATGTTAGCATTTTAAGAACCATTTTTATATATGCAGCTATATATGGAAGTCTGTTCTGCATTAAGTGGATTTTAATGTTTCTGTTTTTCTATCCTTTTGGCTCTGAAGTGTTGAGCACTGACGGTGAAGAACCTTTCTTAATGTTTTCTATATAACTAATAAGGATGTGAAGCTTTTTATTGCTTTAATTCTGCATATGCTGAACTCTGCTTGTATACACAATATAACCAGCTGTGCCTTCCTTTGCATTTAGTTTTATGTACATGAGTTATGTATTTCTAGTGTTAAGAGGAAATGTCTGAAAGACAAAACAGCATCAAACAGCTCTCTGAAGAATGTTATTTTCACAAGTAGAAACCATGAAAAGTGTGCTCCTATCACTGTAAGAACTGCCTTAGACCCTCTTTTGAAATGAAAATCAGTAAATACAAATGTCCAAGTAATGTTTTTATAAGAATGAACGAAGCCATATTTAGACAATAAACATTCTTTAAAGAACACGTTCCAAAGTGCATTTTTTAAAAGACGAGCTTGCGAGGGGCCAGCTGCTTAGCCATTTGAAGTAGCCTTTCTGCCCTGGGATACTGAAACCACACTAGGTCCACACCGGCAGAACTCTTAGAAGTACTTCCCAGGTTTACATGTTGTTATCTCTGTTCTCTTGATTTCCTGTAACCACAACCATCTGGTATCTTTATTGCTTCTGGGAGTTAGGGTTTCTTTAGAATCCTGGCATGACAACTAATATTTAAAAATCGAATGTTTTAGGGCTGAGGGTGTACTCCATAGGGTGTGTGTTCAGCATGTGGTAGGTCCTGGGTGCAATCCCCAGCAATCTACTCCTGGTCCCTCCTAGAAAAGGGCGGGGGGAGAAGATGAGACAAAAACCAAGAGTGGAACATGCTCACAGACAGTGATGAACTCATACCCCAAAGAAATGATTACCTTACACCAGGTATCTTCCTGGGTACAGATACCACAACTTTTGATGGGTTCAGCAAACTGTACTATGGAGAATGGGGGGAGCTGGAGGCTTTGCTGGAGAGGAGCCCCTAGGAGACATGCTCTCTGTATTCCATTGAGGAGGAGAATAAAGGCAATGGGGTAAGAGGAAACTCTTCAGGAGGCTCACTGTGGACGTGACTGTGCGGCCATTTGGATGCTCTGCGGGACAAGCATTGTGTGAGGGGTGGGTGAGGGCTGGGAAGGCAGCAGCCCCTCAGCTGGTCAGACACTAGGAATGGGCGGAAATGCTGATGCAAGACTACGAACTCAGAGTACGGCCAATATAAGCTCGGGCGTGCTGTAATACTCATCTACAAGTAGGAAAAACCGAATCTGAAATGTGCCTCAACAGCTGCTCCAAACTAGGTACTAAATAAGAGGATTATATGGTTTGTTCTTTTTTTTTTTAAAGCTTGTGGAAAAACATTTGAATTTTAAAAAATCTAAAATTCTGTTTAGATACTTATAAATGAGACTTTGTACCAAAACTGACCATGTTTCTAAGGGGGGTGTGTCTTTACTGAGGGGCGGGGGTGGGGGGCCTCTGACTGTAAAGCCATGGAAATAGCTCCGAACCCATAAATAGACTGTCCTGCCATTCCCTCACAGCGAATCTCCATAAAATAAAAAGGAGCTGTTTCAGGGAGCTGCAATTACTGCATACAATGTCAGAGCCAGGAGAGGCTTTGAGAATGCTTTCCTCCAGCTGGGAGAAGCTGGGACGCCGAAGACAGAGGAAGGCTGGCCCAGAGTTCAGGTGAAGAAACGAGGCTGGGTGTCTAACCTGCTCCATGAGAATTGCATCCGATGTGCGATGTTCAACTCTAAATGTTGGTTGGAAATGGTCCAATGACTTTCTTCCAACCACCGTGATTATCCTATATTATAGATTCGTTGATTAGAAATGGGGAAAACGCTCTAATTCTTGGGGGAATCCAAATACTCACTGTAGTGAAGGGAACTGGAGGTTTGGAGAATAATCAGCTTCCCCATCTTTCTAGTGTTTTTAACAGGATTAATTTAGCCAGAAAACAGATTCCAAAGAACGTTAACATTTCTTTTTTTTTATGCTTGCCTAATCAATGCTGAACTGCTGTGGCTGAAGTCGGAGCTCTAGGACCTGATGGTGGGACCCGAACTCAGTCTCTGTAGGCAGCTTCCAGGACTGCTAAGTTTCATCCACTTCCACGTGGGGGTTTTGTTGTCTTTACTGTAATACTGTTTTGGTGAATAAAGACTTTGTAATCAAGAGTGTGACAAGGCAATTGGGTTGGTGTACTTGCATTTACTTACAATGACTCAAATATCACTGTCTACGTAGACAAGTTGGATCAATACACTCTGTTTCCTACCTGTAACTATGGCACAACAAATGCTTTATATATCCATAAGGGTTATAGCACAGTAGAAGAGCACTTTGTCTCCTAATGCCAGGGCTGTACGTACACACACACACACACACACACACACACACACACACACACACACACACACACCCTCACCACTGAGGTTGAATTGGGTGGAAGACTGAAATGGGTGTGGGGCTGAGAAGATAGCTTAGTGAATAAGGGCATACGAGGACCAAAACTCATGCCCAGCACCCACGTGAAAAGTAGGGCATGACTGCATGTCCCGGTAAGTCCAGCACTGCTGGAGGGGCGGGGGTAAGGGACAGACCTGGGGCCTGCTGGCCAGCAGTCTTGCTGATATGGGGAAGATGCGATTCAGGGAGAGACCCTGTCTCAAGGAAGTAGGGCAGGGTGCCGAATGGAGCATCCCATGTCATCTGGTCTCTGAGCTTGTGCATGTCCACCTGTGTACGTCACTCTCACACACTCACTGACACACACACCACCACCACCACCACCACCACCACCAGCAGCAGCAACAAAAGTAAACAAGTTCTGTCCATTGTTCTCTGCCCCGAGGAACAGGGAAATGGGAAATAAAGGGAACGCTAAGCTACAGTTTTTCCTTTTAGCCATTCTGTTTACAGAGGGCAAATGAACTACAGACTTATTGCAAAGGTTATTATTCCTCCTTGTTTACTTCCGAGATGATGTGTGTGTTTGAGTGTGTGAGTGTGTCTGTGTGGGGGAGGGAGGGGAGGAGAAACAGTTGATAAGCAGGACTGACATGTACAGTGTCACTACAGTTTCAGAAGGGACACACGTTCGTAGCTACGTATGGTATAACGTATCTGTAGTTACGGTAGGAGATCAGTCACTAAGAAACACCTGAAAATAACTGGTCCAGGAAGTGCTGCAGAAACGCCCCTTCTACCCAAGAAGATCGTATGTGTGTGGTCCTGCTTATACACAGCAGGCCACCGCAGTCAGTGGTACAAAGTGCCCCTTCTGTCTTAATCCTCAGGCATCTTTTCTGTGCACCCATACTCCCTCTTGGCACACCCCCCTGGCTTGTGTGGCTCTGACTCTAGAAGACTGACACCGAGTTCCGGTACCCTCTTTCAAATGAGTCTGGATCCTAAGACCCATTTCCGTTCCATCACGTGACAGTTTTAGTTAGTGAGAATAACTATCTCCAAATTACTTAAGATGTACTCTGTGGGGAGTTTATTGATCCAGACCACTCACGAGGCCCTAGGAGGGAAGTGCTATTATATATAATTTTATAAGGAAAGTGAGGCCTTTTGTAGTTAAATAGTTGACTCCAAGAAACAGCTGATCAGCTTTCAAACTTATACTTTGATTGTAGAGGCCATGATGTTGGTCAGTAACTCTTACATCTTGACACAGTACCTGGCACACACCACTGTTGTCTGGGAGAGTCCCAGTTATTATAACGTGCCCTGTCTGGACTTGATTTTATTTCTAGTCCTGTGTGTGATCTCTGCCTTTCCCCTCGTGTGTGTGTGTGTGTGTGTGTGTGTGTGTGTGTGTGTGTGTGTGTGGAGAGAGAGAGAGAGAGAGAGAGAGAGAGAGAGAGAGAGAGAGAGAGAGAGATCTAGAACAATTTGATAGCTTGATTATGGGTTAGTTCTTAGGTTTTTTAGATAATTTTTGACTGCTGCATTTATCTTTAGTTCATTCATAGAGAAGAGACCAGGCCAAGTTAATGTAAGTGATACGGTTTACTTACAAAGAAGGATCTCTTCACTCTGTGTCTTAACAAATACTAGTATTTCTTTAAACAGAAGGACACATAGCCGTCTGTGGTAGGGTAGGGAGGGGTACAGAGAAGGACCTCCAGAAGAAAGAGTTGAGACCCAAGTCTTAGAAGACAAGAGAAAGGAGAAAACACAAAGTGGAAGAAAGTGGGAGTCTGACAAATATGCAAGAGAAGAGACACTTGAGGAGCTCAGAGATCAAAGGACACATCGTGATAAGAGATGTAAGGTGGAATAATTAGTAGCGATGAAGCCTGAGTTCAAAAGAGAGGGGCAGTTTCCAGGTAGCTGAGACGTAATGAAAGATTGGTTGATTAGGGGTCTGGAAGAGCCAAACAGGTGGATTGCTTCCAAAGCAATCTAAGAGTTCTAATGTTTCCAGAAAAAAAAAAAAATGGTGCATGAACATTATCCCAAAATGACCCACACAGTCCACACCACCACCACCTCACTCATTCATTATTAACAGCCTGGGGGAAATTAAAGACCGGGTGGTGAGAACCGTCACCACAGCTGGAGCAGGGACCGACACATCTGTAGCTCTTCACCAATGCTCTTCTAGGAATTCAGTCTGGCAGGAGCGGTCTCCTCCCCGGAGCCCAGCTGAACATCTTTCAGACCAGAGCTTTCGCAGGCGGAAGTGGTACACCCAGGTGCTCATCTTCTGGTGCGTGTCTACCACTTCTCTATGCTTCAGTAGGACCGGTGGAGGAGGGCGGCAGGGACAGCCACCACTGTCCTGTGCCAGTCTTGTCTGTCTGTCTTTTTAACATGTGTACACTCGCACACCTAGGGGCTAGGTATGCAAAAAATGTTTAGTTTTGTCCCGTCTCTAAAGAGGTGGCTTTCCAAAAAAAATGTTAGTTTTTCCAATACACTTATTTCTCGTAGGGAGAAGCCACAAATGAAAATGTCTTCCAACCATCACAGGTCAAGATTTCATTCCTTTCACATTAAAGTAGTTTAATAAGCGGTAATTTGCTTATACTCTCCTGTTTTAGATGGACAGATGTTGTCTGTAGTTTTTTAGGTCAGAAGGAAGAACTCTTGACTAGGAATAGTAACGGCTCCTGATCTCTGTAAGTCCAGGGTCTAGGAATGATGGTAACAGCTCCTGACCATTGTAAATCCAGGGCCCGAACTCAGCATTAGCAAAAGTTCCAGAAGGAAAACATGTATTGCTTTGTATCGAAAACATGTATTGCATTAAAAAAAGTCGAATTCTACCAAGCTTGTGGGCTTTATATTGCCACTTAACACTTCTGTATGGATGAACATGAAAAACAAAGAAAGAATTAATTTAAAAATCTAGATGCATGCCTTTAATCCCAGCATTTGAGAGGCAGAGGCAGGTAGATGAGTTCGAGGCCAGCCTGACTGGTCTACAGAGCAAGTTTCAGGACAGCCAAAGCTACACAGTGAAACCCTGTCTCGAAAAGCCAAGGAAGGTTGGGGAGGAAGAATTTAGATTAGAATATTTAAAGACTAGAGCCACTGACAGAAAAAAACAAAAAGAGATGACATTTGGAGATAAATCTCTTAAAACCACACAAACTCAAAATAACTAGTATAGATAAAACATATTACCAAAACAACTAAATACATATATATCCTTCCTTTCTCATATATATTTTTTTATTATATATATATATATATATGAAAATCAAAATGACCTACTATAAACAAACACAACTAAATACAAACAGTATGGTATTAGGAGAATTAAGACAAAATACCTGAAGGGTAGAACATTTCCTTCACTCACTCTAATGCTAGCAAAGCCCTAATACCAAATCGAGAGATACTGCCAGCAAACAAGAGCACAGGCCAAACCCATTATGAATTCAGGCTAAAACTCTCAACAAAACACTAGCGAACCGAATTCAGCAGCATGTTTAAAGAACCACAACTTTGCATCCCTAATATGAAATCTAAAAGGCCTTGACATCTGAAGCTCTTAGAGTAACGATATGCAAAAAAACAAAAACAAAAAAAACCTTTCAGATTTTGTAGCATTTCAGATTTTGTAATTTTGAAGCTGGGATGCTCAACAACCACAGATTATGCAAATAATCCAAACTGGGGGCAATCCCTTGAAATCTGAGACACTCTGGGTCCCAAACATTTTCCTAAAGGATGCTGAAATTTTAATTCATCACCAAATGGTTTCTTCCCAGAAAGGCAGTGCTGAGTTAACCAAAAGCAATCAAGGTAATGAAGGAAGAAAGCGACATGACCATCAGAAATGACAGAGGAAACGCTTTAGAACAGCCAGGAACCTCCCATGATCAAACAGTCTGCAAAGTAGGAACAGGAGGAAAGTCCCGCAGGAGGGCTATACAAGGAAACCCGAGACTGGTAGCACCTTGGGTGGTGAATCCCAGAAGGGTTTTCCCCCGGACCAGGACACAAGTCAGTCAGCTTCCTTCACTGCTTCTCAGTGATAATGGAGGTCTACAACACCAATTAGGCAAGGGGAAAACAAGAAAAAAAGAAAAGAAAGAAAAAACATCCAAATCATAAAGGAAAAAGTCAAACTATTTCTTGCTGCAGACAACATAATGTTGTATGTAGAAGAGGCTAAAAAACAGACAAAAACAAAAAACTTTAAAGGCAACAAATTCAACAAAGTTGGAGGTTACAACAAAATCATTTGTACTTCAAGAACTAGCAATGAAATTAGGAAAACTATCCTACGTGCATCAGTAGCAATAAACACTTAGGAATAAGTTTACCATGGAGGAGTAATAATTCTATTAAAAACTACTAAATGTTGCTGAGAAAAATTAAAAAACAACCTAAGTAAGTGGAAAACACCTCAAACTCATGGACTGGAAAAAATGCTGTTAATAGGAAAATACTACCAGAAGGGATAGGATTAAAATGCGAAGAATCTCCACTATAATCCAATTTTGTGGAAATAGGAAACCTTACTCTAAAACTCATATGGAGAGTTTCAGGTGATGCTGGATAGGCTCAAGTTCTAGACACGTCTAAGCTTCAGACCGTCAGCTATGTGGAACCAAGCATGGTATGAATACAGCCCAATACAGACTCATGAGCAACTTAAAACATGGTGAGATTTTCCTTTTCAATTCATTTTATGTAACTTGGTTGTGCAGCTCTCAAGCATGGATTTTAGATGATGATATCCTGTTATAATTGTCAAAAGGCTGTTGGATAACTCACATTTCCTGATTCCAAATTTGAACCTCACCCCCCCCACCCCCAAGCAAAGCAAACACGGTCTAGAAAACTCCACAGTGAACAAAACACGGAGGCACTATCTGAATGGCCAGACTACAGACGTATGCTCACGGAACAGAGCAGAGGGCCCAGAAATAAACCCTTCCTATCCCGGAAGCTGCCTGTCGATGAGGTTGTGGGGCTCATTCGATGTGGGCACCTTTTCAAGAAATGGCATTGGAAATGACTCTTCACACTCAAAAGAGTGAAGCTGGACGTGTACAGACCTAACTTTAAGAATCTCAAAAGAAAAAATTGGGGCAACTATTTATGATCTTGGAAAACTAACAACAGGTTTTTAAAATCTGACACCAAAAGCACCAGCCACAAAATTAAAGACAGGTGAGTGAGATGCAAAACGAAAGCTCTGAGGCCTTACAAGGATATCTTCAAGAAAGTGAAAGACAACTCATAGAACAGGAGGAAAAAACTGAAAATTATGAGTGTTATAAGAATCCATAAAGAATTCTTATAATTCAGTAACAAAAAGACAACCTTGTTAAAACTGGCAAAATCTGCCAGGTGGTGGTGGCAGCAGCAGCGGCGGCGGCGGCGGCGCTTGCCTTTAATCCCAGCATTCAGGAGGCAGAGCCAGGTGGATCTCTGTGAGTTCGAAGCCAGCCTGGTCTACAGAGTGAGTTCCAGGAAAGGCTCCAAAACTACACAGAGAAACCTTGTCTCAAAAAAACAAAAAAACAAAAAACAAAAAACCAAAAAAAAAAAAAAAAAAAAAACAGACAAAATTTTTACATGAATAGCTTTTCTTCCCACAAAAGACACTCAACCTGGGTAATCGTTAGTAAGTGTAAATAAACCTACAATGGCCTCCGTCTTCATGCCTCTCAGAATGAACAGGATGATGGTACTGACAACAGCAGGTAGTGGAAGGCTAGCGAATTCTCATACATCACCAGGGGTTTAAATAGTGCATCTGCTGTGGGAAGCGCGGCAGCTTCTCAGAAAGTAACAATCAGAACGAGGTCTGGGTAGCAATCTCACTCCTAACGTATATACACCACAAAGAGGAAACAGGAACCCAAACAGTGTACGCCAAGGCTCACAGCAGCAGGATTCACACTTGTTCAGTCACAACAGAACATTAGTCAGCCATGAAGACAAACTCTGAAAATATTATGTTGAAAGCAATAAACCAAATGGTATGGTTGCACATACCAGAAAATATCGAGTAGGGAAATTCATAGATACAGGAAGTAGTTAATAGTTATGAGAGGCTTAGATGGAATTATTTTTTAATGAGTTCAATTTCTGAAACAGTAAGACAATCCTGGAAATAAATCAATGTAACTATTGTATTGTGAATGCAGTTAATGCCATGAAGAGGTAAAGAAAACCAATACGAACTGTCATGAGTCTGAAAGATAGATTATAACATGTCATGTTATTAGACATTCTTTCAGTCTAAGCTGATACAATGCCCAGTGAGCCTGTTTATGGTGAGACTGACCTAGCACCTCTTACCTTCCGTCAGAACCGGCAGTTCGAGGGGCTTGTGAGAGAGTTCCAGGTTCAATCCTCCCGAGTCTCAAGTCTTCTCTTCACTGCGAAGTTTCCAGGAGCTGAATGAGGGGGAAAGGTCAACAGACAGCAACCTACACATGTCTATTTGCTTGCCGAATTCCTTAACAAGAGGTGCCCGGACTCCCTAGAAAGAGCTTTCAATGACTGCACGTACCTCTTTACTTTTTACAGGCAAGAATCGAACTTACTGACAACTAACTACAAGCCAATTTGCAAACCAAACGAACAAACCTGCTATTTCTTAAGTAACGAACGCTCTCTTGCAAGATTCCGTAGGAGACGGCTAGCCAAATGGTCGGCGCAGACACAAGGCAGCTGTCAATTTCCGCACAGCGACATTTCCTCACTTGACAATGACACCAGGGAAAGGAATTGGTGCCAGTGTGCACAGCCTTCCTCCCCACGAAAGAACAGTGACGCGACACAATCACATTTTATATAACACAGAGATTTAGTTATAAATTTCAAAACAAAATGAAGGAATTTTCACATAATATTTATAACCTTCAAAGTACAATATTAATACATATGTCTGTCAGTTAGAAGTAACAGCAGTTAGGCTACAGGGTTTAACAGAAAACCAGTTGACAGGTGTGAAAAGCAGTAGTGGTCCGATATTCACCATTATACATGAATCTGTTTCTTCCAGAACTTTCTTTTTTTAAAAAAAAATTAAAATTTCAGTATCATGAAATATTAAAATAACATCCCCAAACATGCCACAATCACTATTCACAAATAAAGTTAAAAAGAAATATACAAAAACTCACTTAATACTGTTAAATAACAACAATAAACTACAGGATTTCCTGAACAGAAATGAGAGGACCCTGAATGTTTACAGTGAATGGCAGGACAAAAAAAAATTAAGTTATAACTATTTTCATGATATAAGGCAAAAATGCACATGACCATTTCAAAATATATCAATTAAGATTTATAGTTATAGGATGCACTAACCAATAGTCCTTAAAAATGAACACAAATGCCTAAAACACTGTTACCAACACCAAAGTGTCTGTGATGTTCAAGGAGATGCATAATTCAAGTTACACTAGTTAGTGTCTCTGATGAGCAGAGAATACCCACAATGCTTTAGAGCGGTCCTCTGGGTTCTTATTTCTCATTTCTAATTTATCATGGCTCATTTTAAAGACATAGTACAGCTTTCAGCTGATTCCAAGTGAATGTTACTGAAACACACGCAGCCTCCGAAGGAAGGAAACTGTTCCTCAAAATGAATTATCATCTAATAAAAAGAAATGTGCTTAAAACAAACAGCAGCAAGGCCTTTCCTGTTTGAATGACTTCTATGGTTAAAATTTAACTAAAAACACAGTGTACAAGAGTTAACCAAGGGTAGGAGCATACGAATATGCAGTAGACATTTCTAAAATGAGGAATAGGTAAAAATAAATAACTTGGTTTTTAATTTATTGGTGTCTAATGTAAGAATCCAAAAATGTCTGATATTCACTTGCTTGACTCAATTCTCACATTGCATGCTTCTTAAACACACTGTGCTGCCAATCTCTCAGCTACGCTATTGGCCAGCGTTCCTACGAAATTATACGTAGCACGAACTTAAGAGTGTTCAAGATGGCTCACGTTTTTTTTTTTTACTACTAAGCAAAGCTAAATGTACATTCCAGGAAAACACTGCAGTTTAATTTTTTTAAAAACACAAACGAACAAAAAAAAAATGCAGCAGTAAAAACACTTTGTGAGGAGAAACAGATGCGTTCACATATAATAAAGCCACTGCAACTTCTTCAGGCATTCAACTGTTGTGTTAAATCAACAGACAGTAGTTATTTAGCAGCAACGATTCCACAATAAATAATGCACTGTGTTTCTCAGTCCTGCACAACGCTCCGCAGCAAGACAGTTACATGGAGAGCTGTAACCTACTGGCTCTACTGGCAGAGGCGACCTTAAAACCAACTGGACAAGACAAAAAAAAATTTGTCACACTGTGACAACAAATATAAAAAACAATCTGTAGGTCTGCAATAAAAAGACTCCACTGTGAAGAGGACAGTGTAGACAAACGGAGGTTCCAAGTCCAGCACAAGAAATAACTGCCTTCAGCTCTGAGTCCATGACTGATAAGAAAGGCTGGGGCTGGGCTTGAAACCATGTTACCAGACTTAAAAGAGCATGCTCTGTCTTCTGTTCTTCCCGTGTCCTAAAATATAAAGTCATTTTAGGAGGCAGTTCAAGGTTCAGTTCTCATCCCACATACAGTATTTGGTGACTCTAGGAAGCTAATGTTCCCACCAGCAAAGGCTAATCTTCCATGGTAAGAGTGCTCGGCACTGTCTTAAAGGACCCTCTGGTGACGGGGTCAGTCTACCGCTTCTAGGCTTCCGAGTGACGAACCTGATGGCTAGGCAAGTACAAGGTATGTCTTCTGCCTCAGGTACCAGGGATGGCGTGTGCAGTGATCAAGGCAGGTCACTCTTGTAAAAGGTCTCTGTGCCAGCTGCAGCTTTCAGGATCCCTGACTTGACTGAGTCAATTGCTCTCTGAAGATTTACTGAGCTGCCCACATCATTCAAAACAGTAAGTATGTGCAAATCTAAACATACAGAGTTGTGGGATGCACTGTACATTGGTTTTTACATCAGTAATTTTACTCATCAACTTATAAACCCAAAGCTTGGTTCCAACGCAAAAATTCATGATCGACACGTGAAATGGTTTATGACAAACACACCTGTCTCTGGATAGGAAGAATTTCGAAAACCCGGGTCCTTTTGCAACTGAATCTCTTTCAAACTGAATATTGATACGCCTAAAATAAACAGACAAAAATCACCAGATATTAACGACAAATCTAGATCAATTGTAATAAAACATTCAAAACACGTATGATGACTCAAAATCAGACATCTATTCTATACTCCCAAGGTTATGGCCCCCTTAAAGATTTCACATTTGTCCCTATGTTCTAAGCAGAAAACCAAATCTCCTTTCAGAATCATTCTCTGTCTAACTCTGCCTTTAAAACATTTTTACATTGTTTCAGGACTTATTAGGGTTGGGAGATCTAATTAAAATGCGTTACTGGGTTCTTATTCTTCCTGACATCTGTCCCCTTAAAGGCCTGAGGACATCAACCTTTAAATTATTTTCGGATACTTTCAGTAAAGAATGGAGTAGATTTGTACAGGAATCACTAAATCAAACTGAAGCTTGGCATGGTAACGAAATGCCTCCCTTAAAAGAAAGGAAGGTGTAATAGCACACATCTGTAATCCAAGTACTTGGAAGGCAGGGTTTTGTGGAGTACCATACACTCAAGGCCAGCTACTTTACACAGTGAGTTCCAGGCCAGGTGGGGCTATAGAGCAAGACACAGTCTTAAAAAGACTTAGGAAATATAAACATATCGCCTCTCATGTCTAACCTCCGTCAGAGATAGTTTTTCATTTAAAAAAAAAAAAAATCAAGCAAATTCTACGTGAAAAGTCTTGTACAGGCTTTGCTACGGGCTGTTCCCTGGACTCAGGTAACAAGGACCTAGTAAAAGAGAATGGGATGGTGCTGATAGCTCCCACAGCTGCTCTCCACGGCAGTCTCCTATCCCCCCCCCCCCCCACTCCATTTTAAAGTGAAACACTGGACTAATTTAAGATAGCGTGAACAAAATTAAAGCGTTACCTCAGCCCCGGGCAATTTTCTATTCTAGTGATTTCGGTAATAGGCTTACTATTTTCTTAGGGATAGTATAGCCAGAATGGCAAGGAAGGAAAGCTGTCTTGGTATCCTCTCAGGAAAGAAATACAGCTCCATGAGGAAAAGCTTGCATTTTGATCGTGCTTCACTAGTCTTTATAGAAAACGGAGTGTGCGCGCCTGTGAACGCACCATTTGGACTACGCTGGCCCTGGGCTCTCGGGATCCCCACCCCGCCAAGTACTGGAGATGAACACGCGCACAGAAGTGGCCAACTTTTACAGAGAGGTTGGCGATCTTAAGTCAGGTTTACACATGTCCAACCCTAGAAATCCACTTTTAACAAATGAACTGAACCAGATTAAGCATAAGGATGATATCATCAGCATAGTCTAAGATTAATGATTCACATCCAAATATTACTGATTTCTTAGTGAGTCAAGACAGTGTGTTCAATGTTGTAAGACATAAATAAGAAAAACAAGACATAATACCTTGCTTGGAAAAAATCATGATCTGATTACAAACCAGGACTAAAATTTTAGGTTTAGAAGCCAACAACCATCCCCAAATTCAACCCCCAAACATTCCAATGCTCAATCCTAGACAAATGGAAATCAAAGGGAACAAACTTGGGTGTTTCTTACTTTCTGGCAAAGCATGTATTCTCGGTCCTAGACTTCTGAAGTACACATGTTTCATGGCCTCTTCTGCTGGAACCCTCTTCTTAGACTCATACTGTGAAAGAGCAAAAAACTTCTTCATTAACCTTTTCTCTAATTACTGTAAAAAGCTGAAGAAGGATACATTAGTATTTAGAAATACTTAAAAAATTCTTGACTATTTAATATGGCAATTTTCCCAGCATCAATTTAGAGTACTCCCAATACACTCAGAGTATGGGGATCATTCTATCTCAATTCCACATTTCCCAGCTAAGTCTCATAATAAAAAATTAGATTCTTTGTATTTTTCTAAAGTGATGAAAACTGAACACATTCAGTCTTTAATGTTACTTTTCCTTGCAAATAGCAATGTACTGGTGGAGATATGCGCAATGTCTTATACCGGCATCCCTGGCCGATAAATCGCACCGCTCTTTTCTCCTAAATGACGCAACCTAGATTTGTTCAAGGCGTTCAGGCTTCCAGCTCCAACAGACGAACCATGAACTGTTATAGATTTAGACTAATCCCCAATTCTCCTTTTTTTCTTCTTCTTTCTTTACAATGAAATGTTCTGGCCAAGGAGACCTGGAAGAAGCCTTTGCTTTCTAGATGTAAGAGAGTTAATGTGCCAATGGCACCCTTGTCCTCTCTCTTCTTCCTGCTCTGGAGGAGAATGAGTGGTACCTGGGGTGCAGCATCCTACAAGGCACAAGTGTGGGAAAGGAGAATACAGGGGCGTGAACTGCAAAGGGCGCTGCTCTGAGCGGCCGCCAGCCTGGAAAGCCCCGTGAGCAATCTTACTGCCATTAACAGTGCTTGAGGGGGTTACTATGGATTCTATTTTTCCTATAAGGAAAGCGACACTTAACGATCCATTTAACGTTTATAAAATAAGATGTGACTTACCTGAAGAAATTTTGTTATCAACTCAATTCCTTCAGAGTCTAACCTAGAAACAAGAACAAACCAAAACAAGTGTCCATTTATTCCTTTCTCTTAGCTGAAACACTGCAGATAAAATGATTTCCCAAATGTTCCCATCGGCCAAATTTAAGTGCCCTAAAATAACTACTCTTACTGCTTTCAAAGACCCAAACCTGTTTTAGCCCTAAAAACTTATCTTGCCATTTTCTTGAGAATAAACCATAAATCATTGGGACTGCCATTCAAATATTCAATATTCAAGAAAAATTATTAACTTTATAGAATTTTGAAAGTTAACATTCTACCCCCAAATACAGTATCCTCTATGACGAGGAAAGCTTAAACCGGACACCAATATCCAGTGTGCCAATGAAGGCACCAGAATATCACTCCCCTAGCACATAGGTAAAAACAGTGAGACCGTGACCCCGAAATGTATCAAAAGGATTTGGAATATAGGTAAGCCATCAACAAAATCACAGAAAATAACTTGCTAAGCAACGATTACTATAAAGTATATAAAACTTCAGTAATAAAGGCTATAAAAACCAATGACAAAGCCAACGAGAGTCCTAAACAGAAGTGTTATCATGGCCTTTGCGGATCTATCTACCTAAGCTCCAGAATGCTGATATATGCATTCTATATTCGTTTTACAGATCAGTTCTATTTACATACTTTGGGGATTCTTGACCACTGACTTACAAAAGAATTATGTCAATGAAAGGAATCAACTTAAGTCACATACTACTGAGAAACC
This sequence comes from Peromyscus maniculatus bairdii, assembly GCF_049852395.1. Lineage (NCBI taxonomy): Eukaryota > Metazoa > Chordata > Mammalia > Rodentia > Cricetidae > Peromyscus > Peromyscus maniculatus. The sequence continues at coordinate 18,484,590 of NC_134869.1, read as the reverse complement.
CTCCTCATCAGTCCTGAACCCTCACTGTGTAAATACAGCTACCTGTCTAATGAGCCACAAGAGTCTGCCCCTTTCCACTTAAAAAAGACATACCTGGGTGCGTGGTTAATTAGAGGTTGTGCCTTATATTTGGGGAAGTTGTAGTTCTTGAATTCATCATTTGAAGAAACACCTGGCCAAGTTTCCTGAGATGGAGTTCCTGAATTTAAAGAATAAATTCATGATAAGCATTTAAATTATATATGTACAAACATATATAAACAGGTATAACTAAGAAATACTTAAAGAACCATATATTTTAATTAAATGATTAAACCATTTCAATAGAAATTAAAATATTACACATACATATATGTATGTGTGTGTGGATTAGGAACTATGCGATTATGTCATAAATATGATAAAGTCCCATATGCACTAACTACACTAGGAGCAGTACTTAATAATATGCAGAGGGTCAAATCTTCTTTCATAAAATCTTTGTGAAATGAAGTTAAATGAGCAGCTACCCTGGAAGACCTACCCTGTGACAGAGAGGCCAACCATAGTTACCGTAATAGCTATGCATGCATGTACACACATGCTTACAGACAGTCCTTATTTAACTAGCCAACTGCAGCTGTGAATCATGGGAAAAAGACTTCTTTCTTACCTAGTAGTCGAAATATTAAGTGCAGTTCATCTTCCACAGTTGACCCTGGAAACAGTGGTCTTCCAGAAGCCATTTCAAAGAAAATACAGCCAACTCCCCTTTAAAATGCATCAGTTAAAAAAAAAAAAAAAAGAAGAAAGAAAAAGAAAAGAGAAGAAATCAATCCATTTACATATTAGGAAGCACAAGAATATTTTTTTCCTCAAGATTGCCTTTCAGGGGAATTTTAAACCAGCCTACCAGAAAACTTTCTGCAAAGATATTTTTAGATCCAACTGATTTATTAAATTTGCCGTATTGACTGCCATGTTACTAATTCGTTTTTCCTCTTAAAACGTCTAGCTTTCTCTTCTATACGATTCCCAGAGAATAAAAAACTATTTAGTAGTGACAGAAGCGTACTATCGCTACGGTCACCTGGACGGTAACAGTGGCAATGGTAGTGTGGAAGAGAGAGAAGTCACCATTCATGACCGACTCGCAGGAAGGAGCGAGTCCGGCGGGTGCTGGTGGCGACGTGACCATGAGAAAGAGGAGGAGAAGGCAGAGGCTCGGAGAACAGACATCATCATTAGGAACCATGCTATACAAGGAAGGTAAGACACAGTGCTTCCAGAAGGGCGCACAGACAGTAAAACCGCACAAAACTGAAAGCACCAGGCAGAAGAGAAAAGGGCACATTGCTATGGAAAGCAGTAGGATGGTTCCTCACACATTTGCAAACAGAATTGCCATGACCGGCAATTTCACTTTTAGGTATGTATGCAAGAGAACCCAAAGCAAAGTCTTGAAACCATGTGTACATCCGCATTCACAGTAGCATCATGGACGGCAGATGAAAGATGGAAGAAATTCCAGGCCCTATCATTGGATGAACAAATAAACGATGTGCTGTATGTACACAATGACTTGAGGAAACCACACACAGTGTTGACGAAGCCTAAAGACATCGTGGTAAATGAGCCGAGTAAGTCAGTAAGAAAAGGACAAACGTAGCATGGTTTCTTTTGCATGAGGTACTTGGAACAGGTAAATTCAGAGACAGGAAGTAGAGTACTGATTACCAGGGACCAAATACAAAGTTTGAATGGTTAGCTAATGGGTCAAGTTTCAGTTTAAAAGAGTAAAAGATTCTTAAGTTCTAAAGATGGACAGTAGAGACTGTTGTTTAACCATATAAATGAACTTGTGTCTGAAACTGTACAATCAGACTAGTTAAAATTATAAACTTTATCTTCGGCATCTCTTATTAGAATTTAAGAGAAAAAAAAAAGTCCTACAAAACGAGATGCAATTGCACAAGACAATAACAGAAATAAGCATTGAAGTTATCAAGACTTAAAGAGTAGCCGGGCGGTGGTGGCACACGCCTTTAATCCCAGCACTCAGGAAGCAGAGGCACGTGGATCTCTGTGAGTTCGAGGCCAGCCTGGTCTACAGTGCGAGATCCAGGACAGCCAGGGCTACACAGAGAAACCCTGTCTCAAACAAACAAACAAACAAACAAACAAACAAACAAACAAACAAGACATAAGGAGTAGGTAATAAACACAGCCATGATTCAGAGAAAGGAACTGCCTCTGGAAGCTGGGGCACACTCAGGAAAGGACTGATAACAAACTGTTGGGAATCTCTACACGCGGATCCCACTGGGTGGAGAGAGCACATCAAATGAGCAGACCGGGGTGAACACTGGGCAGAGAGTAGGAGAGCTAGGCCAATTAAAGAACAGCAAGCAGAACAATTGTGTAAAGGAGAACATCGGTGTTGAGAAATAGGCTGAATTAAGTTGAAAATCTCTATCAGATCAAGGAAATATATAGGCAATGATTCTGTTAGCAACATGCAGAGAGGATCGACCATGGTTACAACGATGTGAAGGCCGGGGACATGGCTCTGTGGGCACGATGTTGGCTGCACACACAGCTTGAGAGCCCACGTACAAAATGCCACAGGCCTGAGACAGGGAGGGCCCAGCTCTGGCTGGCCAGTTAGCCAAGCTCAGACAGCAAGCTCCAGGTTCAAAGACTGTCTCAAAGAAATAACGTTTTTTTTAAGTGAAAGTGATATGTGAGCACACCTCATGTTGACCTCTGGTCTCTATATGTGTGTGCATGTACAGGTGAATGCACCGTACACATATATGTGTACATACATATATAACACACATAATTATGTATAAAAAGGGTCTTTGAAATTTTAATTATTATTTTTGGACCAAATATGTAGGTCTATTCTACATATTCAAAATACTTTTTTGAAATTCCTATATCATATATTCTTTTAAGTGCTCTCTGAGCATTAACTCATTTAGTCTTAATATCTACTGAACTTTATTATTACTGTGTCTACTTGACATTTAAATCTAAATAGTTCTATTTCCATGCCTCAATTCTTTTTTTCCTTTTTTTCTTTTAGTTTTTCGAGATAAGGTTTCTCTGTGTAACAGTCCTGGCTGTCCTGGAACTCACTCTGTAGACCAGGCATACCTCAATTCTTAATCACTGCTCATACACAAACTAACTATTTAAAATACCTCCTTAAAAATAAGTATTTGTCAGGATGCCCTGTTAATGGCGATGCTCTTCAAACTATAAATGGCAATGGCATCTCTGTATATTTACCACATGTCAATCTGGGTTGAGTACTCTGAGGAGCCGAGAAGCACATCTGGAGGCCGGTACCACAGCGTGACAACTTCATTTGAGTAGGTCTTTGTGGGAACTGACTTGGCTCTGGCTAGTCCTTCACAGGGAAAAGAAAACAAGGAATGAAATATACTGAGATCCATGAATATATGAATTTCTTAGTCCCTATCTTCACCATGACCCATTCATTCAGTGAAGCCTAATCTTTAGCATCTTGAAACTTCAAAAAATTAGTTTTACAAATTCTGTTGAATGTATGGAGTCCTGGGCCGAGTCAGTATTATATAATTAAACTAAAAACAGTAATTGCAGACCAGAGACTAAGCTGACGCAGTGTCTAAGTTAATTAAAACTTAAGATATTTTCTGTTTGTTGATGAGTCATGATGCCAGAATTATTTCCTGAAATTAATCCAAAATAGGTCAATGACACTGAGATATAGTTTCCTTGCTACAGCTATAAGCTATTTACCACCTTTTAACCCAAAGGCTACATTTATTTGCTACATCTTTTTTTACAAATTAAAAACCTCAAAATCATTTGGTCTATGACCAGTTGAATTTTATTGGCAATTTTCTTGAGTCTATTTGGAGATTTCTCTGGAACAAAACTCAGTGCTCTTTTGTCTTTTTTTTAAATGCCTTGTGTGAGGTGGGTAACTTTAGGGTAAGAGAGGCCTTGATGCTTTTGGATAATACCAACTGCTATAAACAATGCCCATCCCTTGTCGGCGTCCTGTAGACTCTACTGTGTGTTCCCAAATACAGAAAAGCCTGCAACCTCCTTGCTCTGCCACTGGCGGAGAGTTAATGATCTAAGCTTCTAAACTGTGGTTAATAAGTTTACATCTGAGAAACATAACGTTATTTTTATCATACATTTTATTTCAAGTAACAAGGGTGCTTAGGCTAAGACTGCTGTTATGCATAACTATGTATCTTATTAAAATATTAAGTAAAAATGTCATAAAATGGTAACTCAACATTTCATTAAATTGGTGTAATGTTGACACTATTTTAATTATAAATTGTTATCCCAACATTCCAGTTTGGTATAGTCATGCCCAACAAATTATTTTTCCACATATTTTGGTAATTAGCAAGATGTAGGGCAGCTTTCTCATTCCTCACACTTGTTTTTTTGTTTTGTTTTGTTTGAGACAGGCTATCACTATATAGCCCTGGAACTCACTATGTAGACCAGGCTGGCCTCAAACTCAGAGATTGCTTGCCTCTGCCTCCTGAGTCCTGGGATTAAAGGTGTGCGCCACCTTGCACATCTTGATATTAAGAATGAGTCATGGATGGCAAGACTGTAAATCTGTTGGAACTTAAGCCATTAAAGCCAACTGCAGTTATAACGTCCACAGCATTTTACTCCCCTGTCCTGAACTGAGATGCTTACCCTGTTGGGCTCAGGGGTCAAAATCAGAGCTTCAGTCTTTTCTATGAAATTATATAAACAATCTCGTCCCAAATTAACTGTGATATAGCATTTGTTTAAAGCCGTGTTCTACCAGTAATGGAAGTATGTATTTCTGCTTGACTTTACCAACGGTCTGAATTTCACTGATAATAAAGAAATAATGGTATTTTCAAAGGGATCAAGAACAACTCCCAAAGGTGGAGATGTAGTTCAGAGCTGCTGTCTGCTACCACACTCAGGGCTGACTTGGATCCCCAGCACCACAGGAGGAAAAAGGGAGAATCAACTCGCAGTGAAATGACCCGCATTACTGGAAGCCATACGTGTATTTACTATGCAACCAATTTAAAAAAAAAAAAAAAAACTGCCAAGAAGTGGAGACAATGATGACTGTAACATGGGTTTTTGCCTGCTTGCTCTCTGGAGATTAAAGGAAAAACTCAAACTCTATAATTCAGAGCACTCTCAGATAAAAGACTGTCCATGGCCTTTGACATACCCTTTGCATGACTGCTCTGCCACTGACATTCGTTTCAGGACTAAGCTTAAGGGGAAAAAACTAGCTTGGCAAGGAGAGAGGAAGGAGGAGCAGGGACAATTCTAAGGGAAATAGCATAAATGATGCCCAAGAGGTAACGGGTATGTAATCTGTGTAAGCATACACAATTAATCTGTGGCTTCTCATTTAGACTCAGGGAGCCAAACAGCAGAGCCCCTTCAAACAAATGGTCAAGTTCTAAATACAAATGTCCATAAACAGCTAGGGGAAATTCACTATTCAATAAGAATGGGTTTTTAACTTGTTACTAACAGAAAGCTGGAAAATCTCCTATTTGTGAAATGTATTAAAGTCCTAAAGTAAAATTATTATAACTTACAAATGCTAATCGCAGAAACTATACTGGCATTTAAAAACTAAATTTACTAAAATATTCAAATTCTGACTGTATAACACAAAAATTCAAAGCTACTCTACAAAATATTCTTTCAATATAAAATTTGCTAAAAGTGAAGTGTATGTAAGTGTATTTTATTTTCAAACCCCTTAAAATCAGATTAGTTAGAGGGATACGGATTAACAGCTACTAGTTAAATCACCAAGCAAATAAAAAACCAACCAAACAAACAAAAAACCAGACGAATGGAGGCGGGCATATGGGGAAAAGCTTTTCAGAGGCAGCTTCCAGGTCTCAGGATCAGGCATAAGCTTTTCAAAATTAAGGACCCAAGTGCTTTCATTTATGTGGATTGTTGGTATTTACCATATTTATAATCTAAAATTGAGAAAACTTAAAAGTACTTATTTATAGATTAAAAACAAGACTCAATCAGGTGTAGCAATGCTGTCCTATAATCACGTAATTCAAGAGACTGAGGCAAGATGATCATGAGTTTGAGGTCAATGTGGGCAACACAGTGATACCCTGCCTCAAAAACCAAAACCACCCAACAATCCTAACCTCAAGCGCCCACCATTCACAACAGGCTGTCTGCGATAACATCTCTATAAAAAGCTATTTTCCATGGCAAAGGCGGGGGGTGGGAGGTGGGGGGGTGGGAGGTGGGGCAAGACTGGCCCTACATTTCTATTACTTATTTTAAATTTGACGTTAATGAAGGACAACTGGATTCCACATTTGCTTCTACATTGGATCTGCTGTGATACGTTGCTTTGATAAATCACGGTTTCCGCAGGGCAGCACATCAAATTTGTAACCGCTCACATACATACGACAAGAATAAATCCCACAAACACCAAGCGCCTCTTCTGAGGCCTGTGCCGTCTTCTGCGGCCCTGCTGAGCCAGAACGTGGTTTGTGAAAGCTTATGTGGGAACTGAGAGCGCGAACTGCCGCTGCTTTCCTGGGCGCTCTGTGCCCCAGCCAGCGCTTTAACTGGATCTTTATCCAGTGTCACCGCCTGGTAATTTGGGGAATGCTGGTCTTTGGGTTACGTAAATGGCTATGTATTTCTTTGATATATCAAAGGTTCATAAAATATTTTATGTCACTACTGTATTGTCTCTGAACATCAGCAAGTTAGGAGTTAAAGCCAAAGTAGCAGATCCAAATTCTCAAATTTTCACTTGTTTGAAAACTTGAATAATCCTTTTTTCCTTATTTTATTTGCATATTTATTTGTGTTCTATTAATATGTTATTGTATCACATGATATATAAATATATTTATGTTTTTATTAAAATGGCAATTCATTTAAAAACATTTTTGAAATTAAAATTCTATCATTTTCCCCTTCCCTCTCCTCCCTCCAACTCTTCCTACCTCCCCCACAACTGCTTTCAGATCTCAAATTCATGACGTCTTTCTCTTTCATTGTGTGTGTGTACGTATATATGTATATGATGTATATACGCACATACACATATGTGAGTTTATATATGTATATGTGTTGTGGGATAGCTGTACACTGTGTGAAGATGTACTGCTGTAATTGGTATGATAAAAAGCTAATTAGCCAATAGCTAGACAGGAGGTATAGGTGGGATTTCTCGGGAGAGAAAGGAAGAGGAGGAGAATCTAGGTATGCAGGAGATTCCACTGAGATGCAGAATGAGTTGGACACACAGAATGGGAGAGGGGTAAAAGCCACATGGTAGAACGTAGATTAATAGGAATATGGGTTAATTTAAGTTATAAGAGATAGTGGGACAAACCTAAGCTAATGGCCAAGCTTTCATAATTAATAAACCTCCATGCTATTTTTTTGTGAGCTGGTGGCCCCAAGAAAAACCCGTGTGTGTGTGTGTGTGTGTGTGTGTGTGTGTGTGTGTGTGTGTGTGTGTGTGTGATTGTTTGCATAGATATATTCCTAAATATATAAATACAATCTGCTCAGTCCACATAATGTTACTTGGACACATATATAACTTTAGGGCTGACCACTTGGTACTGGACAACTTATCGCGAGGCTCTTGCCTGAGGAAGACTATTTCTTCCACACTCAGTATTCCTTAGTGGTCTGTAGTTTGGTTTTACCCCCTAGGGTTGGAGTCCCACGAGATCCAGCTTCCGTGTTAGCATGATATGGGTTTGGGGGAGAACCTACAGCTGCCGCCTCACTAAACTAGCCGCACAAATCCTGACTGCACTCTAAATATTTATCCTCACACCCACAGGTACGTGTAGCTCTAACCCCTCAGCTAAGAAACTTCTCTCTGAAACAGCTAAAGACTGTTACAGAAAACCACAGCTGGTCAAAACGCAGAGAACAAGTGATCCCGTGGCAGCCACGCCAGCTGATCCATCTAGAACAAAACTCCTGCACCTCGGGTTCAGGAACCATCTCCAAAGAGGATGGCGGGAGGCGGAGAGGGCTGGAGGAATGCCAAGCTGTTCGGCTGAGAGGACTGTGTGTGTCTCCAGGAAATACCAGGGAAGCTACGTCCGTGAAATCTCAACAACATGGCTAACTAACCCAGGCCTGAAGAAAACAAAATATGGCTGGGAGGTGGTGGCACACACCTTTAATCCCAGAACTCTGGAGGCAGAGGCAAGCAGATCTCTTTGAGTTGGATGCCAGCCTTTCCAGGACAGCCAAGGCTACACAGAGAAGCCTTGTTTCAAATAAATAAATAGATGATAGATAGATAGATAGATAGATAGATAGATAGATAGATAGATAGATAGATAGATAGATAGATAGATAGATAGATAGATAGATGATAGATAGATGATAGATGGTAGATAGATGATAGATAAATAGATAGACAGATAATAAATGAATGAATGAATGGAAAGAAAGAAGAAAAAGCAAGCAAGCAAGCAAATGAACTGAAGTCTAAGTATTCAATCTATTAGTCCAAAATTTCCTAGTAAAACAGTGATTCTTTAGAAAAGGACCCCCAGCCCTTTTCTTTAGATTACTGTTGTTTCTGTGTGAGGTTAATGTGTTTTATATATGTACCTCACTTTATCACAAGAAATACTGTAAAGACTTATACCCCAGGCTGAAAGTTGAGGAAAATAAATTTGACTGCTGCGGTATCAAGTATCTGAAGTATAACTGACACTTGGCCCTTCACACTGTGAACAGTGGAGCCTACACAGGGAACCCGTGACTCTCCTTCTTACTGGTTTCGAGTCACCAGCGCCAACATTAACACAGGGACAAAGCAAAGAACACCAGTGTAGCCCTGAGCATGTAGTTTATCTTTAGAGACCCTGGAAGGTCTCAGAAACCCCAGAGGTCTGGAGAATGCCTGGGAACCCGTGCATCTTAGGGTTGACCACTAACAACCATCATAAACCATCCACCTAAATTCTATCACACTTCTCTGAGCTACAGAGAAAACTACAACACCCACACAAAAGTGATGCCACCTTGTGACAACGGTGGGTTTTTTTGAACTCAGCCACCTGGAAGTTTGTATGAATATCTTATCTCTCCATACCAAAGTCAGCCAGCTTTAGCTCCCCTCTCTCATTAATGAGGAGGTTCTGTGGTTTCAGGTCCCGATGCAATACCTTTCTTCTATGGCAATATGCCAAGCCACGGAGAATCTGGTACAGGAACAGCTAGAGAGACAAATGAAAAGGACTCTTGAAGACAATGCAACAGGCTTTGCTGTAAGGAAAAGTCAAGTAATTAAAGCCATTTAAGGACATCTTTGCCTCTTAGAGTTGTTTTCTAAATTTTATGGTTTGTTGTTCAATTAAAGCATCATTTTGTTTTTAACCTAATGCTAACCAGGAAAATAAATACTGCAAATAAAACTCTGAATAATAACAGTTCACTGGCTGGAGGCTAGCATTAGATTATAAAATTCTGTCGTAACAACCAACCAAAGCCTGCCACTGATATCCTCCTTGAAAAACACACACACACACACACACACACACACACACACGTCTGTACAGGGGCAGCATCAGTTTAAAAGGGGGCATCAGAATTGACGGTTCTGCACAGGAGCCAAGGTATCAGAAAAGAACAGTGCTGGGTAGCGCTGGCAGACGACTTGCTATAAAAATACCCTACCCCGTGCCTCATCCACCTCCTGGGCACCTGACTTCCAGTGCCTCCTACTCACTCTTCAAAATCCGCTGTGATTCAGAGAGGGGCCCTGGCACCATTGTCCTCTGAATGACTGAGAAGAGTGACTCCTGTAAGGTTAATGGCTGAGGGCTTTTGTGTATTTTAGAGGAAAAGACTCAGTGCATTTTGATGCTTTGTGGTTAGCAGAAAAGGAGCCTTCCTACGGAGAATTCACAAGTGTCTTTAGGTCACTGAAGGTGAAACTACAGAAGATGAGTGATAGGCCTGAACGAATTCTAAAAAGCAGCTTCCAGAGTTTGCATATTTATATGCTCGGAAAACTCTGGAATTATCATCTCAATATCTATTAGATGTTAGCCTTGAAAAATGTAAGTGTAATTTTAAGAGATAGACAATAACATGCTTTCCACGTCACAGCACTCACATGGACCTAACTTAAAAAGCATAGACTTTGCAAACCTATATCAAACTATGCCAATTAAACTCTTTATTTTCTTTCCAAATTACTGCTATATATAAAAGCAGGGAAAACAAAAATAAAAATATACAAATGCTATTCATAACAGATTACAAAATAAGATAAAATATTATAGAAAAAAAAAACCCTCCTAGAACACATGGAAATCCATTTAAAGTCCTGCTCTTAGCAACGGATTAGCCCGTGTTCAGAGTTGTCTGTTAGGAACAGAAACTGGCTTTCCTCTATGTACTGTTTAAAAGAAACAAAGTTCAAGTTATTAGCTACAGAATTAGAAATGTCTCAACCACACACTGCCTTTTTCCAAAATAGGTTTCCGTGAACTGTTAATTTTGCATAAATAAATCTTTGCTAAATTTGGGGTATGCCGATTAGGTCAAAGACATCTATTGTTAATACTCAGCTATGTCAAATGCTCTCACTTAACTCCTAACTTTTGGGTTTCATCTGGCACTGGTTGTCTTAGCCAACTTCTATAGCATTCCTTGAATTCTCAGATAATTAATGCTAAGAAAACCCACTATCTCCTGATAACACAGATCTACGTGTCCAGCACAGCATTCAGGACACCTGTAAGTTTCTGACCTTGTTGAACTGATTATTTTATAATTAAACACTGTTTTAAATGTATTAGTGAAGTTTATCATCAAAAGGGTCTTTCAGAGGATGTACCCATCATGTCTATTTATTTTAAATGTTTGTTTTTTATCTAGAATATACTTAGATGTCCATCCTACATATAGAGGAACAAACTGTTGTAAAAGGAAAAAATTTAAAAGACCTTTAAAGTGAAGCAGCATTACAAAGGGGTATGATTTTTAAAAGCTATGGTATAGAAAACAGTCTGACTAAATATACTTAGAAGGCGATAATCTAAAAATACCAAATGGAAAATGACGTATGAGGCTAGTATACTGGCTTGGGCAATCTAGTCCAGCTGTGCTCTAACTAAGGTTTAAAAGGACATGTAAAACATACCTTTACATTGTGCATACTCATGATGTTGCCACAGTCATCCATGTACTGTTTCAGGTCTTTGTCCTGAAAAGAGACAACATTTCACCATGTGACACAGATTTGGGAACTGATGGCCGATCAACCTAAGAGCTTTTTTCCTTAACAAAAAACACTTATTTATGTCTGAGGGCACACATGTATGTGTCATGACATGTATGTGGAGGTCCAAGGTCAACAAAGGGAGTGATTGAATTTTCTGTAAGTTCCAAGGATGAAACTCAAGTCGTCAGGAGGCTGGAGCTGGATAAAGCTGGTAAGCACCTTTGTCCATGGGACCATCTCACCAGCCCAGTAGAATTCAAAGAAACAGAATGCACTACACATAAATGTAATTAAATATCAATAATTAAACAATAATGTCCCTGGGGCTGTTAAAAGGTCCAATTGTCTATTGTACTGAAGCAAAACAGAATGATAAAGTTTATTAAATGCTTACCAGATACTCAAAGACCAGAGTCAAAGATTTATCTGTGTGAACAATGTCATGCAAGGTTACAATATTTGCATGTTTTAAATCCTTTAACAGTGAGACTGGAAAAAAAAAAAAAAAGAAAGCAAGTTATTTAGTCGACAGTAGTCAGTCTTCATAAAAACCCCAAGTTTTGCACATAAGCTGACTGTGTTAAGATAAAGCCCAGAGTTTAAAGCCACACTGACAGTGGAGAAAATGAGTATGAATTTCTCCGTTGCTTGTGTGATTGTGAGTTTGACACTGTAATTCCTGACACTGTCCCCAACACTACAACTCCGTATCTTTTAACTTCGTATCAACTACTTGAGGCTCTGAGATCATAGAATACAAGGTACCTTTCGCTCTTCCATATCATTAATCAGCTCAAGCTCTTTCTTAATAATCTGACTTGCAATGGCATGTGTGTGTACGTACGTACACATGTATGTATGTATGTATGTATGTATGTATGTTTGTATGTGTCCCAGCATCTGTATGTGTTTTATGCTTTTTCTTTGGTTCTTTTTTTCTTTTCTGCTTGTTTATTTTGTCCTATACTGGTTTGTTTTTTATTTTATCTTATTTTATTATTTTTTAGATGTCTATTGGCATTTTAATGAGAGAGAGAGAGAGAGAGAGAGAGAGAGAGAGAGAAAGAGAGAGAGAGAGAGAGAGAAAGATTTTGGGTGGGTGGGAAAGTGAGGAGTAGAAGGGAGGACCTTCTACTAATCAGAATATTTTCTATATGTTGTATCTATTACCAATAAAAAATCTGAGTTTTAAAAATAAAATGGTCGTGTTTATATGCTATTTGATTCTTATATTTAGTAAAATTTACTGATGTAAGTAATTTGTTGTTATCATGGTCTCTGTATACCAATACATAAAGTTTTCCTAGGTCAAATATTTATCTGTCAGAGATTTTTAACAGCTTCGTAAGTATTTCATTATGAACTATACAGTAATACAACTGACTAGTCGCTTTCTGTTGAATATTTTGAGATTAGCAAGGCCTAAAGATGGCTTCCAGCCATTGACTATCTTTATACCTAAGCACCTTTTACAAACAGTCATCTTAATATGGCTTAGACTTAACTGTTTATATAAATACCGCACCTTCTCTTATAGCTGTACAGGGCGCCCCTTCTTCATGTTCCAAGCGGATCTCTTTTAATGCGACCAAATTCTCTGTCAATTTACTTCTTCCTTTATATACTGTTGCATACGTTCCCTATAAAATATATTTGAAGGTCCTTGTTCAAATGTGGTCGTCACCAGGCATAGCAGTATATGACTTACTTCCAGCACTTGGGAAGCAGAGGGAGGCAGAAGCCACCCTGGCCTATACAGTGAGTTACAGGACAGCTGGGGCTATGTACTGAAGCTTCATCTCAAGAAAGTAAAGAGCCTTAAGCTCAATTTCTAAATTAAATTTTTTTTTTTTTTTTTTTTTTTTTTTTTTGGTTTTTCGAGACAGGGTTTCTCTGTGTAGCTTTGCGCCTTTCCTGGAACTCACTTGGTAGCCCAGGCTGGCCTCGAACTCACAGAGATCCGCCTGCCTCTGCCTCCCGAGTGCTGGGATTAAAGGCGTGCGCCACCACCGCCCGGCTTTCTAAATTAAATTAAAGCATGCTAAAGTTACCTTAAAACGAAACATCTTATCCAGTTTTTCTTACAGCTATGCCTTAGTTTTGTATATATGATATCCATATTTCTACCACACTGTGGTGTTTCCAAAGTATAAAAAAGCATTTCCTTCATTCTTGTGTTATTCCAGATTAACAACTGATTGATGGATTAATATCAAAGGCACTTAAGGTAATGGTGTATAAAACCCACAGGGCACTGAGCACTGTCAATGAAAATGTAATGACAATATTCAATCATGAAAACCTGCTCTGGCCTCCACACTCTTCAGAGTCTGTGCAAATTAGTCCTCCTTTAAAAAGCCCCCTGAAGGCTTGCTCGTTCTTTTCCTGCCCTTTCTTACTGGAAATGGCAGGCCATTTCTAATTAACAGCAGTACAGCTATTAGAAGCAAGTTCAAGAAAGCTACGGCCTAAAGAATGTTCTCACCTTTGATCACTTTTATCTCTATAGATAGTTCTCTGAATTCACACAATGTCCAGATCACAACAGACTCCAAGAAGTAAACAAGTAGGTGCCTGTTCCAGTACTCACAAAACACAGCATTTGTGTGTGCTTCAACAAAAGGGAACAGGTCTACTAAGAAATATTAACTTCATCTTTATCAGTTCTTCAAGGACTGAGACAATTTATCCCATCTAGTTCTGCTATCATTTCAGAATTAGGTATATATAGATCTTTTAGACGATAATAACTAAAAATCTGTAGTTTTCTAAGCTGGCAAAAATTATGTAGTGCAAGTCTGGATAACAAGAAAATGTCTTATTTTAAAAGTGTACTCACCTCTCCAAGCTTTTCCAATTTGATGTAGGTCTCCATTTTCCCAAACCCAATTTCTGACTGAAAGCAAACAATTGTGAATTTAGCATCTATTCTTAAACCTTTACCTCTTCTAACTTGTAACTCTATTCTAAAAAGTAGAAACTGTTGAACACCTGGCAAGCCTTAAAATACATTTGTTATTAGAACATCAGAAAGTTTAAAAATAGCAAAGTTTATAATTAAAATAGTCTATATAAGAATGACTAATCTTCTGTTAATGAACATGCAAACCTCTAAAATGTGCAGGCCACAGGCATTTGAAACCCCAACCAATCTGCAGACTTCCCTCACAGGAGCTGTTCTCAGGCTTCTGTTATAACAATACATACATGTCATAACACGTGTTATGGCACTGCTTAATTTGGTTTTAATTCAAATGGTAGTGAATTTTTCTTGTTCGCTTTCACAGAGTGAACAACACTCCATTGAGAATAAATTCAAACTAGTATGAACAAAACAGTGAGCATCATTGAAACATCTTAAAACATCATCTACAATGAAAGGCACATGGGAAAATGTAACTGTAAGCTAAGAACTTTTTCTCTCTGAAGAGTGACTTCTTTTCCCCACTTGTTCTTTTTATGGTGAATGAATGCTACCACACCCTGCAAACACCCAATACATTGTGGTCCAGTAGTGACTATGTCAAAAATACTGAGGTTTGCTTTAAAGATTATATAAGGTACTGACAACAAACTAAGAGCTATATAAACAAAATGTTTTAGAATTACTATAATACTAAGTACACATGGAATAAAATATAACAGATGCATCAAAAATTAATATAGCAAGAGTCGCTCTTTAGAGAATGAAATAGTGACATTATTAGTATATATCACACACATGAATACATGTGCCCAAACACACACACACACACTCAAGTACATATATACACACAAAGTAGCTACAGTCAACAATAATAGAATATATCAAAATACCTAGTATATTTTAAATACTGCTCACAAAGAAATAGATATTTTGGTGATAAATACGCTGCTTACGCTAATCAAAGCACATTGTGCACATGTACTGAAATGTCACACTGCACCCCATAAATATGTAGACTACGTGCCAATGAAAAGTAAGCATACATCTCTAAGAGAACTGAAGACTAAAATTGTAATTATTATTAAAGTTATATTTGGATAACTAGTTAGTCTAGAAGATGAACAGCACTCCTGAGCTCCATCCATGTAGATGGCCAGGAAATTCAACAGAAGGACTTACACTAGTGACTGGCTGTCAGATCCTAATGCACAGAATGACGACACAATCTCAAGTCCCTAAGGAATCTTCAACTTGAAGTGGACTCAATGATTACATCTGAACAGCAATTAGTGAATTTTTAAGTGGAATTTTTAGAAAAATTTGCCTGTATTTTTTGTTACACAGATTAACAATAATTAACAAATAATTAACAGAAGTTAGCAGCTTGTTGCCACCCCTGTATAAAGTATTCAGAAGACAAAAGACAAGCCCATTTATTCAACACTCACGGAGGGCAATGCCAGGTGCTGAGCACAAGGTGAAAACAAGATGGCGTGCACACTTTCCTGCGCTAACAATGTGCGCACACGTCTACCAACAGGCATCATAAAAACAGTCAGAGATGGTTCCAGAAGCCTGTATTTTAATACACTATTTAGAATCCATAATGTGCTCTTTATACAAATGAAGATTTTTTTTTGGTAATATTCCAAGAGAATAATTCATTACTTCAGGAAATAACTTTTCACAGTCTAAGCAATTACCGTCCAGACGACTCTTACAACAAAAGCATGCAAATATGAAATGATACATAAAGTAGGTTATATCGTATACTGTCTACCTACGACAGTATCACATGACAGTGACAGCAAGCATTAGGGGAGATTTCTAGCTTACTTGGGATCTAGTAACATAACCAAAAAACGCACACAGGAATGGAAACAGAAGCACTATCAGATAACGGTCAAGGCCTAAAAACAAGCTTAGAGACCGTAAGTACAAGAATGGATAAAGTCTAACACACCAAGAGAGATGGTATGCTTATACAATTGTGCACCATACAACTGTGAGAAGAGACTAGGACCACAAGCAACAAGTCGATGAAATTCACAGACTTAACACTGAACAAAGGAAGTGACTACAAAAACACGTTTTGTATATTTACATCCAGGCTGTGATTCTCTAGTAACATTATATCAACTTTATATGATAAAGGCGCGTATTTCTTGCATATTTGTATAAACACATTTTATAACCTATAGTCATAACTACATACAGTTCAAGAGACTAAATGAGAGGCAGCAGGAAGCAGAGTCAGGTACTGTAGAACATGTTTGTGATCCCAACACTTCAGGAGGCTGAGGAAAGTGGCTAAGGAGGCCACTCTGATTTACACAGTGACTTCTAAACCAGCAAGACCCTCTCTCAAAGAAAATATGTCGCAAAGTATTAAGCACTTTAAAAAACAAGTATGATCACGTTTATGAATACTAAAAAGGCTCAGACAGAAAAATCACACTATGAAGAGTATAATCTCAACACGGTATGTATGACCAAGTATGTAAAACTAATCTTCGTTTTCGGAAAGCAGGGGTTATGGGTAAGCTGAGGAAGAAGGGTGTTAAGTAAAGAGAAAAGTAACAGAAAAGTGTCTAAAGCTTTCATTTATTCATCTGGGTACTGGTTACAGAGTATGACACCACCACACAAATTCACTGCGCTGTACCTGGGGTCCGGTACTCTGCTGTAAAATGTGCTGTCTACATACGGCGGGCTGCATGTCTAGTA
The DNA here is from genome assembly GCF_049852395.1 of Peromyscus maniculatus bairdii. Classification (NCBI taxonomy): domain Eukaryota; kingdom Metazoa; phylum Chordata; class Mammalia; order Rodentia; family Cricetidae; genus Peromyscus; species Peromyscus maniculatus. The sequence continues at coordinate 18,467,662 of NC_134869.1, read as the reverse complement.
CATGGGGCACATACATCCGCAGAAACATCCAAAACTAAGGTAGGACCTAAGTCCGGCTGCCATACACCATGACAAAATGCAGACAATAATGTAATAAAAGTGAGTGAGTGATCCAAATTTACATGTAAAAATCAATTTCAGGGCTGGGGGTACAAATCAATGGTGGAGCACTTGCCTAGCAGATCCCTGTGTTTCAGAAAGTTATGAAACGGGAAAAGATGGAAAGAAAGAGCGGGAGGCAGGGAGGAGGTGCAGAGAGAAAAAGGACAAAAGGAGAAACAGGAAAAAGAGCTGCGCCCCAGAGAAGCCACCAAGCCGTCCTCACGGCAGAGCGCAGGGCCAGAAACTTACCAAGGAAGCCCTCCTGGACCTGCGGCTCATGGGCTGGTCGAAGGGGGGGCTGCTGATCTGCAGCTTCTCCAGGTAGCCATCAGGTATCCTGATGTCCGCAGGCAGGGACAGCCGCTTATTCAAGTCCTGCACAGACCAGCAAGACCAGGGCATCAGACTTCAGATGCACGCGCCCAGGCACGTTGTTTTTTAGTGGTAAGTAACTGAAGCTCTCTTGCAGGTCCAAAATGACTTAAGGCAAAAATACTTACTATAACCAAAGGCAAATAACGGGGTTTTACAGAAATGGTTTAAAAAAGGCTCAGTACTTTCTGTAGCAAATTTAAGTTGACCTTTACTCTGCAATTACTCTATGCAGAAGTAAGCAGCCTAACACAGAATGTCATCACTTCAGTAACGAGAGGACAACTGGCAGGATTCAGTTCTCCTCTTCCACCATGGGGGTTCCAGGGACTGAACTCAAGGTTACAGGCTTGCTGACAAGCGCTGTTAACCTGCTGAACCTTCTCTTTAGCCCCCTAAAGCTTTATTTTAAAACATGCTCAGAAAAAAGAAAAAGAAAAACAAAAAACCCATGCTCAGTATCTTGTCAGAAAGCTTTTAACTTACAGGATATACTGAAATAATAATAATCAGAACAAACTTCTGTCCATAACACTATAACATACATTTTTTTTAAAATAAAACAAATTGTGTGGGGTTAAATATGTATTTGCGTTTACGAATGTTCTGTTTGCATTTATGTATGTGAACTGTGTGTGTACCTGGTGCACTCAGAGGCCAGAAGGGAGTATCAGGTCCCCTGGAACCACGTGGGCACTGTGGCTGAACCTGGGTCTTCTGCAAGGGCCACAAGTGCTGGGCCACCTCTGCAGTCCCCACCCCTTCTTCTTTTACATAGAGAACTAACTTAAATCTACCAAAGGGAGGTATACGTAGTGAGCCATTTAGGAGAGACTAACGAAGTCAGAGAACAATCTGGCTCTGGTTTATTTATACCTCTTAAAAATCAAAACATATATATATGAACTACAAAGTGTCCGGATGACTACTGAAAAGGTGTGATTAAGAAAATGTTTTCTGCAGAATGTGAACTGTAATTAACGTACAGTTGTCTTAGGGTGGTAATTAGAAAAAAGAAACACCAGACTCCGGCTCACTCAGGCACAGCAGCCGTTCTGGTGGGAGTGCCCTTTGCCTTCATGAAGAGTTCCAGATGAGCTCTATTTGCTCCATCTGTGTGCGTGTTCCTTCATAAACACCAGTGCTCTTCACACAGAGGTGTGTCGGAAACGGTTACCTCCATTGAGATCCGTCTGTGTATTCGATTTCTGAGGCAAACCCCTGTAGGGGACTGGACTTCATCAGATGACGTCCCAGAGGCCTGGTCACTCTCGCCGTCCGATCCCATTTTCAGGTTTTCATGAACGATATCTGTAACAGAAAAGGAGGCACTGTTTACCTTTAAAATACAGATCCTTATATAGTATAATTGATTATCATTACAGTCAACAATCAGAAATCACAGTATTGAAAGTCATCTCTATTCTGGATACATAGATACGCAGTTGACAGATCGAAACAGAAATTCCTTATAAGAATCTCAGGCCAGGTGTGCTCATTAGTTTTTAGGCCACTTGACACAAGCTATGGTCAACCGAGACAAGGTCTCCATCAGACTGCCCTCTGGGCCAGCTTGTGGGGAGTTTTCTTGATTAATGATGGATGGGTGAGCCCCGCCCACTGTGGGTCCTTACTTGTATAATAAACCCGGCTGGGCGAGCCAGTCAGTAAGGTTCCCTCTCTGTGGTCTCTGCCTCAGTTCCTGGCTCCAGGTTCCTGCCCGGCTTGAGTTCCTGCCCGGCTTGAGTTCCTGCCCAGGCTTCCCTCAAAGATGTACCGTGACTAAGATGGGTGAGCCAAAGAAGCCCTTTCTCCCCAGCTGCTTTGGATCATGATGTTTATCACAGCAACACAAAGCAAACTAAGCAAGAGGAACCAGGACTGTGGGCTCTTGTTCAGACAGAACTGTTATGTGCTGTTATGGAGAAAGAGAGTGGGAACGTTTGAAACTTTGGGCTGGAAGAACCATTGACCCTTGGAGTCGGAAGAAGGCTGAGAGCAACAGATGATGGGAGGCGTGGCTTGTGACGTTCAGGGGAGGGAAGCATTCGATCAAGCTTTTCATATATTCTGAATTTAGAACCTGTGGTTTCTGGCCAGCTGGGGGTGAAAAGCAGGGGTGGTTATGAAGAGACCAGCACCACTGAGGTGAAATCTTCTGGCAAGTGTTTCTTCGGGGTCACCACACACACAGAGCCGTGGTCCAGAAGGTGGCAAAGGTGCATTTCAAGCTGGCAGCCAATGTTGGCGATGTGTAAGAGTCTCCCCTGTGTTACAGGTGTTGGCAGCAGGGGAGGTGTGGGACTGAAGGGGTCATGGGGAGCAGCTGAGAGCACCTGGCCCTGTGAGAGGCCAGGAGCGGCCACTGTGTAGTCTCAGTTGCAGTGGAAAGCCCAAGACTGAAGGAGTCTGGAGAGCCTGGAGAGAGGCTAAGGCTCGGTGCCACGTAGCAGGCTACAGAGTCCCTGGAGAGAGGCCAGATGACGCCATTGGCGGATATATACAGTTACAGTGGAGACCCGAACACACTAGAGTCCCCGGCTGTGGACAAGCACCCGGGCAGAGGCGGGTGTGCAGCGGAGCCAACCTGAGCCTGTGAGATGAGCTGCATGTGCCGTGGATGGCACAGTAGGAGAGGTGAAGCGACTCAAGTCCCTTAGCGCCAGAGGATCACGGGTGACTGGATCCTAGATGCTGGACATTTAGCTAAAAGCTTTGATTTCCACTCTTAGATGGAGGATTCTTCCCTCTTGGAATAAGAAGTATGTAACCCTTTTCATTTTACATAAGCTCAAATTGAGAGACCTTGGACTTAAAAGATATGATGGATATTTTAAAGAGGCTGGATTTTTCAAAAGTGTTTAAATATTTTTAAAACTATGGGACTTTTAAAAATGTATTATGCTTTATAGTTATATAATAATAATATTAGTATGATATCTTGGGGACAAAAAAAGAAAGGAACGGTTGGGGCTTGATGATGATGTGTTTGTCAAGATGACAAGGGTTTAATTGTACTCATGGTTTTTTTTTTTTTTTTTTTTGCCAACTTGACTCAAGTTAGAGTCACTTGGGAAAAGAGAAAGTCAATTGAGAAAACGCCTCCATCAGACTGTTGTGTAGGAAAAGCTTGCAGTGAGTTTTCTTGATTAATAATTGACACAGGAGGAGCCAGCCCACTGTGGGTGGTGCAGCTGCAGGCAGGTGGCCCTAGGCTGTATGTAAAAGCAAGCTCAACAAGCCACATGGAGCCAAGCGGTAAGCAGAGTCCCTCCATGGTCTCTGCTTCAATTCCTGTCTCCAGGTTCCTGCCATTCCTGAGTTCCTGCCTTGGCATCCCTCAACAATGGATTGTGATTTGGGATGTAGAAGTCAAAAAAAAAAAAAAAAACAAAAATCCCCCTCTCTCCAAGTTGCTTTTGATCATGGTATTTCTCACAGCAGCAGAAAGCACACTAGGCCTTCAGGCATTGTGGCACATGCCTTTAATCCCAGCACTAGGGGGGCAGGGGCAGGAGAGGGGGAGAATCTCTGTATAGTTTCAAATTATGAAAAAATTTACAAGAAAAACCATTCAAATTATCAAGAATTGAATAAAATTACAGACTCAAAATAGTTCTTGAGAAGTATTCATTTTCCAAATTCTAGGAATCAGAGTCTTCCAAGGATAACTGACTTTCAGATCGGAGAGCTGAGACACACAGCTGCAGACAAGAAACCTGGCCTTTTGCTTCTTGTGACGATCCTTTCATTAAATGTCATTAGGTCAACAATAAAATGGAGCCAACTCACAGACTAGTCTTTTTCAAAAGCTGCTACCCACCAGTAGCAAGAAGGATGTGGAGGCACATGCCTGTAGTCCCAGAACTCCAGAACTAAGGGCAGGAGGATGGAACAGAAGATGCCGGCTGAGGCTACATAGCAAGATGCTATCTCGATTGAGTGTTCTAAGCATTATTCGCCGAGCATCACTACAAAATGAAGCTTGTGGCCTCCAAAGTATCAAACATCTGCTGAGAGCTCCAAGTGCAGCAAGGCCATGTACGCTCAGTGACACAGCATCTGCACAGCATGTCTTTGTGGGGCAGAGATTCAGTTCCCCGGTACTACCAACCAACCAAGCCACAGGCAAACAAGAAGCCAACCGCTCCTGTTGTGAAGGACTACACTTGTGAAGGACTACACAGCAAAGGTATTGACCTCAGACATGAACAGACACGTGAGCACCATCTGATTCAATCAAGAGAGTATTCACATCAACAAACAAGCACAGATGTTCTGTCTCCTTCAAGATGCAAGTGGAGGGAAATGATGAAGGCTGTGGTCAGAACTTCACTAATCTCTTAGTGGGTTAAAGGACTTCGCTGAAATGTGAAGAATATCAAGAACTAGAGAATATTTGCTTAGTCAACTTTTGTGCCACTTACCATTAAGCTGACAAGGCATAATACACTTTAAATTCCATGTACATTACTAACGTTTTCAATATTACTACCTTAACTAGACCAAGCGTCTCATTTTTATTTTTATTTATTTTGTTTTGTTTTTTTGGGACAGAGTTTCTCTGTGTAGCCCTAGCTATCCTAGAACTCACTCTGTGGACCAGGTTGGCCTTGAACTCTCAGAGATCTGCCTGCCTCTGTCTCCTGAACACTGGGATTAAAGGCATGCACCAGAACAGACGTTTTTTATATTGCTCCTGAACTAAAAATGTTTGTTACATTTTTAAGGATTTCTACCCACAGCAAAAGAATATTCAACAGAGACTACAGCCCATAAAACCTAAAACATTTACTAATCAACCTCTTGTCTACACAACCGATAATTACAAGCCAATACCGGATTTCTTGAAGATAAATATTCCCTTCACGGCTGACTTCAAAGTATTGGGATAGTATTATTGGACATGGGATGCTGGGAGAAATGTGCAATGACACACCATTATGTAGTATTATCACTACCAACACACAATGCAAATAACCCTCCGAGAGTCGATAATCGTGGACAGGAGTAAAGCAGTTACAGGGGATGGCTTTGGAGTTCTAATTGCCTTTGTTTTTTAAATTTAGCTGCTTAACTATAAACCTTAACAACCAACTATCGTAATCATCTCTCATGAACCAGCTCAAGATGTTTTCAGCACACCATTCTTTGTGCGGTACTGACAGGGATAACAGCACATTTCTTACAGACGAAACCACATTGTAGGGAGGCTCAGTCTTAAAATTACTAAAATGAACCAGGGAGTAACCTACAGTGGTAAGAAATAAAGCAAACAGTAGAATAACATATTCAGGAATGTTAGAAAATACAATCATCTAATGGGACAGTGAAACAGCAATGTTTAAAATTATCTTTAAAATTAAAACATAATACACCAGTATCAAAAAAGATCAGAGACTTGCAGATATTTTTCCTGGATATTCCTAAGGACATAAAGGCAAAAGAACAACAGATCAGGTGATAATCTATTTCTTGTACTGGTCCATTATGTGGTAATGATTTAAATAAAGAGCTGCTGAAGTATGACTACATACTATGATACAGTATGACAGTTAAGCCACAGTTTGAAATCTTTTGTCTGCTTTTTTATGGAGGTTCTTCTGGGTGAATAGATATGCAAACATTATTTCTCTATGGTATTAGCACTCCTCCATCTTTTTTCTCCATACAACTAACACCCAGTGTAGATGTCCTACAACCAGAAAGTCAAATGCAACAGAACCACATTACCTAATCGGCTTCCATTTCTGGGCATTGCCATGAAGGAACCAAGGCTTCCTCCGATAACACTGTGGGGTCTTCGCAATGGCGGCTTCTTGAAGGACCCTGTGTACTGATGAAGGAAGGAATGTACACTGTGGGACGTGGGAGGTCTGCCATTCTTCACAATAGGCTCTGTGTTCACGGCATCCAGGAGTCATTCCACAGTCAACGCAAGAGTCGGGATCAGATGAGAAGGATTAAGAAAACAAAACAAAACAGAAGGTTTTAATGGAGATCATTTACATGTAAGCTCACTTCTTTGGCTATTTATTCAAAGTGCTAGAGTAAAATAACTTCTATGAAAAATATATTTATAGAAAATACCTTAATATTTTAAGTTGTTTCAATGACCAAAACTGGTTAACTATCACTAATATACCCCACCAAGTTTTTTATTATCAAATTACCTACATCTTAAAATTACTTTGATTCTATTCCATGTGCTATCATACATGTGTCTCATGGTTAAATATGCTATATAATATAACACACATAATCCTTATCTAAAGAAATTTATACCTCTATTGGTAGACATTCAGAAAGGTAAGTCAATTAGTGAATAAAGCAGAAATACTTAAATGCATATCAATATGGAGGCAGAGATATTGGCTCCAAATTTGGTATTTTGTTATATAAATAATCTTTAAATAAGCCAAGAGTCATTACCGAGCAGAAACATCTGACAATATAGTACATCAGAATCAGTTAGCTATACGTGAGGGAGAATCTTAGTGGTATTTTGTTTGAACACCTATTTCAATTCTATTAAGAATATCCCCAAAAATGGAACTGCTGGTCCATATTCTATGCTGAACTTTTAAAGAAAATGAAAAAAAATAATTTTTGACAATTTTTAAAAACTAAACTCTTAGGGCTGGGAATATAGCTCAGTGGTACAGTGATTGCCCAGCAGGTGTGAGGCCAAGTCCAATTCTTGGTGTTACAGGAGCAAACACATAAATAAAACGAGACATATAATTTTTCTCTGTTATCTTTCACAGTAGGTATTTTAGAAATAATAGCTTACACCTCCATTTATGATTTTTAATTTATATTTGAATAAAGCTGTTCTAAGTTAGGGCCAGTATGTGTGAAGTGGCCAAGATTAACAACTTTAATCAAATTTCATCTATAACATTCAAGATTCTTCTTTCCTGGATTCAGTCCATCAGTCAACATGCAAACATGCCAGCTACGCAATATACTGTGAATTACAATTAGAGCAAAACATCTTCAACTGAGTTTAAGCCTTCCAAGTGTGATACAGTTATTAAAACTGCAGAAATCTCTCCAATTCTGGTTGAGAGGAATACCACAGATGATGACCGAAGGTGCCATGTACATTAGAATTTTTCTAAGGTATTTATATAATTACAACCCTACAAGTGTGAACTTCTCCATTTTGTTAGTATACATGACAGCTACATGCCTATACATAATGACAGAATAACAGGGCTCTCGACCATGCTCGTGATCAAACTAGAGACAGGAAATCAAAAATTGGTCTGGGGCAGTTTATTCAGAGAAGTTACAAATGATTTTCCTTAAGCCAGACTGCCACTGTTTCAAACTAGACAAAGATCGCTTTTGCTTTATAAATTTATTATGTTACGTGTGAGATTTTTAAATAGTACAGTCCACACACATTCTTATGCAGTATTTTCACATGAACTCTATCTCTGTGTGCACCTATCTTGTGTAGTTCTTATGCTAAAAACAAGAGAGGAAGGAAAAAACTCTCTAAGGGGGGAAAAAGGTATTTACTCTAGCAAGTAGGCACTGACAAGGTCAACAACAGACTTAGAATTCCTGTCAAAACTGTAGGTGAAATCCACGTTATACACAGAAAATAAGCAGCAACCGACTATGGTAGTCATGCCAAAGAGGAATCAATGTCTACCTATGTCTTCAGGTATGATATCAAGTCACTCTGATGAGGAGGAGTTCCAACAGCGTCCCTATTTTTCCTTCTTCACTGTCTGTTACAAATAAACAACTTATACTATTTTTAAAATATTAGGTACTTTTAACATTTCACCTGTGATGGTTTGAAAGAAAATGCATGCCCACCCCCAAGGGAGTGGCACCATTAGGAGGTGTGGCCTTGTTGGGGGAAGTGTGTCACTGTGGGGGTGGGCTTTGAGGTTTCCTTTACTCAAGCTATGCTCAGTGTGACACACAGATGCTTCTGCTCCCTGGAAATCAAGATATAGAACTCTCAGCTCCTTCTCCAGCACCATGTCTGCCTACATGCTACCACTGAGATAATGGACTAAATCCCTAAGCTGTAAACTAGCCCCAATTAAATGTGTTCCTTTATAAGAATTGCCGTGGCCGGGCAGTGGTGGCGCACGCCTTTAATCCCAGCACTTGGGAGGCAGAGCCAGGTGGATCTCTGTGAATGTGAGGCCAGCCTGGTCTACAGAGCAAGATCCAGGACAGGCACCAAAACTACACAGAGAAACCCTATCTCAAAAAAAACCAAGAGTTGCTGTGGTCATGGTGTCTCTATATAGAAACAGAAACCCTAACTATGACATCACCATTTGTTACAAACTAATCAGATTTTAAGACAATTACTAAAGTATTTCAGAAAATAATCAATTAGTCTAAATTATTAATTACCTATCTAAATAAAGTCAGTGCATTTTCCATGACTCGATTTTAACACAACAGTTTGGTAATCAAATATTCATTAGGAATGCATTCTAGAAGCCAGGTACCATGATGGACATTGTGCCTCTTTCACCCCTGAGCATCACTGCAAATACCCTGGCCAGACCTTTCTAGCTGCAAGAATGAGCAAGCTGGACTCAACCACTATCACCAAGAAGTCAATGGGGGCCTGGGAGGACAGTAGGATTCTGCTCCACGTAGCTCACAGATCCCTCTATAAGAGGGATAAATATTACAAAATCACCTTCAAGATTTAAGCTAAATAACAAATTTTACCACCCATATAGAATGAAATCCAAATTATTGTCTTAAATTTCTTCTGGAGCTCATTTTTCCCCCCTTCTGTCAGAAACCAAGCCATCAAGGAAAGCATTCCCAAACCAAGCAAGGCTGCAGGCGTGAAGCGAGGGTCTCGGCTCTGCCGACAAGAGGGAAAACCTTCAGCAGAGAATGATCTGTCTGAGTAGAAAAGCCACGTCTCTGAGGCCTAGGAGGAAAAGCTGACTTCTTGATGTCACCGAGGCAGTATTTCAGTGAGTTAGTGCGTCCGCAGCCCCACACCATGACTGCTGACCTACAGAACCCTCTGTCTGCCTCACACCACAAGCATTTACCTGCAATGGGGCAGGCATTCAGGCTTTCAATCACTGCCTGAGATCTCCAACCAGAATTTCAAGTGCACAGGAAAGGAAGCTCTCCAGACGCTGCGCTGCAAACCATGGCGCGTTAGTAGCCATTTTTATGAGCTCCTTCCTGGTCTCTAGCACATTCCTAGGGCTATTTTGGCTTTGATTGTACAACCTTGTTCTAAGATTTTCACAAAGTTTACATTTTAAATCATTCAACTTATCAAATCCTTCAATCTTTTACATTACACTTTGGGCACTATTACTTTGTATTGTAAAAGCACTGTCAAATGAAACATCATGTTTCTGTCTTTGTTATAAGTGTTCTCAATATTATGAACACACTGTGGTACATTAAATAAGAAAATAGTAAACTCACTCATCCAATGAACCTTGTAATCTATAGAGAGTCAGTGCACATCCAGAATGCTATAAACCATGATAAAGCTACAAACAAGAATTGTATAAACTTGCTCAAGTTATAAAATATTTAAATGTTAATTTATTTAACAATTACTATAATTGTATATTATATGTTATATATAATATTATATATTATATTAAATACTATATTTATATTTAAGAACTAATGGGGTTGGGGATTTAGCTCAGTGGTAGAGCGCTTGCCTAGCAAGTGCAAGGCCCTGGGTTCGATCCTCAGCTCCGACAAAAAAAAAAAAAAAAAAACAGAAAGGTATTCACAGGAGTAGGAGACCAAGTACATGGGCAGTCCATCTCATTTGGGATGAGAACAGAATATATTAGCCAATATTCAAGTTAGGCTTTTGCTTCCAAAACACCAAAGAAGGATTTAGCCGAGCGCCACGTTCGGCTTCTCTACACGGAAGGCCTCAGCGGTGTTCAGGAAGCAGTCAGACGTCTCCCGCCCGGCATTACCATCTCCCGCCCGGCATCACCGTCTCCCGCCCGGTATTACCGTTGTCTTTGCTGCTGCTCTCCTCCACCGTCATCTGCTCAGCCAGCTCCGACAGCGACTCGTCGATCGTCTGGCTTCCCCTGAGCGTGAGGGACAGTCTCCTCTTGAACTTTTTCATCCTACCAGCTGGATGCAGCGTGAAAACTTCTGAAAGGGAAGAACAAGCAAAAATTGAAGTTTTAAGTATTTTATTGCTCAAGAAAACTGTCATTCTGGGCTTACAGTGAATCTTCAAAATAGGAATATATTAAGGAGTCCTCAATTCCAGCAAACATCACAGAATCTACACTTTTTGTTCAAAAAGATGTAATTTGATTAATGCTATATTCAGTTGGCATCAATAGAAGGGAAACATTTTTACTGAAGTCCGCAGAGAGACAAGAATGATGAGATCTGAAGGAATGAAAATCCCCTATACAGTACCCTCTGAAAACTCCTAGAGTGAAACGGACTATTATTTTGATGCTAGGTTCCATCACAAGTCTCAACTATCATTCAGGAAAGAGTCAGATCCATCCTATCCCATTTTCGCGGTAGGGAAAACACTCAGAGACCTCCCCTGAGCAAATCATCAAATACTAGGAAACAGAACTAAGACTTGGAGGTGAGATCAACGTTTGCCTTGTCTTCTAAATTATAACATTTCTGAAGTCGGGGTGCATGTTACAATTTACAGGATGTCAAATGTAACTGGCAATATTTTTTCCCATCTTACTGGAATCAGCAGAGCCTAATAAGTGAAAAACAAGGAACTTGCTCCCTTAATCAACTCCCCAAGACCTGCACCTTCTTTTCTAATTGCTCTTTATGACCCATAATAACCAAATTTACCAGATCACCTTGCAAGCTATGAAGTATACCTAAATAAAACAAAGAGCCTTTACAACACCCCGGTGCTAAAATAAATCCAGCTGTTTATATGTTTTCCATATGTGTTCTACTTAATTTCCCATTCTAAGGGTATACTCTAGGTTTGCTGAACAGGTGACTTACGGAAAATTTTTTGTTTGCTCAAAGGCTGGGAAACACAAATACAAATCTATAACTGATAACTTCCTATCTGGCCATTCTCTGCTATGTATTTACTCTAATTTGAACAACACCGCCAGAATAAAATACGAAACTATACACATTAAAAGGCAAGTATTGCAACTATAATCCAATACGGTTTCTCTTCATCTCCAAGCTCTAAAATTTTAAGACATGTTGACTAATCAGTCTAAAAAGCAACCAGAGGATAGCTGGGTTTGGCCTGATACCAAGACAGACAAAGTGGTGTGGAGCAGTGCCCTGTAACTCACCATCATCCTTCCTTCCGCCTGTGCTGACCTGGGATGAAATCCACCCACTTGTGCTGTTCATCTCTTCAGTTATAGAACCCCCATTTGATTCTTTTCTATAGATTCCAGTTCGCTAGTGAAATTCTCAGCTGAGCATCTATTTTCGTGAACGTATTAATCACCATATGTTAAAGCTACTGTCTGTCTATAACCCCCTAGTCTGGATAACCCGTTGATATGTTTCTGGTGTTGGGTTTTCCTCCTTTTGCTGTGTGGGTAGCGGTATTTTACTAAATACCAGACATTCTATGCGAATGAGGATGTGCGACTGGAGCAATGTACAGGCTCCAGATGCTGCTGTCTCCCTCCACAGAGGCTTTATTCATTTTTCCTAGCTGGATATCCAAGCAGAAGCAGATCAGCAGATGATCGCAATCCGATGACGGATGGACAGAGACTGCTGGAGACTGAACCTCAGACAGGGAGTTCGACCCTCTCCTGCATCGTCACTTGGGAAAGTCCTTCAAGGGTCTCCGACTGTAATCTAGGGCCAGAGTAACAGCAGCGGCACAATACAGGAGAGGCTCTGTCGACGTCACCAGCTGCTTTCTGCTCTTCTCTATGCCCTGCTCACCCTGTATCCTCCCACTGAGAACAGGTTAAAGGCTGTGTGAAAGTCAATTCGCTCACAAACAGTAGAAAGACAGCGTTTCTCTCCCTTCCCTCCTGAATCTACTCAAGTTTGGACTGACGGAGAGCCTTACATCCCTTCAAAATGGTCTCACGCCCCTAGCATTTCCGAAGGACTTCAGTTCACTTATAAAGTTACCCCCTCACAGGCAAAATGGAAGCTCTGGTATGGGTTAGACAAGATAATACACAGATGTCAACAGGAGGCAGCCCAGCAAGCTTAAGCTGATTCCAAAGAACACGCTAACTGTAGACATGCCCTACGTGTGCTAACTGTAGACGTCCTAAATGCTCTCCGCTTCACTTCTGATAGCTGCACCTTTGGACACAGATCCACCATGGCCGTCAGTAGCAATTCAGGACATCTGTTTCAACATCTTAGACATCGAAGTGAATTAAGTGAGTCGCTCTCAACTATCATTGTGTTCCCTAAGACCGTACGCTAGAGCTAGGCATGGTGGCTCACACCTGTAACCCCAGCCCCTGGAAAGGCTGATTGATGTCAGGGCAGTATGGGCTATACAGTGAATTCCCAGCTGGACTGGAGACACTGGGTGAGACCTTATCTCAGAAGCCCAAGAACAACAAAAAGACTTCACACTACAGAAGCCCTCCTTTCGAGAAGGCTCAGGAAGCACCATGTCCAGCAGAGGAGAAACTAACCTCACCAAAGCTCACCTGGGAGAGGCTCCTGGAAGAGAACCTGTAAGCCCTTGGAATACTCCACTTGACGCGAGTGTCTCTATACACTTGAAACTAAGTCATACTAGATAATTCTTTTCAATGCTAAGGATGAAATGCAGCATCTCATGCATGCGAGGCAGGTGCTCATAATCCAGCTCCCAAGCAAGATCAACACACGCTCTACCAACGCTTCAGACCCTACTCTCTCTAACACAGCCATATGGTCCCTAATGTCTATCTCACTACATAGCATTACTACAGAACCTGAACACAGCGTATTCTAAAGTTTGCTGACCATGGTTCTTGCCTATTGCTCTAGAATAAGGATAACATAATAAACCATAAAATAATCAATTATATATGGATTCTGTATTATAGCATGGAGGTCAGCTATCCAAAATATAAGCCAATGTGGCCAATGAGCACCTAAAAAGTGGTTCAGTCCAAACTGAGTTACGCTGCAAATGCAAAATATAAATCTGGCACGAAAACAAGAATGTAAAGATATCTTCATAACTGCAAACAAAGTCATATAAAAATAACTAAAATGGAAGTTCCTGAACCTGGGGAAAGAGTAGAAAGTAGGAAATAATATAGACAGAATTCTGGATTTTCAAGAAAAGGAACTCTCGAGATGGAAAACAGTGGAAGCTGCCTGCTAACAGAGAACATTAAAGAGATCCTGGTGGGTTTAAGTAGATGCAAGAGGGGATAAAAATGACTTCTTACCGTAGTACATCTGAGTAACCATGTACATTCGGGAAGGGCTCCTTTGTTCATAATTTACAACAGTACAAATAAATACTTACTTTGCCATCAAACAATGAAAAATATTCTGGTAAATAAATAAGCTGAGCACCAGGGACATTTGGGACCCCACCAAGTACACACATGAATTCAGCATCGTGAGAATTCCTTCAGGACAGCAAAATGGAAATAATTACATTTAAAAAACAGTAAATGTTGGCCCCAAACTCCTAGCTCAGATGCCAAAGACACAAGTATACAAGACCTACTAAGAATAAACACAAAGAAATCCACCAAGACACCTTTTTATTAAAAGTGTACAAATCCCAAAGCGAGGAGCCTTGAAGCAGCCAGAGGGAAGCTATTTAATCTACACAAGGTCCTTCAACACGGTTAAAAACCAATGACACGTTAGAGATTAAAGGCCAGAATAGCATATTTAAACACTGGAAGGAAAAAGAAAATGCTAACCAAGAATACTATAGTCAGCAAAACTATACTTCAAAAATGAAACTGAAATTAAGATATTTGTTTCCAACAGACTTGCCCAACAAAACATGATGTAAGAAGGCTTTCAGGGCAAAGTAAAAGAAGAAGGAATATAGCTAAGAGGATTACAATAAACTGGAAATTTTGACAGCCAACTTACAATAATAATTAGAAAAAACAGACAAGAAGAAAGAGAGGACTTGAAAGATTAATGTATTAGACCTAGAGGCAGATGCAGGATACTTCATTTAACCATAGTGCACACCTCCTCTTAGGTCACAGAGGACACATGGCAGCCCAGACCACAAGGTCACAAGACAAACTCGAATACATTGTTTTCTCTTTTTAGGTTAAACCCAGGACATGAACATGCTTGGCAAATGCTCTACTACTGAGCTACAGCCCTGGCAGAAGTAAGTGTGTGTGTGTGTGTGTGTGTGTGTGTGTGTGTGTGTGTGTGTGTGTGTGTGTGTGTCTTTTTCTGATTACAATAAAATGAAAGTAAGCATCAAACAAGGAAAGTTTACAAATATGTGAAGATAACATAATACAATCTTAACTAATGGGCCACAGAACTCACAACAGACCACAGAATACACCTTGAAACAAGTCAAAACACTGATACCCTAAAACTTTGAGAGTTCAGTCAAAGGTGTTGAGGAAAGTTCTAGCTGTACTGTCTACATCAAAAAGAAAATCTCAAATAGGCAAATAGTACACTTCATGGGATCAGAAAACTCCAGGTGGTGGTGGTGGTGCACACCTTTAATCTTAGCACTTGAGAGGCAGAGGCAGGTAAATCTCTTCAAGGCCAGCCTGGTCTACAGAGCAAGTCCCAGGACAACCACAGCTACACACAGAAACCCTGTCTCAAAACAACAACAACAAAATAATAATTAGAAAACAAAGAGCCAATGAAATCCAAAACTAGAAAAAAGAAGTATACAATAAGAACAGAGTGGGGATAAACAAGACAAGAATTTGGTTCTTTGAAAATGTTACACTGACCTAGAAAAAAATACCAATGAGAAGATGACATGGATCAGTAGGTAGGGACTTGCTGCCAAGCCTGGTGACTGAATTTTATCCTCCAAATACACATGGTGAGGAAGAAGAGACTCTAAAAGTTGTCCTTACACACACACACACACACACACACACACACACACACACACACACACACACACACACACACACTGGCATTCAAGAGCCACAAACACAAGTAAATAAATACAATTTAAAAAATGTGGATATTAGTACCTATTTAAGTAGACAATATGCTGTGGGATGGTCTGTATGTCAAATGCTCTGGTTGGTCAATAAATAAAACACTGATTGGCCAGTGGCCAGTCAGGAAGTATAGGCGGGACTAACAGAGAGGAGAATAGAGAGAACAGGAAGGTGGGAGGAGGCACTGCCAGCCACCGCCAGGACAAGCAGCATGTGAAGACGCCGGTAAGCCACAAGCCACGTGGCAAGGTATAGATTTATTAAAATGGATTAATTTAAGATGTAAGAACTAGATAGCTAGAAGCCTGCCACGGCCATACAGTTTGTAAGCAATATAAGTCTCTGTGTTTACTTGGTTGGGTCTGAGCGGCTGTGGGACTGGAGAGTGACAGAGATTTGTCCTGACTGTGGGCCAGGCCAGAAAACTCTAGCTAAAACAATAAATAAGAAAAATCTATGATTTATGCACCAGAAAGTGAATAACCTAATAAAATGAACAAATATCTCAAAAACATGCAAAACACCAACAATGGCTCATGAAAAAGCACAATTTAAGGAGATATCTAACATCCAAGGAGAACGAATTAGTGTGATAAAGGAAAAGTCCAGCACAGGATATATTTACTGGTGAGAGATTCTTCTCAAAAAGCAAGGTCGGTAACTCCTCAGGAGCAACACCTCCACAACCCATGTATGTGCACACACATGCATGTACACTGCACACATGTACTCACACACACAAAGAATAATACACTTACAACAGCAACCAAACAGTATTAAAAATAACATCAATCCTTAGGAGTTATCCAATGAGATGACAGACATATGCTAAAAACTAAAAAACAGCCAGTGGTGGTGGCGTACACCTTTAATCCCAGTACTTGGGAGGCAGATGCAGGTCAATCTGAGTTCAAGGCCAGCCTGGTCTACAGATTGTCATGGCCACACAGAGAAACTGTCTCAAAAAAAACAAAAAACCCAAAAAACAAAAACTAAAAATTATTGTTGAATAAAGTTAGAAAACATGTATGTAAATGAAAATATACCCTCTTTTCATGGACTCTATGACAAATCTGTTAAGACTGACTATTACTCAAAGGGGCTCTACCTATTCAATACAGCCCCGATCAAAAGCCCAACAGTGTTTATTTCAAGCAACAGGAGAACATACCCTAAAATGTATATGGTATTCCAAAGAGACGTGAATAATCACAATAATCTTGAAACGGAAGTAAACTATCGGGCTCCTATTTTCTTTACTACAAAGTCTGCTGAAACACAATGTAATCCAAACATGGTAGCCCTTGCATCACAAGTTAACACCAAACATTGTAGCCCTTGCATCACAAGTTAACACGGACATCTAAGCAGTAGGAGGAGGAGTCCATACAAACTGCCAAGACAATCTTCCAACCACAGTGCTGGGAAAATTGGATATTCTAATGGAATACAGTGGAGTTGGACTTGCATGCCATATGCAAGAGTTAACTTAAAACAGATGAAAGAAAATAGATGGATCTAAACCTAAGCATTAAAACTATGTAACAAAAACCAAACAATTCTTGGGGCTAGTGAGATGGCTCAGCTGCTAAGGGGGACCTGCCACCAAGCCAAGCCTGACGACCTGAACTTGATCTCCAGTGCTCATGTGGTAGAAGGAAAAGACCTAAGTCCTCTGACCTTTACACATGTACCATGGCATGTGTCCCGTCCCACTCCCCACCCCCAGGTCACAAAGTCCTCAAACATTACAGCCTATCACCAATGTTCTTGGATATCCTCCACAACTCGAGATAAGACCTTATTGGAGAAAGCAAGCGGTTACTGACCTGGGTGGGAGCTCCATGTTTACTGGTTAGCTTTCATGAGAACAGAGAAGTAATGACCAATATTGCCCAGGTGTAACCTCTGGATTACAACCACCAGCCTGGTAAGACATGTCCACTGGTCCAATAGTGCCATGAATGTCATGGGCATAACCATGGTTGGATTTAAGGCCTGCCCCCCAGGATGAAACTCCTCCCTGGCTAAGAATCTATGGCTAGCCAGATCATAGACCCTGGGAGAGAACTTACTACTATTATTCTGTTAAATGGACACAGTATTGGACACTAACACTCCCAACGACCTATCATTATAACCATAGATGGAAGCAGCTCCACGTATCAGACAAGCCTCTGTTTTCAGTAGATGCCCACAACCAGCCAAGCAAGCAGGTAAGGTATAAAGAGACTGCAGAGAGCAGTCCTGAAGAAGAACACATGCTGCGCTTGCTCCTCCCCAGGCTCAGGGGTCGCTCGCGGTGGAAGAGGGGGCAGAAAGAGGGTACGAGCCAGCGGAGGTGGGAAACAGTGTCTTCTGGACACAGCAGAGCAGCTACACATACGGTATCCTAACGGTTGTAACACCATGTACAAAACCGTACAGGCCTGAAACACACCAAGACCGGGTGGGGAGGGGCGCTGGGCAGTTTCCCCCCTAGCCAAGGGCAATTCTTAGCTGCTGGGAGAAGAAGGGTCACTCTCATCTGAAAGTGTAGCCCCTAGTAAGTTAAGTAAATCACAACCCCAAATAGTCAGGATTTTAAACGATAATTTTTTTCTACAAGAAGTTTATTGTTTTCTTTAAGCGTATTTTCAAATGTATTTG